>NW_011494948.1:7104692-7112383 GCF_000754665.1 Bison bison bison | reverse complement strand
TCATGGGGTCACAAAGAGTCCGACATGACTGAGCGACTAATCTGATCTGATCTGATCTGATGCCTAGTAATGTTGAATGTTTTTTTATTTGTATGCCTACTGGCTATCTGCATGTCTCCTTTGGGAAAATTTCTCTTTGGATCCTCTTCCATTTTTAAATAGTGTTATTTTTTTTATGTTGAGTTGTATACATTTTTTTGTGTATTTTGGATATAAACCCTTTATCAGATATATAGTTTGCAAAAACCTTATCTCATCAGGTGGTGACCACTTGATTTTGCTAATAGTTTTCTTTGCTGTGTGAAAAGCTTTTTAGTTTTATATAGTCCTATTTGTTTATTTTTGCTTTTGTTTCCCTTGCCTGGTGAAATATAGCCAAAATTTTTTACCAAGACAGATGTTAAAGGACTTACTTCCTATGTTTTCTTCAAGAAGTTTTATGGTTTCAGGTCTTAAATTTAAGCCTTTAATCCATTTTGAATGTATTTTAAATTTAAATTTAATATTGATAAAATTTCCCATTGTTTCTTTCTTTGATGTCTTTTATTTCTCGTCTCATATTTTTTAGCCATCTATTAAATACATTTAGAAAACTAAGATCATGGCATCTGGTCACATCACTTCATGGGAAATAGAGGGGGAAACAGAGGAAATGGTAACAGACTTTATGTTTTGGGGCTCCAAACTCACTGCAGATGGTGACTGTAGCCATGAAATTAAAAGACACTTACTCCTTGGAAAAAAAGTTATGACCAACCTAAACAGCATATTAAAAAGCAGACACATTACTTTGCCAACAAAGGTCCATCTAGTCAAGCTATGGTTTTTCCAGTAGTCATGTATCAATGTGCTGCTGCTGCTGCTAAGTCGCTTCAATTGTGTCCAACTCTGTGCGACCCCATAGATGGCAGCCCACCAGGCTGCCCCATCCCTGGGTGTGAGAGTAGGACTATAAAGAAAGCTGAGTGCCAAAGAATTCAGGCTTTTGCACTGTGCTGTTGGAGAAGACTCTTGAGAATCCCTTGGATGGCAAGGAGATCCAACCAGTCCATCCTAAAGGAAATCAGTCCTGAATATTCATTGGAAGGACTCAAGTTGAAGCTGAAACTCCAGTACTTTGGCCACCTGATGCAAAGAACTGACTCATTGGAAAAGACCCTGATGCTGGAAAGGATTGAAGGCGGAGAAGAAAGGGACAACAGAGGATGAGAAGGTTGGATGGCATCACTGACTCAGTGGGCATGAATTTGAGTAAACTCCAGGAGATGGTGATGGACAGGGAGGCCTGGCATGCTGCAGTCCATGGGGTCGCAAAGAGTCGGACACAACTGAGTGACTGAACTGAAAGACAATTTAAATAATGGTAATATGTTGATGGTATGATTAATTTTTCTGCTGATTTTAATGACTGTGAAATTTTATTTGATAATGCTTACAAATAAACTGAACTAAGTTTCTTCTAGAACTATGTGTTGAATATATACTAAGAATGAATATTATGAAATATGTAACATTAAGGCAGTAAGGAGCTAAGGTTTAGGAGTCTACCATAGAATTACTTACACATATATATATTCACATACACATATACTTACATCATATTATAGAAAATTCTTAAGTTCCAAAGCTCACAGTACAGTCAGCAAATACTGCAGGTTTGCAGTAAAATTGACTGTACCTCAAGAAGATATTCAAATATAAATGGATTTGGGTAGATAGAGAACAGGCAGAAGGGAATTCTTGAGCATGGGGAAGGAAGAGCAAAGACATGGATACAGTATTCTCAAGGTATACTCAGAATAGTCAGACCTGTTCAAGGTGAGAGTAGTGGGCATGGCCTATCCATGGTTCATTTATCTAGCTTTAGCTTGTATCACTCATGAGCCACACTTTTGCTGTTCTTTAGAACTGCCCAGTATTTTGGATAGTGGGTGAGAGTTTACTCCTTTTCCCTGTTTGAACCCTAACCTCTTTCCCTGGTGTCCTTTGGCAAGATTAAACACTTTTGGCTTTGTATCTGGATTCACTGTCTAATATGGTGTTTTTGTGATTATCTCCCTGGTCCTTTGACTTTGGTTGTTGAGTATGATTTGTGGCTTTGCAACTGTGTATTATTGGCTTCAATACTGACTTTGATTATGAAGAAAATCTTCATTATTTGGTTTTTCCCTTAGATCTTTATAACAATTCTAGTCATTTTACTCCTCCCATTGGGAAGGAAGAGTACTCTTATTTTGCAGAGCTAACGTGGGCAGATAAAATTGCAGGTGTCAATACTAAGGTAAGGGAATTATTTTGCAACAGAAAGCTCTCAAAGGGAATATGTTACAGTATATAACTATAGAATAACTATGATTAAAGGGAAGTTGTACATAAAAATGTTTTATAGTTACTTCTTCAAAAAGAATTTAAGTATAATGTGACATACCATAGACTTTCATTCTTAGGAACACAAGCCTCTGCGAAAATATGGAAGTTATTTGCATTACTAAAAGAAAGAATGTATCACAGTATTTATTTAAAAGTGAATTGTTTAACTTAAAATTAAATAGTTCCCCATTACCAAATAACAGTGATCCCAGTAACTAGTAATTCAGATTTCCCTGAAGAACTCTTAAGATACAACCTTATGGTGAAAACTATATATTGTTTATTTTCTGTTCTTCATTCCTGAGCAAAATTTTGACATTGATATTTGAAGGCCTTCAAAGTCTGTGAGTTCATACATATTTCTCATCAAATGTAAGGATCTCAAATTAAAAAAAAAAAAAAAACATTTCCTGGTGATATTTTCATTTATCCAAAAAGCATTTTAAAAAACTAAATTTGTCTAATTTTGCAAATTTATCAAGAGTCTCAGGGTTTTAACATTTCTTAATTAGTCATTGTAGAACACACTACATGAAATTTTAACCATTTTCATAGATCTGCCCATCTTTTAGAATTCAGGCATTCTTGCATTGTGCCTGTTATTAATTCAAGAGCAAGCCTCTAATAGTCAATCTGATAACTTTTCATCCTAACTACTGTCAGATATTTAAGCCTTCAGTTCAGTTCAGTCGCTTAGTTGTGTCCGAATCTTTGTGACCCCTTGAATTGCAGCACACCAGGTCTCCCTGTCCATCCCCAACTCCCGGATTTCACTCACACTCAGGTCCATCGAATCGGTGATGCCATCCAGCCATCTCATCCTCTGTCGTCCCCTTCTCCTCCTGCCCCCAATCCCTCTCAACATCAGAGTCTTTTCCAATGAGTCAGTTCTTCACATGAGGTGGCCAAAGTATTGGAATTTCAGCTTTAGCATCACTCCTTCCAAAGAAATCCCAGGCCTGATCTCCTTTAGAATGGACTGGTTGGATCACCTTGCAGTCCAAGGGACTGCAACTTCTCCAACACCACAGTTCAAAAGCATCAATTCTTCTGCTCTCAACTTTCTTCACAGTCCAACTCTCACATCCATACATGACCACAGGAAAAACCATAACCTTGACTAGATGGACTTTGTTGGCAAATAATGTCTCTGCTTTTGAATATGCTATCTAGGTTGGTCATAACTTTCCTTCCAAGGAGTAAGTGTCTTTTAATTTCATGGCTGCAGTCACCATCTGCAGTGATTTTGAAGCCCAGAAAAATAAAGTCTGACACTGTTTCCACTTTTTCCCCATCTATCTCTCATGAAGTGATGGGACCAGATGCCATGATCTTCATTTTCTGAATGTTGAGCTTTAAGTCAACTTTTTCACTCTCCACTTTCACTTTCATCAGGAGGCTTTTGAGTTCATCTTCACTTTCTGCCATAAGGGTGGTATCATTTGCATATCTGAGGTTATTGAGATTTCTCCGGGCAATCTTGATTCCAGCTTGTGCTTCTTCCAGTCCAGCATTTCTCATGATGCACTCTGCATATAAGTTAAATAAGCAGGGTGACAATATGTAGCCTTGACGTACTCCTTTTCCTGTTTGGAACCAGTCTGTTGTTCCATGTCCAGTTCTAACTGTTGCTTCCTGACCTGCATATAGGTTTCTCAAGAGGCAGGTCAGGTGGTCTGGTATTCCCATCTCTTTCAGAATTTTCCACAGTTTATTGTGATCCACACAATCAAAGGCTTTTGCATAGTCATTTAAGCCTAGATCCACATTAAAGATCCAGATATTTAAGCTAGGGAAAATCCACAAGTATTTTAATGTTCCAAAGTTCTATAGGTAGTAAACATTTGGAAGAAGATACAGTTATGATAGGGTTTCAAAAAATAAATCACTGAATTCCTACTGAATTAAATGTACTCTATGACAAGTGGTACTTGTGACTATAAATGATATCACTGGCTATCATTTTGTCATTTATTGTTTTCCCACTGATTGATAGGACGAACCTAGTAGGAAAAGTGGGTCTGATACAGTTATATGTTAAATTTTGTTCATATTTACATTGGCTTTGTTTTTCATTCTATAATAAATCTACTAAAATAATAATGAGTTTTCTGTTACTGTATGTGTTTGGGAGCTAAAATAAAAAAGTTAAATATAGATATTCCTTTTCCATTTTTTTAAACATAGTTCCACATGAAATTTGAGACAGCAAATTAGCAGTGTTTCAGAAAATATTAATGTCTAAAGAATTCTCTATGTAGGTGATTGGTTTCCAAAAGGTTAATTTGAAAAAAACTAGAATCTGAATTCAGCATTTTCTTGTCATTCTGAAGACTTGACTATTGCTCTAAAGCACGTACTGTAAAAGCAAAAGCTTGTTTGGCTTAAAAAAGACTTATTAGCAGTATTATCGTGACCCTGAGGGCAAAAGAAAAACAACTGTGTTCAGTTTGTCTAATTCAGTGCTGGCATTGAGTGTTAACAGTCCTAAAATGCAAGTTGTACTTTTAATGCCTTTTCTTGCAGGAGTTTTACAACTGCCATAGGAAATAAGAATGTGAGAAGCTCAAAATATTCTGAATTCAGGAATGGTTTATATAAACAGCTCAAAGTCAGCAAAAGGGTTTCCAGAAACTCTTGTCAGATTTCTGCTTACAACTTATTGGACAAAGTTTTGTCCCACAACCATAGCTAGCTCCAGGACAGCTATTTAACTTCTGTTGGGAAGAGGGAGTTTATCAACACAGAATTTATTTGCAAATAATATTGGATCATACAGCAGTCTATGTATCTATACTATATGCCCCACAATGGGCCATCCTTAATTTCTTCCTTCTTCAATTTAAACAGATTCTTTTACTTAAGTAGTTATTATAATAGTAGTAACATAATTTATCAAGCATTTCTTGGTACTCAGTCATAGTTCAAGCACTTTCCAAACAATTCTGGGGAAGGCTGTATTAAGCCCATTTTACAGATGATAAAACTGAGGCACAAAGAAATAAAGTTAGTTATTTCAAAGCTAATATATCTAGTAATTGGTAGAAGGAAATACTTGGAAACCAGTGTCTTTATACTTTTGTCCCACCCCTTAATTGTAGGTTAATGACTATGCTATTTCATTTCTTCAATGTCTTTCTTTTCCCTTTTTGTATTATGTTATTAATATTTTAAGTAGAATTCATTACTTTTGTTTGTTTTGCCTAAAAAAAAAAAACTTAAGCCATTTATTCTTTGCAGCAAGAACATTTTCTAAAGATCGGATCTAAGATCCGATCATTTTCTAAATCATAATTCAGAAAGAATTGTCCACATTGTTTGTCATATGTTATAGGCTGCCCAAGAATGCTTCATTTAGCATATCTGCAAAATGATAGATTATTCTCCATGCCCTCTAACAGCCCTTCAAGATCCATCATCATATAATCTCTGATTTTTAAAAATATCAGATCTTTGAGGGTCCAGCAGAGTATGTGACCTCAGTTCATTTTTTATGAGGGACATAATTGTCAGATGGTTTGAGAGATGCATCCCTAGTAAGTTTGCAAAGAATCATCAATAAAAAAAGACAAAAATAATGCTTTGAGGTGAGGGCCAAGTGACAAGGAACTGGAATGCATCAGTTATAAAGGAGTAGGAGGTCTTCTGACTTCTCACATATATCCCTTTCCATAGGAGGGAAAAAAATGCAGAGCTAATAGCTAAAATGGTATTTGATTTATAGGTGGATTTGGCTGATGTAAAAATAATTATAAATCACTCTGAGAATAATCTAAAAACATCAAGAATGCAACATATCCCTATTGGTACATGATCCCTTATTAGTAAAGAATGAAATAATGCAGGCTCTGATAATTCTTTCTCCCATGTTGGACAAACAGGCAGGATATTAATGACCTGAAAGAATGCCAATGTGAGGCAATGTTTGAAATTTAACTAGCGCTCATAAATACAGCTAGATGTCATATGATCCTAGCACTGGCTCTGGTTTGGTTTGACCAGGCCTTCGATGAAGCATGCTATACAATAATCCAGAGTAATAGGTGAGAAGCTTTGAAAGAGTGTTGTTTAACATTTATGGGAATGCTCTACTAAACATTTAAACAATGGTAACTCTGGTTACATAGAAACAGTTTGAGATGTACCAGTCAACAAAATCCAAGCAGAAACTGTATCCTGTGCAAGGAATTAAAACCCTGTGCAAATCAATTCTAATTCCTTCTCTCTTCTTCCTTCACACCACTATTATATTTCCATACTTACTCAGAGATATCCTTCTTCTTTGCAAAACTAGATTTAAGTCTTCCAGACTTAAACAGATAATGGACTGTAATAAATGATAATGGATAAAGCATGATAATGAGCTGTAATAAAAATGTTAGCTATAAATATAACTGTATGCAGACAAGTCTTATTTTGGTATATCTCAGGCCAAGAAAAGATATTTTGAGTTAAGCATAATATTTTTTTTGCTATACTCTGCATGCTGTAAGTTTTGGAGTCTGTAATGCTTAAATTAGAATCTTCGATCTGACCATTATTATTTGAATCAACTTGAGTAATTTATTTAAAGATTTATTCGGGTTGAAAATAGCATGGGTTTGCTATTGTACCGATGGTCATTAGACAACTCTCAGCAGAAAAACATTCTCGATTCCATGAGATGCAGTTTCTGGTATTTAGTATCTGGTAGTAATCATGGAAATAGGTATTCTCATTCTCTTTTATTTTTATTCTGATTCTGTTTAATAAATCCATCCCCTTGGAACCGGTAACAAATGGATGCTATATTAGCAAGAAGCCTATTGACAAACTCTGCTGCTGCTGCTGCTGCTGCTAAGTTGTTTCAGTCGTGTCCGACTCTGTGCGACCCCAGAGACAGCAGCCCACCAGGCTCCCCCGTCCCTGGGATTCTCCAGGAAAGAACACTGGAGTGGGTTGCCATTTCCTTCTCCAAACTCTAAGCCACCAATTTATTAGCATTATCTTGAGTTTTATTGAAAAATTATCCAATTAAACACAATTTAAAGGTGGAAAGATTTATGCAGAAATAGTTGAATTATACTATGTCTCTCTCAGTAATGAGAAAACAAATAATAAATCAGCATCCCTAAGATATGCTTTTAATATTTACCAAGGACATATTTTACAGATTTTGCATTAAATCAGCAATACCACTTTCCATTTTAGACCATACTTCTTAGTCACCAACTATGAAAGTGAAAGTGGAGAGTGAAAAAGTTGGCTTAAAGCTCAACATTCAGAAAACGAAGATCATGGCATCTGGTCCCACCACTTCATGGGAAATAGATGGGGAAACA
>NW_011494948.1:7095852-7104588 GCF_000754665.1 Bison bison bison | reverse complement strand
TAAAAGACGCTTACTCCTTGGAAGGAAAGTTATGACCAACCTAGACAGCATATTCAAAAGCAGAGACATTACTTTGCCAACAAAGGTTCGTCTAGTCAAGGCTATGGTTTTTCCTGTGGTCATGTATGAATGTGAGAGTTGGACTGTGAAGAAGGCTGAGCGCCAAAGAATTGATGCTTTTGAACTGTGGTGTTGGAGAAGACTCTTGAGAGTCCCTTGGACTGCAAGGAGATCCAACCAATCCATTCTGAAAATCAGCCCTGGGATTTCTTTGGAAGGAATGATGCTAAAGCTGAAACTCCAGTACTTTGGCCACCTCGTGAGAAGAGTTGACTCATTGGAAAAGACTCTGATGCTGGGAGGGATTGGGGGCAGGAGGAGAAGGGGATGACAGAGGATGAGATGGCTGGATGGCATCACTGACTCGATGGACGGGTGAGTGAACTCCGGGAGTTGGTGATGGACAGGAAGGCCTGGCTTGCTGTGATTCATGGGGTCGCAAAGAGTCAGACACGACTGAGCGACTGATCTGATCTGATCATACTGTATTGTAACTGTCTTCATTCCTCTTTAGATTATAAGCTCTTATATAAGCAAGACAAATAACTTAAAATATTTTAGAAGCTTTTAAAATTTGGGGGCTGTGGTTCAGGTGGTATTTAAAATATGAAGAAATGGAGGCAATGTTATTGGCTACAAATGCATTTTACTGAAATAATAGTACTGTTGTATTATCCATTTTGACAGTATAGAAAATGTGTTTGAAGCTCAACAACTCTTCAAACAAATGGTCATCAAATGATAAACACAAGATGAAGGATATCTCTGAATATTTCATAAGAATCACTGAGGAAATAAGAAAATGAAAATTATATTGTTGAAATTAAAAACCTGGTTTTAAAAGGTGGCTTATCTCTTGATTAACCAGTGTGCTAGGAAGGAGACCATAGAGTACACAGCTGACTGGTTCATGTAATATGGTTCAAGTCACCCTCCTAAGTGTCCTAAGTGCTTCTTAGAAAGATATAACTTTAAGAACATTTTCCCAGAATGGAGGTTATTACTGGTATCACTTCACCTGTTAGGAGCCCAGGCATATTTATATTTGTCATGTTTATTCATGAAATTAGAAGGAATAGGAATTTGGTCCTAAATGAATTATCTTAAAACATGATTTGTGAAAATTGTGGGTACCTAGCTGCATCCTGGAGAAGGCAATGGCACCCCACTCCAGTACTCTTGCCTGGAGAATCCCATGGACGGAGGAACCTGGTAGGCTGCAGTCCATGGGGTCGCTAAGAGTCGGACAAGGCTGAGTGACTTCACTTTCACTTTTTACTTTTCATGCATTGGAGAAGGAAATGGCAACCCACTCCAGTGTTCTTGCCTGGAGAATCCCAGGGACGGGGGAGCCTCGTGGGCTGCCTTCTAGGGGTTCGCACAGAGTCGGACACGACTGAAGCGACTTAGCAGCAGCAGCAGCAGCTGCATCCTATTGTATCCTCTATTATAATACAGCCCAGAACTCTTTCTTGTTGAGTATCTACCATCTTCTTTTGTAATAATAATAAATTTTAAAAAAAAGCACAGAACTACACAGAGAAAGACACTTGGGTAGAGGTGCTATGTAAGGTAATATACATATCAGTCGCTCAGTCGTGTCCGACTCTTTGTAAATTAGGTAACATAATCACAGGTTTTTAAAAATGGGGAGGTAGATATCTTTGGGGGTTCATTACACTTCATAACAAATTCTGCTCTCTGGACCTCACAGTGTATAACCATCTCACATGTAAATGCATTCACTCCATTTCAACATTCCCAAATGTTTCAACTCAACACAGCATCTCATCACCTCAAATGTCCCACATTTATTGAGCTAAATCATCTAAATCAGGTATGTGTGTGGCTTGGGTATAACCCATTCCCAAAACACAATTCTTCACTATATTCAAACCTGTGAAACTCAAGAAATAGATTATATGCTCCCAAAATACAGTGGTGGGGCATTTATAGAATAGCAGTGAATTTGATATCTCTATTGCTTTCAGTCCAAGCTAACAAAGGATTTGTTGGTATAAGATTATCAAGAATGTTATGAGTCTCCTGTGTATGTCACAGAAATTCATTCCATTAGATAAGAAGCCCTTCCACAGTCCTTTCTTGGAAAATTCCATCTCTATTTTTGGCTTTCGCTCACATAGTTCAGAGAATCCATTAGTCGGTCACATGTCTGATCTCTTCAAAGAGACATCACTGTGCTTGAATGAATACTCAGAACTTTGTATTTTTTTAAAGCATTAGAAAAAGGTTGTCCAGACACAATCTTGGTTTTCCCTCCAGAACATTCTTTCTCAACAGTGACTCTCCTAACAGTAGTGTCTTTTGCAATCTAGACAGCTAAGAACTATTTCATCAAGTCCTGACTTCCTTTTGACTCAACTCTTTCCTCTTCCTTATCTTTTTCCTCTTGCATTTTACTATAAGAAGCAGTAAGAAACCAAGCCATATCTTCAACATCTTCAACACTTTCCTGGGTTCAGAAAAAATATCCAAGTTCATCACTTAAAAGTTCTGCTTTCCATGTAACTGTAGGACATAGTTCTGCTAAACTTTCCGCCTCCGTATAACCAGAATTTTCTTTCTGCCAATTTCTGGTAATGTTTCCCATTTTCTTTTGAGCCTTTACCAACAATGCTTTTACATTCCTTTCAAGAGACAGCTTATGATAACTAAGTATTCTCTAAGAAATACAGCTTTTCTCTACTTTTCTTCTCACTTCCAAGTCTTTACTAGCAGAGTCATTAAAATCCATATTTTTACCAACAGTCTTTTCAGAGCAATCTGGGCTTTTTCTATCATGCTCCTCAAAATTCATCCAGTATCTATCCAAAGCCACTTCCACATTTTTAGATACTTCTTTCATCAGCATCTCACTTTTTGTTACAAAAGTCTTAATAGTTTCCTATTGCTACTTTAACAAATTACTACAAACTTCGTGACTTTAGTGACTTAAAACAACACTAATTTATTGTTTTATAATTATGGAGGTCAGAAGACCAAAATACATCTTACTGGGCTAAAATCAAGATGTCAGTAGAGTTCTAGGTGGTATTTATTCCTTTGTCTTTTGAAGCTTCTGGAAGCTTTGTCTATGTGGATAATCCAGGGACATCTTCCCATCTCAAGATTCTTACCTTAGTCACATTTGTGAAGTTTCTTTTTTCCATGTAAGGCATTCACAGGTTCCAGGGATTAGGACATGACATCTTTGGGTGGTGGGAGTGAGTATTATTATTTGCCTCTTGAGGAATTTGTATGCAGGTCAGGAAGCAACAGTTAGAACTGGACATGGAACAACAGACTGGTTCCAAATAGGAAAAGGAGTATGTCAAGGCTGTATATTGTCACCCTGCTTATTTAACTTATATGCAGAGTACATCATGAGAAATGCTGGGCTGGAAGAAACACAAGCTGGAATCAAGATTGCAGGGAGAAATATCAATAACCTCAGATATGCAGATGACACCACCCTTATGGCAGAAAGTGAAGAGGAACTCAAAACCCTCTTGATGAAAGTAAAAGTGGAGAGTGAAAAAGTTGGCTTAAAGCTCAACATTCAGAAAACGAAGATCATGGCATCTGGTCCTATCACTTCATGGGAAATAGATGGGGAAACAGTGGAAACAGTGTCAGGCTTTTTTTTTCTGGGCTCCAAAATCACTACAGATGGTGACTGCAGCCATGAAATTAGAAGACGCTTACTCCTTGGAAGGAAAGTTATGACCAACCTAGACAGCATATTCAAAAGCGGAGACATTACTTTGCCAACAAAGGTTCATCTAGTCAAGGCTATGGTTTTTCCTGTGGTCATGTATGAATGTGAGAGTTGGACTGTGAAGAAGGCTGAGCGCTGAAGAATTGATGCTTTTGAACTGAGGCGTTGGAGAAGATTCCTGAGAGTCCCTTGGACTGCAAGGAGATCCAACCAGTCCATTCTGAAGGAGATCAGCCCTGGGATTTCTTTGGAAGGAATGATGCTAAAGCTGAAACTCCAGTACTTTGGCCACCTCATGTGAAGAGTTGACTCATTGGAAAAGACTCTGATGCTGGGAAGGATTGGGGGCAGGAAGAGAAGAGGAGGCCAGAGGATGAGATGGCTGGATGGCATCACTGGCTCGATGGACACAAGTCTGGGTGAACTCCGGGAGTTGGTGATGGATAGGGAGGCCTGGCGTGCTGCGATTCATGGGGTCACAAAGATTCGGACACGACTGAGCGACTGAAATGAACTGAACTGAACTGAACCATGAAAACATACTACACAAGAGTTTCTTGAGATCAGGGTTTGTACCTTCCTTTTTCCATCACAAATCCCTAGAATAGTCATTGCCTGTTACCTAGGAGGCACTCAGGAAATTAATAATTGTTTCAGTAAAAATAAAAATGTATTTGGTATCTATTGTAAGACACAGATTTTCTAGTTGATGGGAGATACAGTGGTAGAGGAAACATAGTTTTTGTTTTCCTAGAACTTATATTCCTGTGTGAGAAAGCACAAAATATACACACAAAATAGGTATCAGATGATAATATGAAGAAAAATAAACCAAGGTAAGAACAAAATGTTCTAGGTGTGCTTTGTAAGAAATCCCTTGCCATTTGATTGGAGATTGGAAAGAACTGTGTAATCAAGACTTATGAACATTTCAGAAAAAGGATATAAGAAGTGCAAAGATTCTAAGGTAGGAACTTGTGTAGATTTTGAAATTTTTAAAGAATTGTACAGATGTAAATAAGGCTTACAATGAGAGAGGGTGGAGAATGGTATAAGGTGAGTTCAGACACTAGAAAGGTGAAAGACTGCATAGGATTTTGTAGTCTATGGTAAAGAGTTGACTTATATGCATATATGAAGTATAAAAACATTACAGCATTGGAATTCAGTTCAGTCGCTCAGTTGTGTCCAACTCCTTGTGACCCCATGAATTGCAGCACGCCAGGCCTCCCTCTCCATCACCAACTCCTGGAGTTTACTCAAACTCGTGTCCATTGAGTCAGTAATGCCATCCAACCATCTCATTTTCTGTCGTCCCCTTCTCCTCCCACCTTCAATCTTTCCCAGCATCAGGGTCTTTTCCAATGAGTCAGTTCTTCACATCAGGTGGCCAAAGTATTGGAGTTTCAGCTTTAGCATCAGTCCTTCCAATGAATATTCAGGACTGATTTCCTTTAGGATGGACTGGTTGGATATCCATGCTGTCCAAGGGACTCTCAAGAGTCTTCTCCAACACCACAGTTCAAAAGAAAGGCTGGCAAAAATCCAGCTTGTTTCTTAATAGATTACTCTTGTTGCTGTGATGAAAATTAACTGTGGGGAGGTAAAGGTAGAAGCAATAAGACAAGACAGGGCTATTTAAATAATCCCAGGGATAAGTGACACTGACTTCATTAGAGTCATAACAGGGGTAAGGGACACAGATGTAAGGAACAAACATATGAACACCAGGGTGGGGAAGAAGGAGTGCAATAAATTGGGAGATTGGCATTGACATATTTACACTACTATGTATAAACTAGATAATCAATGAGAACCTACTCTATACCATAGAGAACTCTATTCAGTGGTCTGTGGTGACCTAAATGGGAAGGAAATCCATAAAAAGAAAGGGATTTGTAGTTGTTTAGATGCTAAGTCATGTCCAACTCTTTGTGACTCCATGGACTTTAGCCTGCCAGGCTCCTCAGTTCATATAATTTCTGAGGCAAGAATACTGAAGTGGATTGCCATTTTCTTATCCAAGGGATGTTTCTGACCCAGGGATAAAACCCATGTCTACTTCTTGGGAGGTCTTCACCACTGAGCAACCTGGAAATTCTACCTAAAATGAAGGGATGTATGTATACATATAGCTGATTCACTTTGCTGTACAACAGAAACTAACACAACATTGTAAAATAACAGTACTCGCTAAAAATTTTTAAAAGTCTATAGCTCGTTCTGGATATATTTCTAAGGTGGTTCTTTTATGATTTACATGACAGATTGCATGTGGTAGACATGGTGTGAGAGAAAGAGAGCACTTTAAGAAATGACTTCAAGGATCTGGGCTGAGCATTTGGTAAATACAGAAAGCATTTACTGAACTGGAGATTACAGAACAAGAGCACAATTTCAACGTTGGTTGTGTTTTGACTGAGATTTTTTATCAGAGATCAAGTAGAGATGCTGTGGTATCAGATGGATGTGGGAGACTGAAGTTCAGAAGGGAGACTCGGGCTAGAGATAGACTTGGAGGAATCTCAGCATGTAGATGACATTTAAAGCTATAAAACTGGATGAAATCCCCATGGGAACAATTTCAGAAAATGTTGCCAGAACTATGCCAAGAGACACTCTTGTGTGTGGAGGTCAGGAGGATGAAGAAAATCTAGCAACAGAGTATTCCAACAAGCGGGCAGCAGCAATGAGGGAATGCGTGAGATAGGGATGTGCTGGATGTCAAACGAAGACAGTCTTCAAGAAAGGAGCGATCAAATTGGTCAGTTATTGCTGAGATGTCAATGATAGGAGAACCTCAAAATAACCATTCATTTTGGCATCACGGAAGCAATGGTGTTTTGATGGACTCAGGAAGAATACATATTGACGACATTAATGGTGGAGTCCCAAGTACCTTTACAATTCACTCAGCAACAAAGAATCATATTGCATTTCTTGTTGTTGTTAGTTGCTAAGTCATGTCTGACTCTTTAGCAACCCCATTGACTGTAGCCCACCAGGCTTCTTGGTCCATGGAATTCTCTAGCCAAGAATACTGGAGTGGGTTGCCATTTCCTTCTTCAGGATATCCTCCTAACTCAGGCATCAAACCCAAGTCTCCTGCCTTGGCAGGCAGATTCTTTACCACTGAGCCATCAGGAAAGCCCACATTGCATTTCTAATGGTTGGTAAATACCTAGAACTAATTGATGCTGTGTATGCAGTTTGGGGCTGACATAGTATAAATACTGGAGTTTCTTTGAAATTAAGACTTCTAAGTTGATTATCTTGAGTTTCTTTATTTGCAGAACTCCAAATATGTACTAGCTTTAAACTGCCTAAATTCCTTACCTCCAATTGTATTCTCCCCAGTATAAGACAGACAAATCCATAAAATGTAGAGGCTACTGTAACTGAGGAAAATTCCATTTTTCTGGGAGAACACAACTCAATGCAGGCAGAATAGTTTGAAGGCACTTTAACTTTTTACCCCATTTCTTCATGGTGCTGACAGAGATCAAGGATCAAGTGTTCCAGCTCATACATTGGTTATGGGAATTATTTATTTGAAAATGCATCCATTCTCTTGAGACCAATGAATATGTCAATAATTAGTGTTTAGCTTCATATTCCCCTCTTCTTAGTAAAATCAACTATCAAAACATTGTTGGCTTATGTGTGACTCCATGTCTAAATCATAGACTGTATATTTGGTATCTTCTACAAAAAATAGGAATTACAGTGAAGTACATAAAATAATGAAACTTATATAGCCAAAACACTTTCAAGTTTTCTGCCAGTGTTCATTATAGATTCCTTAAAATAAGATGCATAAATGAAAACTGTTCTACACAGTTAATTCGTATTGTATTCAGGCTTTTTCATTTCCTTTCTATAGAGATGAAATTTATAGAGGGCCTGGGATGGAGATAGCAGGGGAACATGATTGGAAAATGGAGCATGTGAAAGAAATTGGTCAGATTGAATTTACAATGTGAAACAGTGATCTGAGGACAGAACTCATCTTTCCTGTACCTGGCTTATTCTAGACAAATCTCAGGTTTTGAAGAGGTTAGAATTTAGCCTTGATGCCTCTTATAGTTTTGCTGTGTCATTTCCCTCTTGTTGAACATGTTCTTGCAGTGCTGTAGATATGTAGTTACAAATGTCATCACTCTGTGTTTGAAATTCATTAACTTAGTTCTATCTACTAGATCATAATGCATGATCTTGGATTTTAATCTGGTAAAACACTCTGTGCTAAAAGTTGCTTGGTTTAATTCCACATTAAAACCAAACAAAATAGCCAACCCACCAGCCTTTACTAAAAGTTTAAAATGAAAGCAAGTAGAAAGGGGTAAAAAAATGGGGAATAGCTGGCACATGGCCAACTCCCTGCTTCACCTATAAACACAACACTGACTATGGACATGTGATTTCAGGAATGGACTCAAAAACCTCAGGATTTGAGCATGTATGTCCTACTAATTTAGAAGAAAAATGATAGGTCACTTTTTGTCACGGGTTAAGTTTGCTTTCTCATTTCCACTTTATTATTTAACTTCCATAGGTACCAAGTTTTTTTGTTTTTTGTTTTCTTTTTTTGAATGTTGAGGTTTTTTTCTTCTAATTTTTTTAAATTAATTTTATTTTATTTTTAAAATTTACATAATTGTATTAGTTTTGCCAAATATCAAAATGAATCCACCACAGGTATACATGTGTTGCCCATCCTGAACCCTCCTCCCTCCTCCCTCCCCATACCATCCCTCTGGGTCGTTCCAGTGCACCAGCCCCAAGCATCCAGTATTGTGCATCGAACCTGGACTGGCATCTCGTTTCTTACATGATATTTTACATGTTTCAATGTCATTCTCCCAAATCTTCCCACCCTCTCCCTCTCCCACAGAGTCCATAAGACTGTTCTATACATCAGTGTCTCTTTTGCTGTCTCGTACACAGGGTTATTGTTA
>NW_011494948.1:7094500-7095659 GCF_000754665.1 Bison bison bison | reverse complement strand
CTTTTTAATGGCTGAGTAATACTCCATTGTGTATATGTACCACAGCTTTCTTATCCATTCATCTGCTGGTGGGCATCTAGGTTGCTTCCATGTCCTGGCTATTATAAACAGTGCTGCGATGAACATTGGGGTTCACGTGTCTCTTTCCCTTCTGGTTTCCTCAGTGTGTATGCCCAGCAGTGGGATTGCTGGATCATAAGGCAGTTCTATTTCCAGTTTTTTAAGGAATCTCCACACTGTTCTCCATAGTGGCTGTACTAGTTTGCATTCCCACCAACAGTGTAAGAGGGTTCCCTTTTCTCCACACCCTCTCCAGCATTTATTATTTGTAGACTTTTCGATCGCAGCCATTCTGACTGGTGTGAAATGGTACCTCATAGTGGTTTTGATTTGCATTTCTCTGATAATGAGTGATGTTGAGCATCTTTTCATGTGTTTGTTAGCCATCTGTATGTCTTCTTTGGAGAAATGTCTATTTAGTTCTTTGGCCCATTTTTTGATTGGATCATTTATTTTTCCGGAGTTGAGCTGTAGGAGTTGCTTGTATATTTTTGAGATTAGTTGTTTGTCAGTTGCTTCATTTGCTATTATTTTCTCCCATTCTGAAGGCTGCCTTTTCACCTTGCTAATAGTTTCCTTTGTTGTGCAGAAGCTTTTAAGTTTAATTAGGTCCCATTTGTTTATTTTTGCTTTTATTTCCAATATTCTGGGAGGTGGGTCATAGAGGATCCTGCTGTGATGTATGTCGGAGAGTGTTTTGCCTATGTTCTCCTCTAGGAGTTTTATAGTTTCTGGTCTTACATTTAGATCTTTAATCCATTTTGAGTTTATTTTTGTATATGGTGTTAGAAAGTGTTCTAGTTTCATTCTTTTACAAGTGGTTGACCAGATTTCCCAGCACCACTTGTTAAAGAGATTGTCTTTAATCCATTGTATATTCTTGCCTCCTTTGTCAAAGATAAGGTGTCCATATGAGCATGGATTTATCTCTGGGCTTTCTATTTTGTTCCATTGATCTATATTTCTGTCTTTGTGCCAGTACCATACTGTCTTGATAACTGTGGCTTTGTAGTAGAGTCTGAAGTTAGGTGGGTTGATTCCTCCAGTTCCATTCTTCTTTCTCAGGATCGCTTTGGCTATTCGAGGTTTTTTGTATTTC
>NW_011494948.1:7093045-7094253 GCF_000754665.1 Bison bison bison | reverse complement strand
AATTTTGTCAAAGGCTTTCTCTGCATCTATTGAGATAATCATATGGTTTTTATTTTTCAATTTGTTAATGTGGTGTATTACATTGATTGATTTGCGGATATTGAAGAATCCTTGCATCCCTGGGATAAAGCCCACTTGGTCATGGTGTATGATCTTTTTAATGTGTTGTTGGATTCTGATTGCTATAATTTTGTTAAGGATTTTTGCATCTATGTTCATCAGTGATATTGGCCTGTAGTTTTCTTTTTGACTGCTTTCTCTCCCTTTGGACTCTCCTTTTTCTCCACCAGGTCGCTTGTGTCTCCTCCCTAACCCCTCTCTACTCTACCCAACTCTGTGAATTTCTGTGTGTTCCAGATGGTGGACAACACTTAGGGAACTGATTACTGGCTGGATCTGTCTCCTCCTTTTCATTCCCCCCTTTTATCCTTCTGGCCACCTCTGTCTCCTTCCTCCTTCTTCTCTTCTCTGTATAACTCCGTGAACATCTCTGAGTGGTCCAGTTGTGGAGTGCACATAAGGAAGTGACTACTGCTACCCCACTCTCTCCACTGTTGATTCCACCTCATCTCATTTGGGTCACCTCTAACTCCCTCCTCCCACTTCTCTTCTCCATGTAACGCTGTGAACCTCTCTGAGTGACCCTCACAGTAGAGAAACTTTTCATCTTTTTCTCCATCAACAAAGGAACACAGCCCTGAGCTTCAAAATACAAGCTGCCCAAAGTCACCCCAATACCACAGACATCTCATAACTCATTACTGGACATTTCATTGCACTCCAGAGAGAAGAAATACAGCTCCACCCACCAGAACACCGACACAAGCTTCCCTAACCAGGAAACCTTGACAAGCCACCTGTACAAACCCACACACAGCGAGGAAAAGCCACAATGAGAACTCCACAAACTGCCAGAATACAGAAAGGACACCCCAAACTCAGCAATTTAAACAAGATGAAGAGACAGAGGAATACCCAGCAGATAAAGGAACAGGATAAATGCCCACCAAGCCAAACAAAAGAGGAAGAGATAGGGAATCTACCTGATAAAGAATTCCGAATAATGATAGTGAAATTGATCCAAAATCTTGAAATTAAAATGGAATCACAGATAAATAGCCTGGAGACAAGGATTGAGAAGATGCAAGAAAGGTTTAATAAGGACCTAGAAGAAATAAAAAAGAAGTACAATATAATAATAGAATAAT
>NW_011494948.1:7091508-7092153 GCF_000754665.1 Bison bison bison | reverse complement strand
TACAGGAGAAAAACTATTAAAAATTCCAACATATGGAGGCTGAACAACACCCTGCTGAATAACCAACAAATCACAGAAGAAATCAAAAAAGAAATCAAAATTTGCATAGAAACGAATGAAAATGAAAACACAACAACCCCAAACCTGTGGGACATGGTAAAAGCAGTGCTAAGGGGAAAGTTCATAGCAATACAGGCATACCTCAAGAAACAAGAAAAAAGTCAAATAAATAACCTAACTCTACACCTAAAGCAACTAGAAAAGGAAGAAATGAAGAACCCCAGGGTTAGTAGAAGGAAAGAAATCTTAAAAATTAGAGCAGAAATAAATGCAAAAGAAACAAAAGAGACCATAGCAAAAATCAACAAAGCCAAAAGCTGGTTCTTTGAAAGGATAAATAAAATTGACAAACCATTAGCCAGACTAACCAAGAAACAAAGGGAGAAAAATCAAATCAATAAAATTAGAAACGAAAATGGAGAGATCACAACAGACAACACAGAAATACAAAGGATCATAAGAGACTAAAATCAACAATTATATGCCAATAAAATGGACAACGAGGAAGAAATGGACAAATTCTTAGAAAAGTACAACTTTCCAAAACTCGACCAGGAAGAAATAGAAAACCTTAACAAGACCCAT
>NW_011494948.1:7090802-7091408 GCF_000754665.1 Bison bison bison | reverse complement strand
ATTACCTTAAACGTAAATGGGTTGAATGCCCCAACCAAAAGACAAAGACTGACTGAATGGATACAAAAATAAGACCCCTACATATGTTGTCTACAGGAGACCCACCTCAAAACAGGGGACACATACAGACTGAAAGTGAAGGGCTGGAAAAAGATTTTCCATGCAAATAGGGACCAAAAGAAAGCAGGAGTAGCAATACTCACATCAGATAAAATAGACTTTAAAACAAAGGCTGTGAAAAGAGATAAAGAAGGTCACTACATAATGATCAAAGGATCAATCCAAGAAGAAGATATAACAATTATATATGCACCCAACACAGGAGCACCGCAGTATGTAAGGCAAATGCTAACAAGTATGAAAGGAGAAATTAACAATAACACAATAATAGTGGGAGACTTTAATACCCCACTCACACCTATGGATAGATCAACTAAACAGAAAATTAACAAGGAAACACAAACTTTAAATGATACAATAGACCAGTTAGACCTAATTGATATCTATAGGACATTTCATCCCAAAACAATGAATTTCACCTTTTTCTCAAGCGCACATGGAACCTTCTCCAGGATAGATCACATCCTGGGCCATAAAGCTAGCCTT
>NW_011494948.1:7078236-7090702 GCF_000754665.1 Bison bison bison | reverse complement strand
ATTATATGCCAATAAAATGGACAACGAGGAAGAAATGGACAAATTCTTAGAAAAGTACAACTTTCCAAAACTCGACCAGGAAGAAATAGAAAACCTTAACAGACCCATCACAAGCACGGAAATTGAAACTGTAATCAAAAATCTTCCAGCACACAAAAGCCCAGGTCCAGATGGCTTCACAGCTGAATTCTACCAAAAATTTAGAGAAGAGCTAACACCTATCCTGCTCAAACTCTTCCAGAAAATTGCAGAGGAAGGTAAACTTCCAAACTCATTCTATGAGGCCACCATCACCCTAATACCAAAACCTGACAAAGATCCCACAAAAAAAGAAAACTACAGGTACCAAGTTTTATTACCGTTTTATTTTTAGAATTAGACAGACTTAAGTTTAAATTCCAATTTTGACAATTACTGGGAGATCTGACCCAGTTACCTGCCTTCTTTGTGTTTCATTTTCCTCAAACACAGAAGGGAGACAATCCTGACATCTTGAGATTGTTGTTGATCAGGATTTTATCTACGATTTATGAAAAAAGGACCAGTGTGAAATATAGACCCCGTAGATCTTAATTGGAAATTGAATAATATATAACTTGGAAATAATAAATTTGACTGTGTGTAATATGTATAATAACAAAGGAAATTTGGGGGAAATTATTTCTGGAGTATGGCCATTTTTCAGTTACGAGTAGAGTTTTTGGTTCACATTGTCAAGTGTTTAGTGCAGAAACATGTATCATTACAGAGAACAGTTTGAAATCTCAATTAGATTTACTCACGAGGAATCATCAAGATAAAGGAAATGTAGAAGATTAATATCACATTGAAATTTTCACTACATGAATGATATTTCAGACATCATTCCAGAAAACAAAGAAATTATTTATTCTTCTCAGAATGAAAGGATCTATTAGGTTTTGTAAGTAAATAGTGATACTACTTCCGACTTCATTCATCCATCATACATCCATTGTATGAATCTATGTTTTTATATATCCTATAATTGTAAAGTGCTTATAGTAAACATCAACAAAATCTCAGAATACAATAAATCTAGGACACCTTAACCTCTAATCACCTTTTTACTTAATTTCAATTATTCTTTGAAATTTGGGAGAATCATATATTTAATTACACAAATTTGTCTACAGCTTGAGTTAGAATCACTGGTGACAAAATGATCATCTACAGTATGAACACAAACTTGAATTGAATAGATTGCATAGAGTTGGGGCTTCCTAATGGTCGTCATGAGCAATGTGTGGTTAGCGGTATTATTGATTTCACACTAGGAACTTGTGGCCTCAAAATAATGCCTAGCTTAGTCCCAAGCATGTTGTCCAACCAATATAAAAACAGTAATAAACCACAGTGTTTTCTGGAAAACAAACCTTTGAATCATTTAAGAATACAGACAACAAAATCAGCTATTAAGAGATTTTGGTTTATTGTAAAATTTAGCGAAGTTTATCTTGTAATCCCTGACCCCTTGCTCTGAAAACAAAAGCAAAGATATAATTATTGCTTATTCTTTTCCCCCTACTTTATTTGTGCCACTGTGAAAGAAGGGAGAAAAATCATCATAATAAATAGAGAGACTTGAGAGAGAAAGAGAAATCAGTCCAGACGAGAAATACTAGGAGCAACAGAAACACCATCAAGCCATTCAAAATAAGCTTCCTTTTAAAAGGTTGTCGTACTAAAAAAAAAAAAAAAATTCACACCAAAAATATAGCAGCGGAGAAGGAGGATAAATACAAGTTAATTGCACACCAATCCCATGCATAAAACTGGGGCATTAGCCAAAGCAGTAGTATTCAGAATCCAACTTGGGACGCTTGTACAGTGCGTGTGAGTCCCCTACGACTGAACTGTCACTGAACTGGTCCAAGTCTGAGGGGGTGTGATGGCCTGGGACGTCATCCGCCAAAGTGTCCAGGTAGCTCCCCACAGAGATGCCGTCGAGCCCGTCACTGCCATCGTGGAGGCTGTTGCAGCTGCCGTGTAAGGAGGTGCTCTGACTCTCCAGTAAGCTGCACAGGCTGCCACTCAGACTGCTGCCTCGGCTGGTGATGGTGGCTTTCTCTTCAATCATCCACTTGATGGACTCGATGCTCTCATTGATGAGGAGCAACTGGCGCATGAGCTTCCCGTCTGTGGCTCTGAGGTTAACCTGTGGAGGGCAGGGAGAGAGGAGAGACCTGCCAGTTAGTCTGTGTTCTTGAAAGACCCCAGAGTCATTTAAATTCTGTCTCCTGCAGTCCATCATTTTACATTCAGAGAATAAAATACAAATTTACTTGAGCGCAGGGTCTTTTTGAAAACTGCTGACAAAGGCTAGGAGTCATATTCAAAGAACTCACTTCCTTCCAGCCTTAACAGGCTCTGAAAGGGACTATGAACTCTCACTGCATCTCTGACCTTCACCAAGCTGCCTGGAAATAGCCTATTGAATGACAGATTCTGTCAAGAGACTTGTGCTCTCTATGGCCAGATTGTTTGTTGTTGTTGTTTTAGTTGCTTGGTTGTGTCTGACTCTTTTGTGACCCCATGGACTGTAGTCCTCTATCCATGTGATTTCCCAGGCAAGAATACTGGAGTGGCTTGCCATTTCCTTCTCCAGGGGATCTTCCTGACCCAGGGATTGAACCTGTGTCTCCTGCATTGGCAGGCAGAATTCTTTACCACTGAGCCACCAGGGAAGCTCAGATTTAATAGTTTATCCTTGTTAATTGAGAGTATGTGTGTGGATATTAAGAGAAGGGGGGATAGGAATCTGTAGAAATTAAGGAATCATCATCATCATTGTAGCAGCTCCTATTTTTGAGAGATTAGGTGACAAACACCATTAATAAAAGCTCAACACGCATTATATTGGGTTGGCCAAAAAGTTCATTCAGGTTTTTCGATGTTATAGAAATGACCAAGCGAACATTTGGTCAACTCAATAATAATCCTGTGCCTTAAGTATTATTATTTCTATCCTTCTTTTATAGATGAAGAAACTGAAATCTGCAAATAAAAAATTAAGAGTACAGAAAATGTCTGTACCTTTTATGACTATACTGACAAATATGTAGTGCTGAAAAATGCTTTCATGTTTAACAGGAACCAAATTGTTTCAATATTCCCTGAATCCAAGAGGCTGATAAATGAGGCTGATCTACTTTACACAATGCAGTGTACAAGTATTTTCTGTATATTTCATTATTTCCTTCAGATGTGTCAAGAGCAGCTCCAATCAAAACTGGGATATGAGACTCTGGGACAGTTCCCTTAAATGACTTCTAGGTATGTAGTCTTTCTGATGGTTTTAAATTACTTCAGAAAAATCTGTCTTAGTTACAAAGCAGAATTTCTCTGTAGGCCCTACAGTTCAACAGGAATATCTATTAACATGAAGATTGTTTCTGAAGGAAGTAGGGGGAGAGCGCTGCAAGATAGCCCTTGTTCTGGTTGGAATTGAAGAGATAAGGCTCCTACAGAGATTCCAGTGGACTGGACTGTGAGGCAAGGACAGATTTAGCCACCAGAGGTCCTAGTCACATTCATCAGGGTTTAAATGAAATTCCAATTTTTTTTCACCTGAGGTCTTTTAACCCAGGAGACTGGGCCTTGCTTATTCTCTCTTGAACACCCAGGATAATTCAGATTTATGGGTTTCTAGAATTATCCAAGGCACTCTGTTGTAAGTGACTCAAGTCAGAAGAGAGAAAGAAGCTTATATATGCATTTATATTGTAAATGTATTTCTAGGAAACAATCCATCTCTGAAGGAGAACTTTGGATTGAGTGAATGTGACAGGCAACTATTAAGAGAGATGAAATTTTTAGGATAACTTCAGAGATTTAAGATTGCAGGTAAATTCCATGTGTATATGTACAAAAATGCTTACGTATGTATGTATAAAGTATGAAGTATAATTTAAAAACCGTTAATCTACCTAGGATATTAAATAAAGTGACTTAGGAGACTACCTTATCTTCTCTGAGAAATGTACCAAAAATTCTTAGGCAGTCAGCAAGGAAAATCAATTTTCTCTGAGACATTCATGAACAGAACTTAGTAAGTCTTGAGATGGTTTTCTATTTGTGGTGTTGTCTCAGTGACCTTGCTTTAAGGTTGTGTGGGGGAAGGAGGTTTTGTGGCAATTTTTTATATTTGAATTTACCCCCACACCCTATGAGTCATCAAAATACTGTTCAAATTACAAGTAATACAACAAATATTTACAAATCACCAACAGTTTGCCTAGAACATCCACAGAGGAGCCAGGAAAATCAATAGAAGTCAAAGTCTTGCAAAATTGTTCAGTTAAGCATCTGTAGCCGATAAAACATGCTGTGCCCATTGTAGGAACAGTGCAATGGAAGTGTGGCCATTTCCCAACAGCTCCCCAGATGAACCACAGCTGCATTTGTTCACATCCCCACCCTGTCCTGTCAGAATGTTCCTGCGCATGCCCAGATCTGGACATATTCCCTGTTACTCCCTTCACTTGAAATACTGTTTTCCCCTCCAAATCCTCCCCATTCTTGAAGTCCTAATTCTTCCATGAAGTATCTCTTCTGCTGGCCTGTTTACCCTCTACTGTGTAGTTTGTATCTGACAGTCTACCTTAATTTTGTACACTTATGTTGCTACCTATTATTGTGTCTTTTAGCTGTTTCTTCAGCTAAGCTTTCAGTTCCTTAAAAAAGCTGTGTCTTATGTTTTGTCCATCTCTTATGGTCTGTTTTAAGGATGGATTGATTTTGCGGAGGGGAAATAGTCGTAATTTTAGGATCTGTGAAAGTTCAGCTCTTAAGACAATAATGCACATTCCCAGCAACTGTGTCACTGGAGGGTTAAAACATACTTATACTCTTTTCCCAGCAGTTTTTGTCTGAGCTACACAGTGGCTGCATCACATAAGAAGTGTTCAGTTTTGTTGAGCAATATGAATGAGAGGGGAGTAGACTCTAAAGTAACAAAAGCTTCCTTTGACCATGAAATGATTTATTTAAATAAAAAAATTCTTTTCTTCTGAAAGCAAACATTCACAGGCCATTGAACCACTGTAGGGGAAAATATGACGAAAGCAAGTCACTAAGAACGTGTTGGTCAGGCTGATAATGATTACACACTTAACTGCATCTAACCCTGTGTCCTCCGGGGAGAGAGTAAACAGCTTCCCACCGTGGGAGCGAGCCCTGGGCCATTCGGTTCACACGGCTGTCTGCCTGTTACCTGGCACTCCACCTAATAGTGCTTTCTCCTGGAATTAAGGTACAGTTATGTTACTCCTGGTGAACCTTCAAAGTAGGAACGATCCACCGCCAGGACTAAATCACCATGTGGCTTCTGTCTCCAGCAGCTGCCCTGCCTTTCCTCACTGTTATGCACATCAGTCCTTAGGAAGTCTGCCCATCCATTCAGAAGACAGCAGTCTTGCCCAGTGGGCGGGAACCTGTGTGGTTTTCCCACTTGAGGTCTTACAAGATCCCAGGATGTTTCTCTGAGGACAGTGGTGGTTGGGAGGACTTCCTCATGGTCTGAGTTTAAGTGACCCCTCCTTGGAGAGCCCCTTCCTGATCAATCATAGTATCTAATTCCTGTGCTTAGTTGTACACAGCATTTCTACATTTTTATGTTCCCTTCATAATACTTATGACTAATGGAAATCATCCTACTTATTACTTGTTTACTTTTTATTTTCTGTCTCCCATATGAGCATGTAAGCCATCACAGAGGGCAGGGGACTTGGTCTGTCCTGTTCACCACTGTGCCCAAGACCTCTAAGAGTGCTTAACGCATAGTGGATGTACAAGTCTTATTTGTCCAAGGCCTGAATGATTGCCATAAGTTGAACCATCTGTCAAGAATGCCCCTCCCTTGAGTTTTGCTGTAAGTCAGTAATACCATAGGGCTTCTCTAGTGGCTTAGATGGTTAAGAATCTGCCTGCAATATGCGAGACCCAGGTTCAATCCCTGGGTTGGGAAGATCCCCTGGAGAAGGGAATGGCAACCGACTCCAGGGTTCTTGCCTGAAGAATCGGCAAGAGTCGGACACAAATGACTGACTAACACTTGCTAGTGATACAGTGCTTGAGGGGAAAGAAGAAGGTAGCAAGAAAGAGCTCTTCAGTATTAAAGCATTCCAAGCACGGAATCCCACTCCCACCAACTCACAGAGTTCAAACACTGAGTAACTAGGGCAAGGTTATTCCCAGCTTAAATGTACAGGTTACAAGAGAGTATCTCTGAAAGGAAGTGGACTTCACGACGTAAATCACACTCCAAGCATTATTCTGTGTGTTCGGAGGTGATAACTCGTACTAATACAACAACATTGTTCTGTAAACACTTGGTGAAAGAAATTAAACAAAGGGAACAAACAAATAGGATGCTACCAAAAAAAGATTTTTTGTAAGGTTTGCATTAATTGATCCAAAGAGATGTCAATGTCCTTTCCTCTTTTCCTCTTCACTTGTCACCTCTGGCCCTTAGGTATTGCAGTACAGCCCATCTTTGTACTTAATAAGCCTCTCGTGCCTCAAAATTGTAGCAAAATAGGTCTCTCAACTCTAGACAGAATGAAAACTGAAATTTCATGTCAATTATGATCAATGAACTGGTCTATAGAAGAACTTAATGGGGGGTCTTGAAAAGCAAATATTCTTAATAATAAACTTTTCCAGATCTATGTTTTTGTCCAATCTATCATTTTACTACTACAAAAATACAAAGGTTATGAATTGTCTCACTGGAATCCAAGAAAGAATATGGCCATGCTTTCACTTCATCACGAAGTTGCCAAATAAATTGACTTCTTTGGTGGTGGTATGTAAGGAACCCAGGACAGAGCTCTGGCCTGTCATTGTCACAGTCCACCTTTGGGCAAGGTGGCTTGGCATATACAATCTTCTTATACAAGAAGAATCCTGGGGATTAATTTTGAGCTCTGGTGAACCCCTGAACTCAATAGACATAGTAAAGTAGTCTATGAACAAAGTCTAATTTCTGCCCAATATTGAAAACGTAATTCAGTAGAGAAATCCACATATCACTTTTCTCTGCTCTCTGTATTGAGGTTTCATTGAAATTGTTATAAGAAGATTCTGTAGATCAGATCATCTCAGGATTTCCCTTCATTCTAACATAGTCTCTGATTGTCATTCCTGTGGCCATTTGATTACTAAATTGTTTCTGCTATGAGAGAATCATTCAAGCTATACAGGAGACAGAGCAATTAATTTACTGCTCCATCTCTGGCAAATTACTTAGCTAGTAAAAGCTCATGGCTAGAGTTTGAGCTCTATGTGAATTTTAATCACCTTATCAGAAATTCTGTGGCGATAGTAATTTTAGCTCTTGCCATTTGGGTTTCACTAAAAGTAATATTTGTGTTCTGTGCCAAGATAAACATACATACCATATTTAATGGGTCTATATATTAACTGAAATGTGCACATGAGCTGCTGAATATATCTGCCAAATAGGGACATTGCTCATTCCTTCTTGTCATCCTGCAGGCTTGCATAGCACCAGTGTTCATATCTCGCACAAAGCTCCCCTGTACCATTCTTATCTTTTTATTTATGGGAATTGACTAATCAGATAAAAGCAGGCCATCTCCCAGTTATGCAACCTACTGTAAAATCCACAGTATCCATGACCCAAATCCCAAATGTCCAGCAAGCTGTTATAGGAAGACTATTTTGCAAGCAAGTTAGTGATCATGAATATGAAGGAAGGAGAATAAATTAGATTTACCTTTTAATGTGATGTCCTAATCCTAGTGTCTAAGGTGAAAAAAACAATCAGCATTTTTTTTTCAAATTTGTAATTGGCAGAAGGCCTTTTTTCTAGCTGTATTTATTTCTAAATATCTAAAAAAAAAATCAAAAGCATCTAATGTACTAAAGGGCTGTTGTAAAGATACTTAGAATATTATTTCTCTAATAGTTTATGCCAGTTTATCTGCATGTTCCCTTTGTATAACCTCCTCTTGTCTAAATGTACTCCCTCCTCAAATTTGCCACATCC
This sequence comes from Bison bison bison, assembly GCF_000754665.1. Classification (NCBI taxonomy): domain Eukaryota; kingdom Metazoa; phylum Chordata; class Mammalia; order Artiodactyla; family Bovidae; genus Bison; species Bison bison. The sequence continues at coordinate 7,082,670 of NW_011494948.1, read as the reverse complement.
TCTGAAGAATACTGATTTCCTGTCTACTCATCCTTAAAATTTCTAGCAGTTTTATTAATAGCTGTATTTCTAAAGCACTCCTGTTTTGTCCAGAGGACCCTTAAGGATGGCACCATCTTACTGCAGTCTGAGAAGACACAGTACAATATTTGCATCCAATGCTTTGGGTTTAGAATGCGTTAGGAGAAGAGCATGTAGCATTTGCAAGTCAGAGCTAGTCTGCCAAAGTTTTCCTCTGCTTTCTTAGCCAGTTCAAAATTTACAACAGAATTTGTTTTGAATTGGGCAACAGAGGATTCCATTTTTCTATCAGTCAGCTTTGTCTTCCTCCATTAGAATTGTTTTTATGTGGAAATGAACAATAACTAAAACAGTTCACTGTTTTCCCAAAACCTCATAGAGGGGTAATTTCCCCAAAGACTAAATTACATACATAAAAACACTATCATCAGCACAGCTGACCAATTGATATTGTTTTGATAAATTAGATAGCTGCATCTGGTTTATTTGAAAGGGGCACATGTGACTCTCCTGAATCTTGAACATAAATTCCTGCCATCAGGCCTGCTCATGAGATCTGTATAGTGTCTGCTGGTGAGTCCTCTGATTACCAAAGGAAGACAGAGAACTCTACAGCCTTATTCGGTCAGGTTTTTTTTTTTTTTTTGGTCAGGTTTTAGCTCCAGTTGATACTTAGATGCCTGTGATGAAAACTCCTTTACCATAACCTAATACAGTGAAAATTTCTTTCTTGAGAGATTTCAATATGTATATGCAAAGTATAATTCTGGCTAATGTATAAGACTATAAATCACCTGAGCTGAAATTCATTTGGAATGATGTCACTGAAACATGGACTCCCCATATTTGTAATAGAAGAGCTCCCACACAGAACACAGACCAGAAGAGTTTCTGCTAACCTATAATAAATGTTCTTTCTGCATGTTCATTTTTCTAATTTAGAATTTAAAGTGCGATTTTTACACGGAAGGCTCGGATTTGGTAATGTGCCCCACCGTGATTTGTAGTAGCTGTGTCTCCAATGGGAGGGAAGCAGGAGGCAGGGTGCTGTGCTGGGAAATGTTGAATGGTTGGCTGCCTGGAAAGCTACACACACACAAACATGCACACATGCACATAATAGAAACTGTGCTGATACAAATAATACTAAAATATTTATATAAAATTATATATAATTTATATAGAATGTTTTATAAAATAAAATATACAGTACCTTTTATTGTCAATTTCATGTACTGTAACTGATTCTCAGAAACTCCTTTTGTTTATTTTTGTTGAATTATTATACAGACAGCAACTTCTAGTTTCAGTCCAACCATAATTGAACAAATAGAATTGATCCCAGTCCACTAACTCTTTTCTAAATAATTTTTCTTCCTTAAGTCTGATATGTGATCTGTTGTTTAACCATTTTCCACCCTAGTGCAAATTATATTCATTAAACTGAAATCTGTTTCAGCCTCAGCATGAGTTAACATCTGAGCTTTATGGATTTGTCAGTGATGGGAGCAATTTGGCTAAGTTAGATATGTTTTTGACTGCATACAGAGTATTTCCCAGTAATTTTTTTGTGCTACGGATAATGTAATAGCTAAGGACATGACACAGTTTTAAGTCAAATCTGTAGTATCAACATTTTCCCCATTGGATCATTTTCCCCTTAAGATCTTGTCATAAGATAATCAACAAAGTTAAGTCAGGTTCTGATTTATGAAGTTTTACAGTTTCTATGCTGTAAATACTCCTACAATGGCCAGTGTCAAGCTGCCAACATGATGTCACTAAGCATACAGTCAGTATGGAATGGAATTTTATCTTTTCCCCTAAGTAGAATTTGAGGGAGATGTAAAATATTTATACCAAAGTTATTAGTGGTCTTTTATGGAAAGGTTTCAAATACTGAATACAGATTATTCTTTTAAGCATCATTGAGATATAAAATCTATTTGGAAAGGGAATAATCAAGATACTTAGACCCACTTAGTATTTACATTTCTATATTATAATTTTTCATGGATTTATTTCTAAAATATGCTGTGCACTTCTCCATCTCTGTAAATAGAACAAAGTAGTAGAACCAGACAGAATCAAGTAGTAGTAAGAGGCCACCACCATGAACAGAGTATTTCTAGTTCAGAGTTATTCAACAATGCACTTAGGGGTTATTGAGGTAATCGCTTGTTAGTCCTTTGTTCATATGGTCCCTTCTTATAAAAGTGCTCAATTTTCTCTTTCAGTAACTACTAGATATTGATATTAGATCTGTTTGCCACAGTTCTTATGCCGTTTTTTCTTCCTGAGTCCCTCAATTCTTTCTAATCCGCTATCTGCAGCACAGCAGTACTTCAGTAATACTTCAGTAACTATAATTTTCCTATTTGTTGAGTATGAGAGAACTGAGTTGCAAGGAAAATTAACCTTTGCAATTCTTAGAAAGTGACTTTAAGTAGTGAGTAAAATTAGGTGAAGAAGCAGCCTCTGCAAAGAGTAAAGCACATGGGCCTTGCTCCCTGGAGCAGTGCTTCTTGACATACACATTACCTTGGAGTCTTGTTAAAATTCAGATTCTCTCCACTAATTCTGTGATCCTGCATTTCAAACAAGTTCTCAGCAGATGCCAGTACAGGTAGGCAGCCTCTAAGATGCCTCCAAATAAAACCCCTTCTTTCCTGATATCTACATCCCGGCCTGAGTGTAGACTGGACCTTTCGACTGGTTTCTTAGGAATACAATATGGCAAAAATGATGGGATGTCAGTTCTGAGAAAAGATTACAAAAAGACTGTTTTCTGTTGTGGGTACATTCTTTTACTTGCTGAGAGGAGAGGAATCTGCCAGGCTGTGAGGTGTACTATTGTGAGATCTCCATGACAAGGAACTGATATCTCTGAACAATAGTTAGCAAGGGGCTAGGCACCGAAGAATTGATGCTTTTGAACTGTGGTGTTGGACGAGACTCTTGAGAGTCCCTTGGACTGCAAGGAGATCCAACCAGTCCATTCTAAAGGAGATCAGCCCTGGGATTTTTTTGGAAGGAATGATACTAAAGCTGAAACTCTGTTACTTTGGCCACCTCATGCGAAGAGTTGACTCACTGGAAAAGACTCTGATGCTGGGAGGGATTGGGGGCAGGAGGAGAAGGGGATGACAGAGGATGAGATGGCTGGATGGCATCACCGACTTGATGGATGTGAGTTTGAGTGAACTCGGGGAGTTGGTGATGGACAGGGAGGCCTGGCATGTTGTGATTCATGGGGTTGCAAAGAGTCGGACATGACTGAGTGACTGAACTGAACTGAACAGAGGCCTTCCCACTACTACTTCGTATGTGAGTGAGCATGAAGCAGTGAGGGGGCTGTGAAATGACTGTAGCTCCATCTGATGTGCTAATTGCAGACTTTGAAGAGACTCAAGCCAGAAACACTCAGTTTACCTGTGCCAGACTTCTGACTCACAGAAACTGAGATAACACATTTGTTGTTTGCCTTGCTAAATTTTGGAGTATTTGTTACACAGAATGGATAAACATACATCAATGCCATTGGTATATGGGCTACACCGTGAGTAGCAAGGACATATATATCTTTTCTATTTGTGGATAATTTGGGGTAGTAGATGCTGGACCATCATGTCTGTGGAATGCTACTCTATTGGCATATTGTTTTATAGCTTGAAAAAAGTAAAAAATAGAGTAAATAGTGAAATATACATTGATGGAGACAAGAAATGTTAGAAGTCATGGTCTTCTTTGAGGGGCCATCTGCATCACCCACAGGACAAATGCATGGTTTATTATCCTGAGGCTAAATGACAAATGATATCTCTGATATTTAGTGACACAGATAATGCTTTAAATAGAGATCAATTATAAATAATACTCCTATAATTTGAGGGCCATAAACAGTAGGGTGTACAATGATAAGATAATAAACTTAGATGTTAACATTCAGATAGCTTAAGAACTTAGAATACACTAAGACTAGTGACATCTTTGAGTTTTCAATACTGACAAATTGACTAAATTTTAACCCTGCTTTTCTGAATTCATTTAATTTGAAGAATTCACTTTAATGTGTCCTCACTAGCGGAAAGGAAGGAGGAGATAAGGAAAACAACAAATGTGTTTATTGTCTCCCATGAACCAGACTTTGTGTTTCACATATTAACCGATTTTTTTTAGAAAGGGCTTCAGAAAATGCACTGGTCATAACAAACACCCTCTTCCAACAACACAAGAGAAGACTCTATACATGGACATCACCAGATGGTCAACACCAAAATCAGATTGATTATATTCTTTGCAGCCAAAGATGTAGAAACTCTATACAGTCAGCAAAAACAAGACCAGGAGCTGACTGTGGCTCAGATCATAAACCCTTATTGCCAAATTCAGACTTAAATTGAAGAAAGTAGG
>NW_011494948.1:7077049-7078136 GCF_000754665.1 Bison bison bison | reverse complement strand
AGGACAGAAATGGTATGGACCTAACAGAAGCAGAAGATATTAAGAAGAGATAGCAAGAATACACAGAAGAACTGTACAAAAAAGATCTTCACGACCCAGATAATCACAATGGTGTGAGCACTGACCTAGAGCCAGACATCCTGGAATGTGAAGTCAAGTGGGCCTTAGAAAGCATCACTACGAACAAAGCTATTGGAGGTGATGGAATTCCAGTTGAGCTCTTCAAAATCCTGAAAGATGATGCTGTGAAAGTGCTGCACTCTATATGACAGCAAATTTGGAAAACTCAGCAGTGGCCACAGGACTGGAAAAGGTCAGTTTTCATTCCAATCCCAAAAAAAGGCAATGCCAAAGAATGCTCAAACTACCGCACAATTGCACTCATCTCACATGCTAGTAAAGTAATGCTCACAATCCTCCAAGCCAGGCTTCAGCAATATGTGAACCGTGAACTTCCTGATGTTCAAGCTGGTTTTAGAAAAGGCAGAGGAACCAGAGATCAAATTGCCAACATCTGCTGGATCATGGAAAAAAGCAAGAGAGTTCCAGAAAAACATCTATTTCTGCTTTATTGACTATGCCAAAGCCTTTGACTGTGTGGATCACAATAAACTGTGGAAAATTCTCAAAGAGATGGGAATACCAGAACACCTGATCTGCCTCTTAAGAAATTTGTATGCAGGTCAGGAAGCAACAGTTAGAACTGGACATGGAACAACAGACTGGTTCCAAATAGGAAAAGGAGTTCATCAAGGCTGTATATTGTCACCATGTTTATTTAACTTATATGCAGAGTACATCATTAGAGACGCTGGACTGGAAGAAACACAAGCTGGAATCAAGATTGCCGGGAGAAATATCAATAACCTCAGATATGCAGATGACACCACCCTTATGGCAGAAAGTGAAGAGGAACTCAAAAGCCTCTTGATGAAAGTGAAGTGGAGAGTAAAAAAGTTGGCTTAAAACTCAACATTCAGAAAACGAAGATCATGACATCCAGTCCTATCATTTCATGGGAAATAGATGGGGAAACAGTGGAAAGAGTGTCAGACTTTATTTTTCTGGGCTCCAAAATCACTACAGA
>NW_011494948.1:7074388-7076470 GCF_000754665.1 Bison bison bison | reverse complement strand
CAAGGAGAGCCAACCAGTCCATTCTGAAGGAGATCAGCCCTGGGATTTCTTTGGAAGTAATGATACTAAAGCTGAAACTCTGTTACTTTGGCCACCTCATGCGAAGGGTTGACTCATTGGAAAAGACTCTGATGCTGGGAGGGATTGGAGGCAGGAGGAGAAGGGGACGACAGAGGATGAGATGGCTGGATGGCATCACTGACTCGATGGACATGAGTCTGAGTGAACTCTGGGAGTTGGTGGTGGACAGGGAGGCCTGGTGTGCTGCGATTCATGGGGTCGCAAAGAGTCGGGCACGACTGAGCGACTGATCTGATCTGTAGAATGGTCCTTGTGCATAGGGAATATAACTGAGACACAAACCTTTTGTTAGAACCATTCATTTTTTAGCTAATGTTGATAATTTTATAATATTTGGAATGCTTCCTTTTATGATGAAGATTAGTTTTATTTTTCATATGATGCCTAAACACCAACTAAATATTGACATTTGGGAAAATGTGAGTGGGGCTCTCCAGATGACATGAGTTGCAGTGCAGCAGTGATCTCACTCTATAAAGTGTGGACAGTGAGAAACAACTCACTGAAAATACACTGACTTTCTTATTTAGTTATTTTGTCTGATTAAAAAAATCTTTAGGAATATTAATAAACATATCTTCCATTTATTAGTTGCTTCCTATATATCATGTCTTAAATATTAACTTATATATTTAATGTCATTATCATAATAAATCTGTAAAGCTGATTATGATTCTCATTGTGGTTCCAGTCTGACATATAAAGAGGTTGAAAGTTATCACTGTTTCCCCAAAGAGAAAAAAATGGAATAAACTGAAGATCAACAACTCTTCTTACATCCACCAGAGACTTAAGGTCACAGGGTAAACTGCTGCCCCCAGGAGACAAAGAAGTGGATACAGAGAATCTTTGCTTACCAAGAACAGATGCCCAGAAGCAGAAGCCCCCCCGCTGGAGTTAGTAGGAAGACTTAAAACTAAAGTTGAAGAATTGCTGGAGATTCATTGTAGACTAGTTACTAGCATTGTAACTAGTTTTTAAGTTAAAAACTCCACGTTAAAAATTTCAGGGGAAGCCCCACAGTTTCATGAGTTTTACCTCCAGCAGCCCCACCAGGTCCCAACTTTCCCTGATGCTCTGTTAGGGGCAGGAGCAAAGTAAAGTATGCCCAAAGCTCTCTGTTCTCTTTCTCAGGGCCTGCTGTCAAGGAAAACTATTTACCAGAGCCTCACTGACTGGGGTTTTACCAAAGCCTAACCAACCTTTCTTGTTGTTGTTTACTTGCTAAGTCACATCCAATTCTTTTGCGACTTCATGGACTGTAGCCTGCCAGGCTTCTCTGTCCATGGGATTTCCCAGGCAAGAACACAAGAGTGGCTTGCCATTTCCTTCTCCGGGGGATCTTCCTGACCCAGGGATCAAACCCTCATTTCCTGCATCTCCTGCATCGGCAGATGAATTCTTTACTGAGCCACCAAAGAACCAACTAGGGGTAAAGAGAAATGCCCATCTCAGGCTCACAAAAAGACTGAGACCTGACCATGGACTCTAGAATGCCTCTCCTCCCTACACCGTACACCATATCAATAGGGCTCCTGAAAATAACAGAGACTGCAGCTGAACGTCCCACAGGCCTCAGACTCTATTTAAGGAGTCTCTAGGAAAACCCAAAGGCAAAAAAAAAAAAAAAAAATAGACCAAAAAGGAAAAGATACTAGAGGAAATATTAGTCTCTGACACCTACAGCTAACAGTAAACACAATTAAACTCCTATTCAGATAAATATAAAACCTCACATCTCAGTTCTCTCTCAGTTCCTTTTATATCATACACAGCTTGCAACAAAAAATTACAGGACATTCTGAAAAAGCAAAAATTCTGAAGAGACAAGTAATGCCTCAGAACCAGACTCAGATATGGCACAGATTTTGATATTATTAGACTGGGAATTTTAAGTAACTATGTGGAAAATTCTGAAAGAGATGGGAATACCAGACCACCTGATCTGCCTCTTGAGAAACCTGTATGCAGGTCAGGAAGCAACAGTTAGAACTGGACATG
>NW_011494948.1:7074068-7074288 GCF_000754665.1 Bison bison bison | reverse complement strand
TGAACTGTGGTGTTGGAGAAGACTCTTGAGAGTCCCTTGGACTGCAAGGAGAGCCAACCAGTCCATTCTGAAGGAGATCAGCCCTGGGATTGCTTTGGAAGTAATGATGCTAAAGCTGAAACTCCAGTACTTTGGCTACCTCATGCGAAGCGTTGACTCATTGGAAAAGACTCTCATGCTGGGAGGGATTTGGGGCAGGAGGAGAAGGGGACGACAGAGG
>NW_011494948.1:7070928-7073968 GCF_000754665.1 Bison bison bison | reverse complement strand
GTGTTTTGAAGACCTGAAAATGATTTTGGCCCGGTGGAAAGAAAAACATCTCAAAGTTATGGTTTTATTGTCCTGTTTGATGTTAAATGGCTTTGTCTCCAAACAGATTATTTCATATGTCTTTCTTGAGAAATTACCTAAACTCTAATTCTCTTTTGGGCCAGCTGTATCATCTTGCTGCTTTTTTCATTAAATAAGCTAAATAAATCTTCGGCAAGTGCTCCCTCTATGTTTGTATGAGAACCATGTTTTCAACTACTTAAAAATTACACTTTGATAGGGTTGGACATTGCCATCAAAATACATAGTATGCCTGCCTGCTGGAACTGGTGAAACAGTTCCAAAGAAGTGGCCTCTGGAGTGAAATTCTGACTCTCCATTTTCTTCTGATTTGGTGCCTTTTATTCTGGTTTCCTTGCTTCATTATTATTGTTTTGGATCCTTGGCTAATAGTTACCAGTTTTGGTTAACTCAATGTTAGGTAATGTCTATTTTCTCAACTGGGTACTGAACCCTCCTGTATTAAAAAAAAAAAAATAGTAGTAGTATGCAAAACCAGCCAATTCCAGGAACTCGTGCACTGAACCAACAGGCCAGTCAAGGTCCCATAATCTATAAATGAGTTCCTGTTTGGGGTAGATCTAATTGGCAATCTGGTTTCATGATGTACTCACTTGGGATCTCTATAGGATGATGGGAATCTATTCTCTGTTGGGTGAGAGATGACACAGAGTTTGGTCAGTTGGTCTATATTGTTTGTCTTTTGTTGTGCTCAAATCCATGTAGAAAATATTATTTCCACTGACTAGGAGAAAAACACTTTGAGAATGTGTGTTTTGTGTTTTCTAGTGTCCTGTGCCTAGGGTGGTAGAACTGAAGTTTTAAGTCCTGTTGGTGGCTGTGTATTTGAGAAAAACCTTTTACTGCTCATAGATAAGAAAATGAAATATTTCCCTACTTCTAGAATAAATTAAGTTATAGTGTCTTAGGAAAAAAGAGAATTTTCTCATTAGAGATACTAATAAATACTTGGAAAATTTAATATTCTCAGAATTTCAAGAATGTAAGTTGAACGTTAATATTTTAATGTACTGACATTTTTAAGGGAAAAACAAATCCTTCACAATGTTAGCTTAGAAACATCAAAGTGAATCTTTAGACATGAATTGGTTTGGTAAATTTAGGTTATAAATAACTAAATGTCTTTTCCTTGCTTTTTTTCAATATGGAGACTAAACATATAATTTAAGTTTTCTTGTTTAAGATTTGGATTTATTTTCTAATGAAGAGATAAGTTAATGCTAACTTCCTGAATTCCTTTAACTGGTTTACTGTTGAAATAAGCTAAGGTTAATGTATTCAACTATATTGTCTTGGGCTCCAAAATCAATGAGGACAGTGACTGCAACCATGAAATTAAAAGGTGCTTGCTCCTTGGAAGAATAGCTGTGACAAACCTAGATAGTATACTAAAAAGCAGAGCATCATTTTGCTGACAAAGGTCCATATAGTCAAAGCTATGGGTTTTCCAGTGGTCATATATGGATGTGAGAGATGGACCATAAAGAAGGCTGAGCGCTGAAGGATTGAGGCTTTGGAACTGTGGTTCTGGAGAAGTCTCTTGAGAGTCACTTGGACAGAAAGGATATCAAATCAGTCAATCCTAAAGGAAATCAATCCTGACTATTCATTGGAAGGGCTGATTCTGAAGCTGAAGCTCCAATACTTTGTCCCCTGATGCGAAGAGCTGACTCACTGAAAAAGACCTTGATGCTGGGAAAAACTGAGGGCAAGACGAGGAGGGGGTGACAGAGGATGAGATGGTTGGATGGCATCACCGACTTGATGGATATGAGTTTGAGCAAACTCAGGGAGATAGTGCTGGACAGAGAAGCCTGGTGCACTACAATCCATGTGGTTACAGAGTCGGAAACAACTTAGCAACTGAACAAAAACAATATTAAGTTATAATTCTTAATCTTTTTTATTCAAAGGTAATTGTGTTATGTTCTGTCAGTTCAAACATAATTTGGAGGATATTAATTGTAGAATTTAAACTAATATAAATCAAGTTAATAAATGAAAATTTATGGCTATAAATAATTTCTAAGGAAAATAGAATTTTCAGATGTGTCACCAGTTAGTTGTTATGTATATCATTGCTTTTTATTTAAATAGTAACACAGTGGCTGAATCTTTGGGTCATTTTAATAAACATATTTTTGCATCCACAAAAGTGTTAAAGGTGTACACTTGGCTATGAAGATCTTATAAAGTAGTTGTGTAAGCTTTGCTGGTCTCCTTAATAGCTTGTATATGATAGTGGTTACTCTCCAGTTTCTCTCTGAAATGTTAGTAAGTTTGATTAAAACTTATGGCTTATCTAGGTGATTCAGACTAGACTAGAAATAATCATGGCAAAGAACTATAACTAAAATATGCCAGGACATGGAAGCAACCTAGATGTCCATCAGCAGATGAATGGATAAGAAAGCTGTGGTACATATACACAATGGAGTATTATTCAGCCATTAAAAAGAATACATGTGAATCAGTTCTAATGAGGTGGAGGAACTGGAGCCTATTATACAGAGTGAAGTAAGCCAGAAAGAAAAACACCAATACAGTATACTAATGCATATATATGGAATTTAGAAAGATGGTAATGATAACCCTGTATGCAAGACAGCAAAAGAGACACAGATGTATAGAACAGTCTTTTGGACTCTATGGGAGAGGGAATGGGGGGATGATTTGGGAGAATGGCATTAAAACATGTATAATATCATATAAGAAACGAATCGCCAGTCCAGGTTCAATGCAGGATACAGGATGCTTGGAGCTGGTACACTGGGATGATCCAGAGGGATGGTATGGGGAGGGAGGTGAGGGGGGTTCAGGATTGGGAACACGTGTATACCCGTGGTGGATTCATGTTGATGTATGGCAAAACAAATACAATATTGTAAAGTAAAGAAAATAATTAATAAATAAAAATTAAAAAATAAATAAATAATACATTCATAAGTAAAAAAAAAAA
>NW_011494948.1:7068803-7070632 GCF_000754665.1 Bison bison bison | reverse complement strand
ATGCCAGGACATGGAAGCAACCTAGATGTCCATCAGCAGATGAATGGATAAGAAAGCTGTGGTACATATACACAATGGAGTATTATTCAGCCATTAAAAAGAATTTTCCACAAATAGCTTAATGATATCTCTGTCCCCAAAGATCATCGGTAACTAAATTTATATGCTTCTATCTTTAGTGTTTTAGAAACTCAAATGTTTAAACTGCCTCTTTGCATGATATGATTTTGAAAAATTATTGTGTTTGCTTTATTTTAAATGAAATTTTTTAGCTCTTTAACATTGCCTCAAATGCTATATTCGTTTTCCCAATTTAGTACTCTCCTAGGATTTTACTCTAATTAGATGATTTCACCTGGATGTATAAGAATTTGTTCTTCTTTGAAGAGTGATGTAGTTTGTCATGTTTATATCTACACTGATCTATTTCTGGAAGAAATAACATACTATGCTTTTAAAACAGAGGTGATGGCTGAGTTGTTACTTATTGATACTCGTGATGTCCTGTGATTCAATTACCCATTGATGGTGGAGTTCAGTGAGGATAGCAAGAAAACCTAGAACTTTGAGTCTAGTCTTGCTTCCATTAGTAACTTGTAACAAGTCCCCTAATCTTCCCACGCCTCCATTTCCCCATTAGATTCCTTTCAGCCCTAAATTGTCTTGATTCTCAAATGTAACACGTTAATAGTAAATGACCAGTATACACTTTGCAAAGGAAATTGGAAGTTCCATTTGTCCAATAGAACACTGTTGGGAAGATCCCAGAGTTTGATTCTAGTAGATGACTGCATCAGTAGAAAGAGTTTATGCAGGAACGAGGGGATCTTTCAAGATAGAGAATTTTTCAAGACATGGCAGCAACAAATTTAGTGGTAACAATCGAATATAGAGGCAAATGACAAGGAAGTAGTAAGCAGGGTGTCCTCCAGTGCAGTGGGTCTATCCTGTCCATTCATCCTAGTTTCTTACTGGAATTATTAGTACATGCCAAATCTACAAAGGTATGTTGAATGAAGAAATGAGTGAGAATGGAAAAAACAGGTCCATATGTATATGGTAAGAGTCGGACAGGACTGAGTGACTTCACTTTCACTTCTCACTTTCATGCATTGGAGAAGGAAATGGCAACCCACTCCAGTGTTCTTGCCTGGAGAATCCCATGGACGGAGAAGCCTGGTAGGCTGCAGTCCATGGGGTCGCACAGAGACGGACACGACTGAAGCGACTTAGTAGTAGTAGTAGTAATGTAGCAGAGAATAAGTATGTATTAATTTTCTTTGGGAAAAGAGAATGTATTTCAGTTGCCTAATGAAAAACAAGATGGATTTGGATAGAGAGATGGGTACAGGTGACCAGTCAGGAAGGATATTATAATTTGAGCCCATAATGAGGAAAATAGGCAAAGGTCTAGAAATGTATAAGTTCACTTCCTGCTCAGGCAGTGGAAAGCCAACTAGAGGACCTGAAGATCAAGAATGTGGTTGGAGGTGGGAATGTAGTTTGAAAGCATATCATGAAGAGAGTCTGGAGTGCTGGGCAAGGATAAGATGCTGTGACAATCCATGCCTTACAAGAGTTCACCACATTCTCTTAAACAGAAGCTCTCAATCAGAGTCTCGCCACACTGCTGTGCTGTGGGTTACTAAATCTAGCTGCCCTCAGGAGAGCTTCAGAGGGCTTCATTAGTATCTCACGCCTATTTTTAGTACGGGCAAAATTTTACTAGTTGCAGCAACAAAAGATATTACAGAAAACAATTTGGCCATGTAGGGACATTAGCTAGGACTGGAGCTTAAACTGACACCAGAAAGCTTTATTGTGTGCAT
>NW_011494948.1:7068039-7068703 GCF_000754665.1 Bison bison bison | reverse complement strand
GTGTGCATCTTTTTCTTCTTGTTCAGTTGCTCAATCATGTCCAATTTCTTGCGACCCCATGGGCTGCAGCATGCCAGGCTTCCCTTATCCTTCACCATCTCCCAGATCTTGTTCAAACTCATGTCCATTGAGTCAGTGATGCCATCCAACCATCTCATCCTCTGCCGTCCCCTTTTCCTCCTGCCTTTAATCTTTCCTAGAATCAGGGTCTATTCTAATGAGTTGGCTCTTTGCATCAGATAGCCAAAATATTGGAGTTTCAACTTAAGTATCAGTCCTTCCAATGAATATTCAGGGCTGACTTCATTTAGGATTGACTGGTTTGATCTCAATACAGTCCAAGAGACTCTCAAGAGTCTTCTTCAACACATTTGAAAGCATTAATTCTTTGGTGCTCACCCTTCTTTATGGTCCAACTCTCACATCCAGGCATGACTACTGGAAAAACCATAGCTTTGCCTATACAGACCCTTGTTGGCAAAGTAATGTCTCTGCTTTTTAATATGCTGTCTGCTAAGTCACTTCAGTCATGTCTGACTCTGTGCAACCCCATAGACAGCAGCCCACCAGGCTCCCCCGTCCCTGGGATTCTCCAGGCAGGAACACTGGAGTGGGTTGCCATTTCCTTCTCCAGTGCATGAAAGTGAAAAGTGAAAGTGAAGTC
>NW_011494948.1:7066160-7067939 GCF_000754665.1 Bison bison bison | reverse complement strand
AAAAAAAAAATTAAAAAATAAATAAATAATACATTCATAAGTAAAAAAAAAAAAAAAGAAGAAGAAGAATATTTTTGTTCTCAGTAAAAGTGGTTTGTTCCAGAATGTGAAAGGAAATAGTAAAGAATAGAGCTTGAACTGAAATTGAAAACTGACTATACCAAAAAACCCCAAATTATTTGCCTTTAAATATCATATCTACAAAGGCTTCCCTGGTGGTTCAGATGGTAAAGAATCTGCCTGCAATGCAGGAGACCCAGGTTTGGTCCCTGAGTCGGGAAGATCCCCTGGAGAAGGAAATGGCTAGCACTCCAGTATTCTTGCCTGGAGAATTCCCAGGGACAGAGGAGCCTGGCTGGCATATATAGTCTATGGGGTTGCAAAGAGTCAGAAATGACTGAGTGAATAACACACAAAGAATTATATGGGAAAAAAGCAATGTAATGTATAAAAATATTGGTAAAATTTGCTCAGTTTTGATGGCTTTATTAGGAGATAAAATTTTTTAATCTTTAAAGATTTAGATCTTTATTAAAAGAAAAACAGGTTTAAAATAATGAATAGCAACAAATGTCACTGACTGTTAAACAGTTTAGTTATCAAAGACATTTAGTCAATATGTTAGGCAACAATTTTTTAAAGGAGTTTATGGATAAAATACTACATTACCAATGCAAAGCTCAAAGTTGCTTTTTTGCCTTCTTCTGTTGGAATGAAAAATTGGTGTAGAATTTAGTTTACTCTTAGTAAGATATAGTAAAAGGTTATTCTTCTGTTATCTGCCCAGATAGTAGAGATGCCTTATCTAACCTGAAAATTTTCTATTCTTTGGGCTGATTTTGGCTTGTCCTTGAAAAAAAACAAGTTACTTAAAGAATTACTTAAAATTGTGTCGCGTTCTTAATGCCAAACAATGACCATTCATTATTTCCAAGCACATAATGCCAGTGTTTTAATCAAACAACTAAATATAGGCTAATAATACTTTAACCCTTTTGATTTTACCTTCCCAAGATAAGACCCTAAATTCAGGGGGAAATTTTTTGAATATCTTTTACGCCCAAGCTGTTCTTTATGGTCTTTGCAAAGGTCCCCATTTGCTAGACAGCGGGCACAGCAAATGACTGAACAAGCGTGTGTTCCAATAAAAGTATTTACAAAAACATGTGAACTGGATTTAGGCAGTGGCTGCCAGGGTCCTAGTCTTACAGGTATTAAAACAAACAAACAAACAAAAAAAAAACACATCCTGATGAATTTAACTCAATATATTTTTTTTCAGGGACTTATTTGACCTCTGCGCCTCTATTCTTCCTTTATCCACCTTTTCCATCCTTATAGTTTCACCTCATTAAAGGGCTAAAGACACCTAAGCATATGCTTGCCTTAGGTTTGTATGAGTCATTCACCACCCCACAACACCACCTTTTTTTTTTGGAATAATGTGCTTTGGTAGACTCAAACAGAGCCACTGCCAGAAATCTACTTAGAAAAGACACAAATGCAGATGGGCCCAGGAAAGTATATGCAACACAGATGATGTATGTGAAGGAACCGAAAAATGTGACTTTGCTGTGACAAAAGTTTCTGTTAAGTATGTGTCACTAAGTCTAACTCCTTTTTATCTTTAATCACTTTTAATCTCCAATTTATTCCATAAAAAGTTGCCTTTATTGTATAAAAGAACTTGCATACTCTGAATTTAATACTTCAAGTAAGACTCCATAAGCTTTGTTTCTTCTGGGTGGGTCAAGGTGAATTCCAGGAGGAAGGAATGGA
>NW_011494948.1:7065309-7066060 GCF_000754665.1 Bison bison bison | reverse complement strand
GACTCTGTGCAACCCCATAGACAGCAGCCCACCAGGCTCCCCCGTCCCTGGGATTCTCCAGGCAAGAACACTGGAGTGGGTTGCCATTTCCTTCTCCAGTGCATGAAAGTGAAAAGTGAAAGTGAAGTCGCTCAGTCGTGTCCGACTCTTAGCGACCCCATGGACTGCAGCCTACCAGGCTCTTCCCTCCATGAGATTTTCCAGGCAAGAGTACTGGTGTGGGTTGCCATTGCCTTCTCTGAATATGCTGTCTAGGTTGGTCATAGCTTTTCTTCCAAGGAGCACACATCTTTTAATTTCATGGCTGCAGTCACCATCTGCATTGATTTTGGAGCCCTCCAAAATAAAGTCTGTCGCTGTTTCCATTGTTTCCCTATCTATTTGCCATGAAGTGATGGGATCAGAGGCCATGGTCTTCATTTTTGAACACTGAGTTTTTTTTTCTTTTTAAACTTTACAATATTGTATTAGTTTTGCCAAATATCAAAATGAATCTGCCACAGGTATACCCGCGTTCCCCATCTTGAACCCTCCTCCCTCCTCCCTCCCCTACCCTCCCTCTTGGTCGTCCCAGTGCACCAGCCCCAAGCATCCAGTATCATGCATGGAACCTGGACTGGCGACTCGTTTCATACATGATATTATACATGTTTCAATGCTATTCTCCCAAATCTCCCCACCCTCTCCCTCTCCCACAGAGTCCATAAGACTGATCTATACCTCGGTGTCTCTTTTGCTGTCTCGTACACAG
>NW_011494948.1:7055027-7065209 GCF_000754665.1 Bison bison bison | reverse complement strand
GATTCCTCCAGTTCCATTCTTCTTTCTCAAGATAGCTTTGGCTATTCGAGGTTTTTTGTATTTCCATACAAATTGTGAAATTATTTGTTCTAACTCTGTGAAGAATATCGTTGGTAGCTTGATAGGGATTGCATTGAATCTATAAATTGCTTTGGGTAGTATACTCATTTTCACTATATTGATTCTTCCAATCCATGAGCATGGCATATTTCTCCATCTATTAGTGTCCTCTTTGATTTCTTTCACCAGTGAACACTGAGTTTTAAGCCAGCTTTTTCTCTCTCTTCTTTCACCTTCATCAAGAGGCTCTTTAGTTCCTCTTCACTTTCTGCCATAAGGGTGATTGTCATCTGCATACCTGAGGTTATTGATATTTCTCCTGGCAATCTTGATTCCAGCTTGAGCTTCATCCAGCCTGGCATTTTATATGATGTACTCTGTACAGAAGTTAAATAAGAAGGGTGACAATATACAGTCTTGATGTACTCCTTTCCCAATTTTGAACCAGTCCCTTGTTCCATGTCCGGTTCTAGCTATTGCTTCTTGACCTGCATACAGGTTTCTCGGGAGCCAGGTGAGGTGGTCTGGTATTCTCACCTCTTTAAGAACTTTCCACAGTTTGTTGTGATCCACACAGTCAAAGGTTTTAGCATAGTCGATGAAGCAGATGTTTTCAATGGAACTCTCTTGCTTTTTCAATGATCCAGCAGATATTGACAATTTCATTTCTGGTTCCTCTGCCTTTTCTAAATCCAGCTTGAACATCTGGATGTTCATGGTTCATAAATGTTGAAACCTAGCTTGGAGAATTTTGAGCATTACTTTGCTACCGTGTGAGATAAGTACAGTTGTACAGTAGTTTGAACAATATTTGGCATTGCCTTTCTTTGGAATTGGAATGAAAACTGACCTTTTCCAGTCCTGTCACCATTGTTGAGTTTTCCAAATTTGCTGGCATACTGAGTCCAGCACTTTCACAGCATCATCTTTCAGGATTTGAAATAGCTCAGCTGGAATTCCATCACCTTCACTAGCTTTGTTCATAGTGATGCTTCCTAGGTCCCATTTGACTTTGCACTTCAGGATATCTGGCTGTACATGAGTGATCACGCCATCATGGTTATCTGGGTCATTAAGATCTTTTTTGTATAGTTCTGTGTATTCTTGCCACCTCTTCTTAATATCTTCTGCTTCTGTTTGGTAGATACCATCTGTCCTTTATTGCACCTATCTGCATGAAATGTTCCTTGGGTGTCTCTAATTTTTTCTTGACAAGATCTCTAGTCTTTCTGATACTATTGTTTTACTATATTTCTTTGTATTGTTCACTTCAGTTCAGTTCAGTTGCTCAGTTGTGTCCGGACTCTTTGCCACCCCATGAACTGCAGCATGCCAGGCCTCCCTGTCCATCACCAACTCCTGGAGTTCACTCAGACTCACGTCCATCGAGTCAGCGATGTCATCCAGCCATCTCATCCTCTGTCGTCCTCTTCTCCTCCTGCCCCCAATCCCTCCCAGCATCAGAGTCTTTTCCAATGAGTCAACTCTTCGCATGAGGTGGCCAAAGTACTGGAGTTTCAGCTTTAGCATCATTACTTTCAAAGAACACCCAGGACTGATCTCCTTTAGAATGGAGTGGTTAGATCTCCTTGCAGTCCAAGGGACTCTCAAGAGTCTTGACCTCCAACACCACAGCTCAAAAGCATCAATTCTTCGGCGCTCAGCCTTCTTCACACTCCAACTCTCACATCCATACATGACCACAGGAAAAACCATAGCCTTGACTAGATGGACCTTTGTTGGCAAATAATATTTCTGCTTTTGAATATGCCATCTAGGTTGGTCATAACTTTCCTTCCAAGGAGTAAGCGCCTTTTAATTTCATGGCTGCAATCACCATCTGCAGTGATTTTGGAGCCCCCCAAAATAAAGTCTGACACTGTTTCCACTGTTTCCTCATCTATTTCCCATGAAGTGATGGGACCAGATGCCATGATCTTCGTTTTCTGAATGTTGAGCTTTAAGCCAACTTTTTCACTCTCCACTTTCACTTTCATCAAGAGGCTTTTGAGTTCCTCTTCACTTTCTGCCATAAGGGTGGTGTCATCTGCATATCCAAGATTATTGATATTTCTTCCGGCAATCTTGATTCCAGCTTGTGCTTCTTCCAGTCCAGCATTTCTCATGATGTACTCTGCATATAAGTTAAATAAGCAGGGTGACAATATAAAGCCTTGACATACTCCTTTTCCTATTTGGAACCAGTCTGTATTCCATGTTCAGTTCTAACTGTTGCTTCATGACCTGCATATAGGTTTCTCAAGAGGCAGGTCAGGTGGTCTGGTATTCCCATCTCTTTCAGAATTTTCCAGTTTATTGTGATCCACACAGTCAAAGGCTTTGGCATAGTCAGTAAAGCAGAAATAGATGTTTTTCTGGAACGCTCTTGCTTTGTTCACTTAGGAGGGCTTTTTATGTATTCTTTGGAACTCTGCATTCAGATAGGTATATCTTTCCTTTTCTCCTTTGCCTTTCACCTCTTTTTTCTCAGCTATTTGTAAGGCCTCTTCAGACAACTGTTTTGCCAATTTGCATTTAATTTTCTTTTTCAGGATGGATGCAAACTCTTTCTAGGACTAATTTGCCAAACTAAATAACCTACTAGTTCATGCTCCTGAATGAAAAATGATAGATTCATGTTTTGGAGGAACTGGGCTGAGCATTAAAAAAATAAATAAATAAAAGTCTGTTTGTACATGTGAAGCAAGGCTGTTTTCTGTTTTTCAATCAGAAGCAAAAATGTGGGTGAAGTGACAGAGAAAGGCCCAGAGGTCTTGACTCCAAATTCTTATTCTGATCTCTGATTTCCTCCCTGTAAACCCAGTCTTACTGTTCTTAAAATTCTCATAAGAAATATGCATTTCCTCCTGAGTTTTGACTTGTTCTCCCTATTTAAGGACATATTTAAATTTCTCTGAAGTCTATGTTTATGCTGCCTTTTTTTGTGTGACTACAAAGGAAGTTTGTTACATGCCTTTCAAATGCAATAACATTGTTTCTAACTTAATTACTAAACAAACTATGTTTTAAATGCTAAACAAACTTTATGTTTTAAATGAGTGCATTTAAAGTGTTCTCAAGAAACAAGCAAGATTTCCTTTTGAAATTACATCCTTAACAGCAGTTTAATGAAGTTAATACAGTAAATATTTCTTAAAAGGAGTGATGATTGAGAATTTCTGTTTCCCTTTAGAAGAAGAAATGTCTGATACTCCATCCTATAAACAAGGATATAGATTCCTCAGATATACAGTGACACCTGGTTCATTTCATTGTGAGCCAATTTCTTGACAGCTTTAGCTATCTTTTATATATTTAACCACTTTCAAAATAATATCCTGAGGCTACCTCAGAGACTCTGCTAGCTAGTAGAGTTGTTACATGTTCTTTGAAAAAAGATGCTGTGTGGAATAGCAATGTGATTATCATAATTAAGAAATCACATTCTCAGCTTATGCAACTCATTGGGGAAATTTTTCGTACCAAGGGTTAGAATTTGATCCTTATCTCTATGTATTAATAAAAGACCTAAATAGACTCAGTTGCTTTTACACCTTAATTTTATGATTAGTCCAAATTAAGAGGTATCAGTTTCTGTTTGAGCTTCTCAAGAGAGTGTTGTTCAGAAATAATTTCTTTTTCAATGTGAAAATTACAAAGATACCAGACGTTTAAATGATCTTAACAGATTCTTGCTCACACACTGGCAATACCATTTTACAGAAAGACTTTGCCTCTTTCCTCCAAATAAACTAAGAGAAGTAGACATTTTTGCTTTATTTTGTCTTTTCCTTTTTGACTTAGTATATTTGGGCATTTCTTTTCTTTATGAAGTTACAGTCTCAAACAGGTAGGAAAATGGTATCCCAGGCAGTTTGGTATCCCGGAAAGAACCAGAGTTTGGATCTTGAAACTTCAGGTATAAAATCCATTTATTCCATTAATTAGCTCTTAGGTTTTGTCAGTGAGACATGATATTTAATATTTTCTCTGCACCAAAATTTTAATCCATAAAATGGTATATGTTACCCAATAGATTACTGTATTAGTATGGCTGGAAGAACTGCATGAAATAATATATACACATAACATAGAGCCTGGCCCAATGGTGCTCAACAAAGTGTAATTAACTCCTGAAGTTTGCAGCAGTAAACACCTACTTGGAAAAGAAAAAAAGTCTCAAATCAACAACCTGATGTAATATACCTCAAGGAAACTATAGAAAGAACGAACTAAATTGAAACCTAGCAACATGAAGAAAATTAAAAAAAAAAAAATAGAACAGAAATAAATAGAAAAGAGAATAGGAAAAATGATTTAAAAAAAAGAAATCAATGAAGCTAAGAGTTCCTCTTTTAAAAGATTAAAAAAATTGACAAACCCTTAGCTAGACTAAGAAAAAGGGAAAGAAAACTTAAATAAGAAAAATTAGAAATAAAAGAGGAGACATGAAAACTGAAGCCACAAAAACAAAAGATTTTAAGAGACTACTATAAACAATTATACACCAACAAATTGGATACCTAGTTGAAATGGCTACATTTCTAGAAAACCTACCAAGACCGAATCATAAATAAATAAGACAACCTAAAAAGACCTATTCATGACAGGCTACCTCTAAGAAAAAGGCACTTTGGTATACTGAATATTTCAAGCTGAAGGAGTTTGAGAAGATACCAGAAGCAGGAAGGTCACTCTGACCACCTTTCCACATTCTTCTCCTGAAACACATGCTAAAACTCTCAGGTGAGAAGTACCTTCCCTTTCTTCAGAGGAAAGACGCATCCCTGTCTTTAAAAACCAAGGGTATGCTAAAAAGAATCTGAACAAATAGGCCTTGTTAGATTTCCTCCAGTTCACTATACTGAGCGCATACTCTTCAGCCTATGCTATTTCTCCATGAGTGTCCATTCTTCAGCAAACCTAACAGAAAATAGTCAGTTTTAATCTTTTCTTCAGATGTTAATTTCCTTATGCAGACTCCTGTGTTATATAAACTTTATATTAAATAAATTTGCATGCTTTCCTCCTGTTAATTTGTCTTTGTCAGTTTAATTTTCAGAGCCAGTTAGGGCACCTAAGAGGGTCAGGAAATTTTTTTCTTTCTTATAAATTAGTAGGAAAGTTGGATTATCAGTCAAAAACCTCCTTACAAAGAAAAGACCAGAACCAGACAGCGTCACTGGAGAATTCTACCAAACATTTAAAGAATTAAGTACAATCCTTCTCAAACTCTTCCAAAAAACTTAAAAAGAAGGAAGTACTTCCTTAGTCCTTTTATGAAGCAGCATTACCTTGATAGCAAAATCAAAGACACTATATAATATGAAAACTATAGCCCTAATAGCCCTGATTAACACTGATGCAAAAATCCGCAACAAAATGCTAGCAAATAGAATTAAAATACAAATTAAAAGGGCCTAAATTAAAAGGGCCTATGACCAAGTAGGATTTATTCCTGGAATGCAAAGATGATTCAAACATAGGAAAATCAATTAAATATACCACAGTAGCAGACTGAAGGACAAAAGCCACATGATCATCTCAACTGATGCAGAAAAAGCATTTGACAAAATTTGACATCCTGAATTGTTTCTAAAAAGTCTACCACATTTAAGGATGCTGAAATTCAAGGTAATTTAGCAGGTCAATGAAACTGACTGAATTTGTTTCCAATAAAAATCTGGTTGTTCCCTTGCTCAAAAAGATTATACTGTGGTTTCAGGATAGAAAATCTGCACGATACACGTGAGTTAAGTCATTTTTATTTTAATTTTTAAAGTCATTGATATTTCAATCAAAATATCTAATATCATTGATACCTATAATACTTCAGAATTACATGTACACAATGAAAAATTAAATGCATTGATGAACGCATGCATGATTAATTCCATGCAACCAAAAAGTATATACCTTAAAGACAGGGATAAGACTCTCAGATTGCTAGTGGTAAAAGAAACCACAGTTAATAATTAAATCAGGCTACCACATTCTATGAGACCTGTATGTCAACTTAAGATTGATGACTTGCCCCACACTGTATCACCACTTAGTGGCAGAAATAGTAGTAACATCTCTATCTTCTAGTTTCAATTCATTAATAGTTCCACAACACTAAAAAGTTGAGGTATGTTAAATTATGGTCTGGTCTGTAGTATTAGCCTTTAACAGACCATCCATACCTTTTGATGATAGTTTAGGATTAGATAAAAATGAATCATTTTTTTTAAAGAAATATACTTGGATTAAACAGGCACTGATTTGAATAAGGATTCATGAGCTATTCGATACTATTATATTTGATGTTATATTTCTTTGATCTAAATTTAACATGTATTTTAGAATCAAGAATCCCATCTCACATTTTGCTGTTGAAAAATTGGAGTCATGGAAGTACTATAATTACCTAAAACTTACACACCTATTCAAAAAGGTAACTGAGAATAAAAATATATTGTTGATTTCTATTCTTATCCTTGCATATTCTGTTCCACCTGAAAAATCACTGAGGTCAAATTAAATGGTTTGCAAATAGCAGTTCTCTTACAATAGAAAAACTAGCATAAATTCAATGTTAATTCATCACTTCTGGCTTTGAAAGATCACAAATGAGGGTGATAAAAACAGATGCCTGGCATATGGCAACAGATGGGTCACCACATTTAAAAAGAGCTACTGGGAACAGGATGGTTCACTTTACTTAATTCTTATCACATAAGGTGAAAAGGATGGAAATGAAAACAGTCAAGGCAATGCAGGCATAATTGGCTCCAATTTTCCTATAGTTTTAAAATGTGTTTTTAAAATACAGGACTTAGTTTGCCCCTGTTTTACATCAGTGTTGTCCGTAACCATGTAGAAAAATCAATAATAGAAAGTCAAACAAATATGGATAGAAACCTACAATACCTATTGGCAAAAAATAAGTCTGCTAGTGGCAAGATTTATTGAACAGATGGCACATGATGAATTCATCAGGACATGTCTAGACACCCAGATTCATAATAATATGAAGTGTTACTATTTTTACTCAGATGATGCCTTATCCTAATATTACACTGAAAATTTCATCTATGAAGCAATTACAGTTTTATAATTATATATGCCCTTTTTAATACATTTGAAATAAGAATGATGCCTATGATAAAACTTACTTAATACCTATAAACCAGTACAGAGATACCCTAAGATGTGATGCTTGCCTAATACATTAGCCTCTAAACTACTGTTCATTTTCAAGAAATAGTCAATAATCTATTTGGATTTGATTCTATAAATACAACTATAAATTCAGGTGATAAAAAAGAAACAAAATATTTGCATTCACACATGTTATATTGGCTTCCCTGGTAGCTCAGACAGTAGTCTGCCAGCAATGCAGAAGACTCCGGTTTGATCCCTGGGTTGGGAAGATCAGCTGGAGAAGGAAATGGCAACCCATTCCAGTATTCTTGCATGGGGAATCCCATGGATGGAGGAGCCTGGTAGTACATGGAGTTGCAAAGAGTCGGACACGACTGAGCAACGTCACTTTCACTTTTCATGTTATACTACATAATAGCTGGATTTTATATAAGTGTGTGCCAAAGAATTAGCACAGATGATGCCAAATCATTTCTTTTCCTTTGGGTGTCAATCTTCTTAATAAAGCTCTCTATTAATATCTATTGATACCTGTCTATTAAAGAAAATACATAATTTCAATTGAAATAAAATCCTTGAAGAATTTTCTGAAGTTAAAAGTCAAAGTTCAGTTCAGTTCAGTTGCTCAGTTGTGTCTGACTCTTTGCAACCCCATGAATCGCAGCACGCCAGGCCTCCCTGTCCATCACCAACTCCCAGGGTTCACTCAGACTCACGTCCATCGAGTCAGTGATGCCATCCAGCCATCTCATCCTCTGTCATCCTCTTCTCCTCCTGCCCCCAATCCCTCCCAGCATCAGAGTCTTTTCCAATGAGTCAACTCTTCGCCATGAGGTGGCCAAAGTACTGGAGTTTCAGCTTTAGCATCATTCCTTCCAAAGAAATCCCAGGGCTGATCTCCTTTAGAATGGACTGGTTGGATCTTCTTGCAGTCCAAGGGACTCTCAGAGTCTTCTCCAACACCACAGTTCAAAAGCATCAATTCTTCGACGCTCAGCCTTCTTCACAGTCCAACTCTCACATCCATACATGACCACAGGAAAAACCATAGCCTTGACTAGACGGACCTTTGTTGGCAAAGTAATGTCTCTGCTTTTAAATATGCTATTTAAGTTGGTCATAACTTTCCTTCCAAGGAGTAAGCATCTTTTAATTTCATGGCTGTAGTCACCATCTGCAGTGATTTTGGAGCCCCCAAAAATAAAGTCTGACACTGTTTCCATTGTTTCCCCATCTATTTCCCATGAAGTGATAGGACCAGATGCCATGATCTTCGTTTTCTGAATGTTGAGCTTTAAGCCAACTTTTTCACTCTCCTCTTTCACTTTCATCAAGTCAAAAGTTTATCCTATTATTGATGTTGTCCTTGTTTAGTTGCTAAGTCTATCTGGCTCTTTTGCAACCCCATGGACTGTTTGTAGTCCACCAACCTCCTCTGTCCATGTGATTTCCCAAGCAAGAACATGGGACTGGGTTGCCATTTCCTTCTCAAGGGGATCTTCCTGACCCAGGGATAGAACCTGAGTCTCCTGGATTGGCAAGTGGATTCTTTACTGCTGAGCCATCAGGAAAGCCCCATTCTATATTGTTGTTGTTGAGTCGCTAAGTCATGTCCAACTCTTTGTGATGCCATGAACCGCAGCACACCAGCCTTCCCTGTCCTTCAGAGCAGCCCTATCCCATATTGTGCTGGTGGTGGTTTAGTTGCTAAGTCATGTTGATTCTTGAGACCCCATGAACTATAGCCTGCCAGGCTCCTCTGTCTATGTGATTCTCCAGGCAAGAATACTGGAGTTGGTTGCCATTTCCTTCTCCAGGGGAACCTTCCGGACCCAGGGATTGAACCTGGGTCTCCTGCATTGCAAGTAGATTCTTTACCAACTGAGCTATGAGGGAAGTCCCTATCCCATATTTTAATACAGAATAAAAGCAAAACTACTATAATGTAAGTTCAGACTTACAGTCAAATATCACTAGAATTTATAATTATTGTCTAGAAGTTAAAATTTTGTTGGATGCAATTTAAAACATAACCAATTGTTGTGCCTAGGTTCCTCTAAAACTAGGGAAATTTTTTTTTCTCTTTTCCTATTCTCCATCTTCTGATTCAGAGATGTTATTCTTGCAATCAGCTAAAACTTGACATTGGTCCCACCTAACAGTCTGTATATATGGCTTCTCTAAACTTATCAGAGTGATTCCCATTACCGTTCTTCAGTAATAGCATCTTTCTAGGCTGGTTATACAATGTCAGAATTCACTGCTCAGATAAAGAGCAGCTGGAGCTTATGTACTGAATTCTGGGAAATAAGCATAGGTACCATAAGTAAAGCCCTGTGACCAATGTCAGAAATAGGAGAAATCCTGGTAGCAGTGCTTTTTAAAGGTAGTGGAGGTTTTATTTTGATAAAAGTATTCAGAGTTTGAATTTTTGTTATATTGTTTATATAATCCCACTTAGAAATTTTAATAAGTTTAATAAGTTTTAATAAGTTCAGAATAACTTCCAAAGTGACAACAAAGAATTCCAACAATAACCATATTGCATACAAAATAATGGCTAGTTTTTAGTAAAGCACTAGTTCATGGTGTGTGTGTGTGTGTGTGTGTATTTCACCTAATTTTCACAAAAACTTTGATGGATATCATCATCTTCAAATTGCAACTCAAAGAGGATCTATAACTTGCCAGCTTCATACAACTGGAAACTGATGGAGCTGGGATTCAGTCTGAGATCTATAACGTGTGGTCACGCAGATACTTACCTGCTCTTTTCCCCTCTGCAAGAGATCAGAGTATTCTTGCACCCTTTAAAGAAAAACAAACTACTCAAATATTCAGTCCGACAAAAGAAAAAAGGAATGAAAAGTTGGAAAATCTTGTTGCAAGAGGAATGACAATTATTCTGCCTGCCTAGGAATTATTAAGGAAATATTACATCATTACAACAAAAATATAAGAAACAAGTTAACTATC
>NW_011494948.1:7043342-7054927 GCF_000754665.1 Bison bison bison | reverse complement strand
TTAACTATCCAGTATTAGGGAAATGCAGACAAAACTGAGTATTTTTCAGGCAATAAAAATTAAGTTTAGAAAAATCATAAAGGAAAAGGCTTATAATACAATGTCCAGCTACAAAAAGTAAAATATAAGGTATAACTTCAACGATGGAAAGGAAAAATTACAGGAGAAAAATACTTTAAGACAAAAATGTTACACTAGTGGCCTCAGGGTAATGTAATCATTTTTGGTCCCTCCATCTTTTCCTTGTATTTTATGTACTTTCTAAAATATGTATCAGGAATGTATATTACATTTTAATCATAAAACTACTTTAATTTCAAAATAAATCAGTCAGAATTATATAATTAGTTCATAGATAAATGTCATTTGGATAATTAAAACATAATTTTTTTGCTTAGAAAATATCAACATACTAATAAAGGCAACTTAAATTTATTGAGGGCATATATTATAATCATATAATCTGTAGTTATGAAATTATACCTAGTAGGAAGAAACCAAAAATTTTTGACATATTTATATTTTGAATAAGTATAATCTTTTCTCTTTCCTCGTTCCAAAAATATTTTTGTCATTTTGTTATTCCGGTGCATACTTTCATTGCTCAGTAATAAACAGCATGCTTTCTTGTTTATGAGTATTTCAAAAAGACAGCATACTTTAAGGATCCTGTAATATAAAACACATGGAAACCATTTAGTTCTCAAGAAGAGAACTTAAGAGAAAAATAATATATTAAAAAATATAACACAGCTTTTGTTACATGGTCTTTAGTGAAAAAAGTGAAAGTGTTAGTTGCTTGGTTGTGGCCAACTCTTTGTGACCCCCATGGACTATATACAGTCCACAGGGCTCCTCTGCCCATGAAATTCTCTAGGCAAGAATACTGGAGTGGGTAGCCACTCTTTGTCCTTCGTGCCAGTCAAATCATATTCAAACTTCTTAGATTAGTATTTTCTATTCATTTGGGTAATTTTACCTTTCCAATATTCTTTTCATTGACTCCAGCATAATCTTCTCATCCACCTCAATCATTCTCATTACAGTTGAACAGGCAGTCAGTGCTTTATACTATCCTAAATTTGCTCAAGCTGTTATTTCTACTGACAGTTACTCTCCTAATTACTTTCTAGACAGATTTATTCATTTATTCCTCCAATACTGAGCTCTTAAACTTTGCTGAATTCTAGTAATGAAATAACTGAATGAGATTCTGGCTTTGAGAGAACTTATAGTCTTATGAGGGATATAAAAAAAAATACAGTATTATCCATGATATGACTGGAAGGTTAAAAAATCAGAGTTAACAGGAAGTGGGAAGGATAAGGATGGGAGAGAAAAAAGATGCAGACAAAAGGAATGGCATGTACAAATGTCGAGACAAGAGTATACACAGCACATTGAAGAAGTTGAGGTGGGTGAAAAGTGTGTATGCATAGTATAAATAGTTAGATATAATTTGTTTCCAATAAAAATTACATTTTATTATGGATCAGAACCTTTTGGCTTTAGACCAGAATTTTCAATAATGTGGAGGTTAAATATTGCTATTGTTTTAGTAACAACCTCATGCCTTATCTGATTGATTTGCAAGTAACCTGAAATTCTTGTCTCAAATTCATTTGTATTTTTCCTGGCGTTTATATGGTAGTGGGATAAAGATGATGTTTAGAATGTGTTTTATTTACTTGATCTCTATTCTAGAAAACATTTCTAGAAGCAGTGATGGGGAATAGTGTCCAGGGTGGACATTTACATAGTTAAATGATTTGCAATTGAGAGTTTCCATCTGTCTTTAAGGGCCAACAAAGAGTGAGGATTTGGAAAGATGTATATTTACTATAGATATTGGAACAACCAAAATTTCTGGCTTCAGCAAAGTTAATTTCATGTATAACGGAGAGAAAATAGATTCACACACTTGGAAATGAGTCTAACAAGAATCAACTTGACATTCTTAGTATATACTTATTTTATTTGTTCTCAGAGGAGTTAGTGTCCTTGAGTAGCACAGAATTCTGCTTACAAAAAGGCCCTGGGTTTCACGTAGATAAATTTTTCAAGTTATTTGATCCTATTGACAAAAAATCGACTCAAAGATGTAAAAAAAGCTCTAAAAAGGAACAGTGTATCTCTCCTTAAGGAATACTGGGTGAAATCCAAACAGAATCAGTTTGTCTTAAGACTGAAAGCAAACAAACGTAACACAACACTTAATATTAAGAAATTACTGAGAATCCCATAATGATATCTGGACTTTGGGAATTGACATACAAATGGAAATGCATCTCCTCTATTTATGTTGGCTGTTCCACAGCGTCCGGAACAGCCAGTCTGGAAAGTGGGAAGTCTGGCCTTGTCTCAATCTACTGTAAGTCACTCTGTCTCTGTATCTCCATTTCCGACTCAGCAATGTGAGCGTTTGATAGCGCTCCTAGGAAACTTAATTAGTGGTTCATGGTTTTAAGTAAAAGTGTTACCGACTCTTAACAGTAATCATTTAACCCATTTGCTTGTTAATGCCAATAAGGTAAGACAGTTGTGCTGGGATTATTTAAAAGTATACAACACAGAAAGTAGTATCCTTTTGTGAGTTTAGCCTTGTTTTTTAATTTATTGACTGCTAATCACAATATTCTGATCTCACTTTGTTTATTAATTAAACCAAAATGTTTGGGCAATTCCATTTTGAGCTGGCACCACCCTTCAAAGCCTGTTGATTTTCCTTGTCTATTGCCAAGTAAAGTTATGGCTCACTAAAAAGATTGCTTTGTATTGTGACTGGAAGGAATACTGTTTAAAGAAATTCTTTCACTGTCTTCTTAAATTCCCTTTAAAGCTATACTATATGTTAATATTGGAGAAGGAAATGGCAACCCACTCCAGTATTCCTGCCTGGAAAATCCCATGAACAGAGGAGCTTGACATACTACAGTCCATGGGATCACAAAAGAGATGGACACAACCTAACGACTAAACAACAATACTACATTAATACAATACATGACAACCATTAAGGTCTCTTGATCTTAAAAATTCCTCCAAAATTCCTAATCTCATCATGCCTGAAAATGCAGGAGACTAGGGTTTGATCCCTGAGGACATCCTCTGGAGAAAGGAAGAACTACTCACTCCAGCATTCTTGCCTGGAGAATTCTATGGACAGAGGAGTCTGGTGGGCTATAGTCCTTGGGGTCACAAAGAGTCAAACACGACTAAGTGACTACCACTTTTTATCATGTATGAATCCAGATGATATTTCAACTGCAAGAGAATAGAAGTAGTCAGCTGCTTCACTGAATAAGTTTCCCATCTTCTGTGAAATTGGTGTTTTTTAATCCTACTTTTAAATGTAAGTGATAACTTGGTTGGAAAGGAGGGCCATTAAATTTACTGCCAGTGAGCAACTGAACAAGTTCAAAAAATGCTTACCAGGACCCACAGGATATTCATCAGACTCCACTTTGAAGTACAGATCAAGGCAATGGACAATACTATGCTGATAAAAATCAACCCAAATAATAACCCAAAGAAATTATACCAATACAGACATCTAAGAAAATAGTTTCATTATGCATAAGCATACTGATATGGAAAATTCAAATGTCATTTCCCTCTGGTACCAGATTATCTCGAAGCAGGACACATGATGGTAGACATGGCAGTTTAATTTCTGTATAATTTCATAGGCTGAAGGATGGTGGTTAGAGGGAGGGAACTGGACAGAGTGGAAGAAATTTCAAAATCCATGTCTAAGTCCTTATGTAAGTTTGATCCGCATGAAAACTTGTGGGTTCATCATCATGGGTCCAGTGTCTACCAAAATAATCCTTGTCATATTCTAGTTCATTTTTTCCCACTGACAAAAATACACATATAAAGAAAACTATAAATCTCAACTCTTCGTTATCCTGACTTTCTTCTCACATATTTATTCTGGTTTTTCCAAACTAACTTTTAAAAACTTCCAAATAAGGAATAATTGGAACAAGTATTACTTTATAAAGCAAACAGAAATTTTAAAACTGAAGTAGTAAACTCAAAATTAACAAGCAGAATATAAAAGTTAAAATTCTCTTTCATCAAGCTTGTCAGAGCCATAGTTCTTGGCAAACTCTGAACATAGCCAGATTAAAGGAAAAACAAGTGGGTATTTTTCAAGACTTACTTCAATATATGGATTTTACTATTAAATATAATCCCCAAAAGGAGTTTGTCTGAATTTTAAATGCTAAATTTAACATAACACGATGATGGTCATAGCAAAGCTTGATTTATTACTTCTTTAGCCAAGTGAGTATAATATCAGGCAGAAGGCTATTATTATTAGCCACATTTACTAGGCAGATACTATATTCTAACAAATGAATGCTATAAACATTGTAAAATAGCATATGCTATATTCATTGTCTAATTGTTGTAACCTCATAACCCCATGACTGAGAAAAGAAGATAGCATATGTGAAAATGCTTTGTAAACTATGGTGTACAGTGCAAAATAACAACTCAAAGGAGAAATATTTTCTTAGACAAAAAAAAGTGCTAAAAGATTATTTCCTTTTCCGGCATAGTCTTCTCTGCTCTTCCTCACTTCTAGCTTCCAGCATCCTTGCCCCTCTACAGCTTAAATATCAGTAGTAGAAAGTGTCTAACATTCCAAATGTATTTACTGAATACCACCTAGGGTCCAAAATCTTCCAGTTACCCTTTCATTGTTTCATATGGAGCCCAAACTCTGACTGAAAAGATGATTTTGTAAGAACAGGGTTTCTGGCATTAAGTCAATAGGAAGGTAGGAAACTGAGAGCATATTCTTCCAATTGCCCCAAATACACTTCAGATAGACACACTTGTAAAATTTAACTGAGTACTGGCCTGAGGTATGCTTCTTATTGATGTGAGGTGGCCACCTGTAGTGCTCTGTTGAAAAATATTCTTAGGACGGGTCTAAATTCAGCAGGAAAAAGTGATGTAAGTCATTAATTATGAATATACTGCATATAGGAGGGAGGAAGGACAATATTTATAACTTCTTGTGCTGAAACTTTCACTGAAGTATCTAGAGGGAAACTTTTAAGTTGAAGAATATTTAAGGAAAAGTGTGTTTTCGTATGTGTATGTGGATATGTGTGTAGGATGGAGAGAAGGAGGAAGGGGAGGGGGAAAGAATGAAAAGGTAAAGGTAACACATGGGAGAGCCTGGGAGGTGGTATAGCGTGATTTCAGTACTGTTTTTGTAGCTTTAACGTAAAGTCCAAAATTATTTTAAAATACAGTTTTAAAAAAATTCCCCACATATTTGTAAATTTTTCCTGTTGGTAATATAAACAAGAAGTAGGAAGATTAAAAGCAGCAAAAGACCATGCAGTGCAGCTTCTTGGAAGGGGATAAAACCAATGCTTTTGGGAAAGTGAGTAGTATTTAAAAGTTCACATAGGGACAAAAACAATTCTGAAGGAAACCCATGCAGTTGCTAGTTTAGTAGTGATACTAACATATCTGATAGCCATTTTTCATCTTTGAAATCTAGTTACAAATTAAAAACAGAAAACTTGGTTCATTCTCTGAAACAGTCTCCAGTTCTAGAATCTTATAATAAATACGGAAGAAACCTAACTTTTCTCATTCTGTCAATCTAATTTACCCCTCTGGACATTGCTGATGATGTTCACTGTGAGTTTGCAGACTGCCTTAAACACCTCAGACACAGGGTTCCCAAGTCTGTACTGAGGATGTGCCAAGGAGAGGGAGAGAAGTATGCCCAAGAAATCAGTGCTCTCTGAGTACCAAGGTAGACTGCAAAATAAATGATCATTTTCAACCAAAACCACATAAACTGTGTCATATATCAATATGTATTGTGCATAATATTATAAATGATGTCTCTCTTTCTTATAAGTTCCTTTTCTTTTTTTTTAACTCTGG
Source organism: Bison bison bison (assembly GCF_000754665.1). Taxonomy (NCBI): domain Eukaryota; kingdom Metazoa; phylum Chordata; class Mammalia; order Artiodactyla; family Bovidae; genus Bison; species Bison bison. The sequence continues at coordinate 7,049,002 of NW_011494948.1, read as the reverse complement.
GACTTCAGAACCTCATTCCAGAATAGGCAAAGAACATGGCAGAAACTAAAATGTGCATTTCTTTGTGCACCTAATGGAGATGAAAAACATCCTTTCATTCCTATGTGGCCAGTATCCCTGAGTAACAGATTCTGAAACTGACCATATGTGAGAATAGAATAGGTCCTGAAACCAAGAAAAATTCTTCTGTATCACTTCACAGAGGAAAAAAAGGTTCTTTTCTTTTCCTTCCTCCTTTTCTTCAACGTCCTTCCCCCACTTCCTCTTCTCTTCTCTCCACCCTCCCTCCTGTTTCTCTCTCTTAAGTCAAGTGTCACTGTAACAGATAATAGGAAGAAAAACGTCTGTCTTTCTTAACCAAGAACTTAAGTTCCAGGTGACTGGGCGTGGCTGGTAGGAAGCAGTGGAGGGATTGGGGTTCTATGTTCGAGTCCCAAAAGGCAGTGTTGTTAATGCCTTCCAAAACCAAAAATTAGAACCAGGAGTAAGATGTACTTTGAATTACACGTTAAACAAATGCTGAGTCCCTAAATGATTGCTTGGGCATTAGGGAAACACAAGCAGTGCTTAGTCACAGCTTCTGCCCTCAGGATTATTATAGAGAGGGAGAAAAAGACAGTAGTTTTCTTAACCAAACTGAAATATACAGCCAAAATTTGGCCCAAATACAAAGTGACAAATGAAGTCATGTACGTATAGATGGGGAAACAAGGGAAACAGTGGCTGACTTTGTTTTTGGGCTCCAAAATCACTGCGGATGGTGATTGCAGCCATGAAATTAAAAGACGCTTACTCCTTGGAAGGAAAATTATGACCAACCTAGACAGCATATTAAAAAGCACAGACATCACTTTGTCAACAAAGGTCCATCTAGTCAAGGCTATGGTTTTTCCAGTAGTCATGTAAGGATGTGAGAGTTGGACTATAATGAAAGCTGAGAGCAGAAGAATTGATGTTTTTGAACTGTGGTGTTGGAAAAGACTCTTGAGAGTCCCTGTGGACTGCAAGAAGATCCAACCAGTCCATCCTAAAGGAGATCAGTCCTGGGTGTTCATTGGTAGGACTAATGTTGAAGCTGAAACTTCAATACTTTGGCCACCTGACGCAAAGAGCTGCCTCATTTGAAAAGACCCTGATGCTGGGAAAGATTGAGGGCAGGAGGAGAAGGGGATGACAGAGGATGAGATAGATGGTTGGATCAAGTCACCGACTCAATGGACATGAGTTTGAGTAAACTCCAGGAGTTGGTGATGGACAGGGAGGCCTGGCGTGCTGTGGTTCACGGGGTCTCAAAGAGTTGGACACGACTGAGCAACTGAACTGAACAAAGGATTTTATCAGAGTTTCACCTTATGGAACTCTTTAGCTCCAGAGATTTATAAATATATCTTAAATAATCATGTGCTTTTTCTGCAGAAAAATTGTGTCAATGAACAATATTTAAAATACCATTAAATCATTAAGTTTTATAGTGTGGTTATAAAATCACTGATTTAAGTGATGAAACTGGTGGCCTTCTAGCAATACTATTTTATCATCACCTTGTAAGATGGTAAGTGGCTTCCCTGGTGGCTCAGCTGGTAAAGAATCCGTCTGCAATGCGCGAGACCCGGCTTCGATCCCTGGGTCAGGAAGATCCCCTGGAGAAGGAAATGGCAACCCACTCCAGGACTCCTGCCTGGAAAATCCCATGGATGGAGGAGCCTGGTCGGCTAGTCCATGGGGTTGCAGAGTCGGATGCGACTGAATGACTTCACCTTCCTTTCCTTTCCTTTGTAAGATGGTAAGAGGCTAGAGTATGGTTTCAGATGCTTATCCATGAAATCCTATAAAGGGCTTTGTCTGTTTATAATCAGTTACTTTTTGTCGTTTTGTGCATTCTGAGCACTGACTGCTTTTCTCACTAAAATCCTATGTAAAATCTACCAGAGTCAATATTTTCTACCCACCTATTTCTGGCATGAGGCATGAGCTCTTAGGAGGAAACTGTGGAATGCGTGGTAAATGTTCTCAAAGTAGTCGTCCAGTCCGTTACCTTCCTTGTGGTGGACTTGTCCACGATTACCATCAGCCATTTCAACTAAGATCCTAAGGACTCATTGATTTGTAATTCACCTTACTCAATAGAAAGGACTTGTCACTGTTGAAATGATCATTTCCTACTTGGGCAATAATAATTTCAGATGTTGCTTTTGGGAAAGTATGTTCCAGGCCTATTTGCTGCTGCTGCTGCTGCTAAGTTGCTTCAGTCGTGTCCGACTCTGTGCGACCCCATAGACGGCAGCCCACCAGGCTCCGCCGTCCCTGGGATTCTCCAGGCAAGAACACTGGAGTGGGTTGCCATATCCTTCTCCAAGGCATGAAAGAGAAAAGTGAAAGTGAAGTCGCTCAGTCATGTCTGACTCTTAGCGACCCCACGGACTACAGCCCACCAGGCTCCTCCGTCCATGGATTTTCCAGGCAAGAGCACTGGAGTGGGGCGCCATTGCTAGCAACCGGGATCTAGTTCATGCAGGACAAGAAGTTATTTTGTGTGTGTGCATACTAAGCTGCTTCAGTCGTGTCTGACTCTTTGCGACCTCATGGACTGTAGCCCTCCAGGCTTGTCTGTTCATGGGATTTTCCAGGCAAGAATACTGGAGTGGGTTGCCATGGCCTCCTCCAGAGGATCTTCCTGACCCAGGGATTGAACCTGCATCTCTTATGTCTCCTGCCTTGGCAGGCAGTTTCTTTACCACTCGTGCCACCTAGGAAGCCCTTTAATATCTCACTCTTCTGATTTTTTGTTTTGCAGTCTTCCAACTGTCCATAAGATGTGCCTTCAGGGAGAGGGCAAATTAGTCAGTAATATAGTCCCACTTTTATACATCACTTTCATGTAAGAATCAGTTTGAAGAATATTAGTTATTTCTTCAAATAAAGAATCCAGTGTTGTGATTATGTCTGACCTCTGCGAGTAGAATCTATTTTGTCCTCATGAGCCTTCCAAAGTCTGAAAAATCTAAGATGGTTTTGAGACATGACCACAGAGGGCACTTTAGTTTTAAGGATGGCCATTCTGGTTCCTCCATGCGGCATGAATCATCTTGTGCCATGTTAGCACTCTGACCCAACTTTAAAAAGTTTTGTTCATATTATTATTAAAAAAAACTCAACACGGAGATTATGTTAAATAGCAAGTGACTGATGAGAAGTACATTCCAGTTTGAAGACTTGGTTACTTTCTTCAAAGGAGTGATGAAGTGGTCTGATTAAGTCAGATTTCCACGGGTGGAATTTGATTCTAAAAGAACTACTGAATATTGGGATAATCGTTTATTATTAAAAGCAAACTAATGGCTTTTTCATTTTAATGAGTGACTAGTTGAGATTCATATAAGTGAACTGACAGAATAAGATACAAATTGACTAGATAAATATTTCTTAAACTCTTATCAGTAATCTGTTTATATTACCTAACACCCCACAGGTCTTATCTCACAAGTGGGTTAGGAGTGAGAACGAAAGGGCACAATTCATGAAACCTATTTACAGTTCCAACTGGTACATTGTACTAATCCAATAAATGCCAGGTGACATAATAAAATATTATTGTGTAAAACAAGAAACATGAAATCCACACATGTTAAATTCTGTAAGTGTATATATGCCTATATATGCAGGCAAAGACATAGAGGAAACACCCAAGAGGATTCACACCAAATTGCCAGCAGTAGTTTCCCTTGGGGTCAGGAATAACAGGGAAGATGTGTTAAAGGTAGGTGAAAAGGGACTTTTGTTTTCCTTTATGTATTTCTGAAAGTTTTATAATAAGAGAGCATATATTTAAGTTCAAAAGGAAAAAATAATATTTTAAAGGGATACGTAAATATCCACTGGTAGTTGTGTGATGAAATTATTCTAAAAATGTCCATTCACAATAAATGCACACTTCATGGTGCTGAGATATAGCGCTGTTTGGGAATAATTTGGATCCAGCAGATACCCAGTGGTTCTTGTTTGAATGAATGGCTGGGAAACCACTTATGGTGACCTAGTCAAATTATTAACCCCTGTGAGCCATAGCTTCCTTATCTGTAAAATTAATATAATAAATATTGAGCACAGTATTTATCCCCTTTTTTCAAAGGAGAGTTACTTGAGTTTTATTTTAAAGACTGAGACTTTTCAAATGTATGTTTGAAAATATAATTTTTCCTTATGGAATTCTATGACTAGTTTACATTGAGCACAGTTTGGATCAAGGTGTTTTGAGCACACGTCTGTAAAGTCCTGGCAGGTGTAAGGATTTCTCATTTCTACTACTTTCTAGTGAGTTATCTAAGAGCCAAGCTTAATTTCAGAGAATGTCTCAGGGAACTAAAATGCTACCAGTGGTAAGTTTTTAAAACTCCAAGTCATGAACACAATCGAGCTCCAGTATTGAACTCTGAAGTTAAGTCAGGGCATTAATTCACCAGCAGGTTTTGTAGAAAAGTATTTATGGGGATGTTGGTGATGGCAGCAAAAAGAGAGGGTACAACTGCTGGAAACAAGCTGATTTTAAACATGTCTGTCCAAATCTTGGTTGTTCCTAGACAGATGTCTTTAGTTCTTATTCCTCCTTGGAGGGCTTATGTTAAATAACCACACAGTTTAACTTATTTTGTAAATTAGAAGACAATCACACATGTACATTTAAACCTGAGTGTCAACACGGGCACCAGGGTTCTCTAAAGGGTGAAATGTAGCAACACAGGTTTAAAGCTCAGATTCTGACCCCAACCTAGCTTATCCCCACTCTCTCAGTAGTTTTGAGCATTAACAGCAAGCCTCAATGCTTTATCTATAAAAATATTTGTGAATAATATATTTAGTTATGATTATTATAAGAATGGGATAGTACATATAACTGTTAAAACTTCCACAGTGCCTTCTACATAGAAAAGACTCACGATAAGTAACCAAATACTAGTCTCAATTCCTCACATTTCCTAAAGAAATTAAGTTCTACAATTCTTTATGCTACTATACTTTGCTTGCATTAAAGCTGGGGAAAGGCTTCACAGGTTTATTCTTTGCTTTTTATGGAAAGGCAGTCTCTGTGGAAGATCTGATGATGAGAAGTGCTATGATGGTCAGTCTGATAGAAGAGGTGCCCACACTATCATCAGTCCCATCAAGGACTCTGTGTACGATCAACAGAACAGCCATGTAATTGACAGAACACCTATTACTGTCATCATTCTTACTGCTTTAGGATGCATCAAAAATAGCTGATTTCTTTTTTATATTATTTCATTGGAGTCTTACAATGCCTTATGAGAGATGCTTTAATCACTATGTTAACAGAAAGCAGAGTGCTAGAGTAGTTATATAACTTGCAGATGCCACATAGCAGTGAGTGAAAGAGCCAAGATTAGAATGAGGGTTGCTGAGAACGGGACAGGCCCTCCCACCAGGGAAGATGGACTAAAAGTCTCTGCAAGAACAAGGTTCAGGGTCTTGGCAGGCTGGTGGGCCCAGTGGTTTGTCTGCACCCTGACTTGCTCTAGGCTTGACTGGAAATCCCAGCTTGTCTGATTCCAAAGTTTACGAAGGTTCCACCGAACCAGAGTTTCACCACTTGAGTAGTGACTGAACAAGCTTTAAAAGACAATCAAAAAGGAATGTTCTTTAAA
>NW_011494948.1:7028630-7043242 GCF_000754665.1 Bison bison bison | reverse complement strand
GTCAGGGATCCCAGAGATTCCAGCCATGAATCACAGTTTCAGAAGTAGTATCTTCAAAAACTAAAGTCTTATGTGAGAAAGTGTTTTAATTATGATTCATTACCATAATATAGAAGGTAAACTGAATGTTTTTATGCTACCAAAGAAGTAAACATAATCTTTTATGAGAAGTTAAAAAATCCTCATAAAGTTTGTGGTCTCTCAAGACTGAAGCAGTATGGTTGTACAACTTGAATGGAAGGTAATTCTTTCCATCTGATGTACGTTCCTGGGGACAGGGCAAGGCTCATCAGTTCTTTGATAGGTTACTTTTTTTTTAACTTATGCATAAATCCTCTGAATTCTATGTATTTCTAGCAAAGAAAAACTACTACCTTTGCCTACACTGCTGTCAGTTTTAAGCCACTGTGTAAGGAAACACATACCAACATAATTTATTAGATTAAGTATAATAACATTCCATGTGCAAAATAACAGAAGAAGCTACTGTTTAGGAATCAGATTTTCTCATCTCTTTGATGTCTTTATCACTAATATTTAGCCCTTAATTTGCATGGCTATCAGCACTTTTAATTCCTTGTACAAGACACATTTGCCATGAGAAATCTCCTGAGCTTTATCTTTTAATCTCAGCAGTTATGTCCGATTTCCACTATGGTTAGCTGACATATTGGTTTGTAATCTTTCTCCGGCAAAATTATATCCCTGTTTTATCTTTTCAGCTGTCTTGTGAACTCATCAAGGAAAATGCCTTCCATGTTATGACTTCTCAAGTTTATACCCAAGAGTTTTACATAAAGTTTTGTCCAATTGAAAGAACAACAACAAAAAAAAACACTACATGATAAAACACTAACAATACTATTGAAACAGTATTATGGAACAAATGATAGAAATCTCCTAGCCTAATTTGAAACATGTCCAAAGCAATTGTGAAATTAATTTAATGAAATTATGATCACTTTTTGAGGAAATATAAAGTAACTTTATTTTTTATTACAAAATAGACAAACCATTTGTTATGAGAAGGGGCATGGAAAAGATAAGAGAAAGTATTGATAAAAACCAAATACAATTCTATCCTTTTCAAAAATTTTCAATTTATGTTCCAGTATTATTATGTGCCTTGTATTTATGTGCGTTTGTGTCTAGCTCTGGGTATTATCTAGAAAACGTTATTAAAGCAAGAGTTGAAGAATTAGGTGGGGTATTTGAATGGTTTAATAGTAAGACAAATAACTAACTTGAAATTGTTTATCCCTCACTATTACACAGCTGCAACAGTAGTTGCTAAAATATGGGACGAAGAAACCATATTTTCAGATTAGTCATTCTTAATGGCACAGCATTTACCATTCCAGCATGACAGAATTGACTAAAATTCTAAAAATCTGGGATGTGGCATAAATAGATAGTATATACTTCATTTAGCATACTTTGTTGTTCTGAACAGCAATTATCTAGGAAAGCAAACTTGGGTGGGTCCATTAGATCCCTTCTAACTCCAGACTCTGATTCTTGAGTGGTTACCATTATAATCTTATACATTCCAAAATTTTTCCAGAGTAAATCAACGCACATAACGTTCAGTCTTAAACTAGAGGTATGGTACAGATGTTATTGAGATAACACTAAAATCCCTGGAACATCTTGTTAAAGAAAACTGCAGTATAAAATTTACCGCTAACTGGTAAACACAGATTTTGACAGAGATTATTTACATTTATTAGAAAAATATTTCAGATATTATGTGACATTCTAAAACTTAGAACAGTATTTGACAAGCAATATTTAAAGTCTTATTCTTAAGAAAGATTTGCAAGTGGAGTCTGCATAGATAGTAGAATGAAAAGTCCAAATATAGGACAGAGCCTGCAAAGACTGACTTTTTAAAGTAAGCATTTTGTACTAAATCCCCAGTGTCTCAAGGCAGGCCTGGTACAGTGTTGGCAGTTAATAAATATTTGTTGGTTATTGAATGAACCAATATCTGAAACTACCCAGGACATGACATCATGATGATTTCTTTTTGTCGGTCCTTTAAGTACTGTAAGGGTTGTGACTTATCATAGATTTATAAAAATTATTCTGTATTTTGAAGATAATTTATTGGGATGCAGACTAGAATGGGGGAAAAGCATAGTACACGGAGTCAGATGATATGCATTCAAATTGTGATTCTGTTTACTAATTAGCTATGTGACCCTAGCCTGTTTTCTCAACCACCTCTAAGCCACAATGATCTCATTCCCAAAATGTGAAGACACTTTTTTCTCAGTTATGACCTGAGGCTCAAATAATATGACAGATAGTAAAACACTCTGTGAAACTGAAGAGCAGTGAAAAAATACTACTGGGCAGACTTTGCACAAGACATCAGACATCTATTTCCAATTTTGTTGAAAATTTCCTATATGTATTCCTGCATTTGCTTATTGTATTGTCAAATTTCCTTATCTCTAAATTGAAAAATATTTTACCCATTGGGAAAATGTGCTCCCTCTCAAAAAATATCCTGATTGTTACTTTGAATTTGCCCTACTGTATCAAATATATGGGCTTCCCTGGTGGCTCAGTGGTAAAGAATCCACCTGCAAATGCAAGAGACATGGGTTCCATCCCTGCGTCGGGAAGATCCCCTGGAGAAGGAAATGGCAACCCACTCTGGTATTCTTGCCTGGGAGATCCCATGGACAGAGGAACCTGGTGGACTACAGTCTATAGGGCCACAGAAGAGTCAGACATGACTTAGCAACTAAAACAAAAACAGCAGCAATCAAATATATGCCTGAAAATTTTCTTTTCCAATATTTTCCTTCTGACAGTCTTCCTTCCCACATGAACATGTGCTATTCATGTTTCTAACAAGAGTATCAAGGTTAAGAAGTTTGGCCACAAAAATAGCTCCTCCCCACTTCAATCTCTTTCATCTTCTTTCCTTTACACCTGAGTCTCACAGAGCTCTAAGAGCTTTGATTGTAATATTTACAGATAAGAGTTAAGGTAATGATTCACAAAACCATAAAAGGAGATGAGAGAGAGACAATGAGAAAACCAGGTGCGTGTCAAGAACTTAAAGTGTTGAGATTCTATCTTAGAAAAGTCTATGGTGCCTTTTGTCAATGGTTAGCACATACATTTTAATAGGAAAAGAAGGAAGTCTTAATTCCTGCAAGTGTCCAGAAAGTCTTGTACAAGGCTAAGGTGTTTCATAGGAAGGGGTTCTGGGGGCAGGAGCCAAGCCTGATAATTCCAGATCATCCAGAAGAAAAATCTGTGAACACAAAGTAATGAGCATAAAATGTGGGTCAGGCATAAGTCCAAACAGGCTGACTCAGTGCTCACAGGAGAGGGCAGAAAAGAACATACAACTCACAGAGGCCTCACCCCAACTTCTCTCCAGGAGGATGCTAGAAGGAGACAGAAAGAACAGAAAGGAACTACATCTGTTCCACATTTATAACAAAAGTGCCAAGTCTACATAAAAACAAATATGTTGCTTTGCAATTGTGCTGAAGCTGGAGGTTTTAGCACCCAAAAGAGTTACATAAAATGGGGGAAAATTATCTCATTGGCAGGGAATATACCTGTTTTTGATTCCTTCCCTCTAAACTCCCATGGCCAGTGTCAGTGTTATCATTTGCTCAGTGGAGACCTTTATTAGAGGACAAAGTTGAAGATAAAAACATCTGATCTGGCATAAATTCTCCCAGATGCATAGATAGCTATGCTTCATATAGGAAATATAGTCAATTTAATAATCTGCCCCTGCTGTTGTTGCTGTTTCTGTTTGTTATTTTTTAATGTATTTACTTATATAACATAGTCATCATATATAGCCAGATCTGGCTTGGGAAAACAGATTTTTATGAAGCAGCCATGAAATTAAAAGACGCTTTCTCCTTGGAAGGAAAGTTATGACCAACCTAGATAGCATATTCAAAAGCAGAGACATTACTTTGCCAACAAAGGTTCGTTTAGTCAAGGCTATGGTTTTTCCTGTGCTCATGTATGGATGTGAGAGTTGGACTGTGAAGAAGTCTGAGCGTCGAAGAATTGATGCTTTTGAACTGTGGTGTTGGAGAAGACTCTTGACAGTCCCTTGGACTGCAAGGAGATCCAACCAGTCCATTCGGAAGGAGATCAGCCCTGGGATTTCTTTGGAAAGAATGATGCTAAAGCTGAAACTCCAGTACTTTGGCCACCTCATGGGAAGAGTTGATTCATTGGAAAAGACCCTGATGCTGGGAGGGATTGGGGGCAGGAAGAGAAGGGGACGACAGAGGATGAGATGGCTGGATGGCATCACTGACTCAATGGACGTGAGTCTGAGTGAACTCCGGGAGTTGGTGATGGACAGGGAGGCTTGGCATGCTGCGATTCATGGGGTCGCAGAGAGTCTAACACGACTGAGCGACTGATCTAATCTGATCTGATGACATTTTCATGGAGAAAAATAAATAAGGCTAGAAAATACCTTTCACTGAAAAATAACAATTTTCTAAAAATCTTACAAAATTCTTCAGTACACTTGGCTTGATATACTATTAATATAAATAATTAATGGTGAGTGCAAGAGATTTGAGAGCCCTAAATGGCAACCCACTCCAGTGTTCTTGCCTGGAGAATCCCAGGGATGGGGGAGCCCGGTGGGCTGCCGTCTACAGGGTCTGCACAGTCAGACACAATTAAAGTGACTTAGCAGCAGCAGGAGCAGCAAATAGGCTCCTTGAACTTTTATGTTGTGTATTTTGAGCACCTGGTTAGTTACCAGATATAGTAAATGTGCTTACTGAATAATTATTGAGTAATATGTATAACCTGTGGTGTGTGTATATATTTAGTGAAACATAGTAAGAGTGAATAGAGTAATGATATCTTTGCATTACATATATATACATGCATACATAGAACTATGTATGTATGAATCTCTACATGTTTGCTTTCCACATCTGGTGCATTCTAGTTGGGAAGAAAATGGATACTTGAGGCATAAAAAGTAAAGTTCTTAAGTAGACCAGTTTAAGAGATCTTAAAAGCGGTTTTTGGAGCCCTTGTGTTGATAGTGTGGTAAAAATTCTGAACGTAGGACATGATCTCTGAAGAATGGCTTTTTGTACAAATATGTTTGCCAAGATTACTTTATGCTTTGGAATTTATTCCCTCCCAGAGTTCCAACTGCAAAAAGAGAGGAGCTAGGGTAACACTACGGGTCACTTCTTTTTCATGCAAAGCCCCTATAGATAGGATGTATGTAGAAGTGGCTGAGGCTTCTGTTGTTACTTTCCTCCTTTCCAAGCTGGTGGGAAATGCGGTTTTGTTGTGTGGTCATCTTAAAAGGATTTGGGAAGGAATCATTTCCTCCAACCAGTTCATTGTAAAAAATAAACCAAGGTCCAGAGAGGTTAAGTAATTTGCCCGAGTTCACGGCAAGTAAATAAAGTGTCTCTCTCTAAGTACATCCGGAATAACAAGTATTCTAGGACCCCTGTTAGCCCCATTGTCCTATTCTTAGGCTAACGTTTGCAAACAGCACAGAAAACAATTGCAGATTGAGGACTGGGGGCGGGGGGAAGGGTAGGAAGTGGTTATTAGCAAATCCCTGGGCCTGGGGATCACCTGCTCTTTCGGATCAACCGTGAAACAAGCTATTCATAAGGACATCGAGGACGACTGAGCCATTGTTTTCAGAACCAGCAGTGGAGAATCAGCTCCATGGTGGCTTTGGGGGGGTTGCACCAAAGGGCGGGAGCAGTAGTGGTGTAAAAGGAGTGAGCCAGGAAGAAGGGCTGCAGGGACCCCGCCGCGCCACCTTTCGGCAAACCAGGAAGTGTTTTTGCAATAAGCGCAATGGACCGACCCACGTTTCGAAACGAAAGTGTGAACGGCAGACAGCAGGCCCCAGTTGGGTGCAGTAACTGCAGACCCTCGGGTGGGTTTATGCCTGGGAGGCTGTGGACCGGCAGCTGAATGGTCAGAGCCGGTAGCAGCGAGTTGGCTTCAGAAAGTACACAGAGCAGGGCAGCCTTTCCCGTCTTAGCGAACTGCGACTGAGCAAAGTCTCCGGTAAACAAGCTTCCTGCAGCTACATCCATATGCGCGCCCGCTGCGCGCCCCTCTCACCAGTGTTTCCCATGCACCCAGCCCTCTGCTCGGCCGCCCCAGTTGCCCTCTCTCCCCTGCCCCACCTCCCGGGTCTTGCTTCCCAGGTTCCCACTCCCACAGCCGGCGCACCACACTCACCATCTCTTGCCTGAGGAGGTGAATCTTGGTTTCCAGCCTCTCCAGGGTGCTACTGGAGTGGCTGGGTCGTGGGGAGCCAGAGGTTGGGGAGGATGAAGAGGAGGACGACAAGGAGAGAGGGAAACTGCAGCAGCTGCTGCTGCTGCTGCAACCGCTGCCGCTGCCCCCACTCCCCCCTCCGGGGTCTCTGTCCCTCTCCGGGGGAACCGGCTCCTCCCCACGGAGCGAGCGCACTAGGCTCTCGGGCACTTTGCGTCCCAGCTTCAGCTCGATGTCTCTGAGGTCGGGCAGCGGGCCGTCTTCCATGACTTTTCAAGAACGATGAAAATGGTAATAAAATACTACGGATGAGAGTCAGCAGCGGCCTCCAAGGCTGCCTGGAGATCGACACACCCCTCCCAAGCCCGGGTGTCTATCCTCCGTGGTTCAAACGCACTGTCCACTCCATAGCCGCCTGCGCGCAGTTTAAGTCCTGAAATCCACACGGGACGCGGCGGGTCGCAGCCGCAGTTCCCGGGGCGCTGTGACTCGTCCAGCACTTATAAGATTATAAAGCCCTCTTCATCCTCTTCCTTTTTGGCCACCCCACTGCAAAGTTGAGTTAATTGATATTGCAGAGAGGGGGAAATTCCGAGTGCTAGAGACCAAAAGACAAGAGAGGGAAATGTCTGTTTCAGCTCAATGGGGGAAAAATTCACGTTATAAAACTGTCCATTCACATCCCAGCGCCATTCACCGACTGCCCATCTGGTACCATGCGACACAAAATAATGATGTGGCCACACTCCAGGGTTGTTTCATTTCCCAGCCATATGTCTTCAAGCTTTTGGTATATCCTGGATTATCAGAAATAATTTCTGATCCATGAGAGAGGAGGTCTGATGTGTGCACAGACACATTAAAAAAAAAAAGTTTGCTTAACAGGAGTTTAACGGCTTTCTCAATGCTGCAGAAATCCCCGTCTTCCCATTTAGGCTGTTAGATCCAAGTCATTGTGTTCCCCCAAGCCTCAGAAACTTTAAACTCTGCTGGCAGGTGGACCAAACCAGGGCCAACCCTTGTACCGTAAAGCATAGGCAAGAAGAGCAACAGAAAATTTCCCACCCCTGCTGCTCCCTGTAGTTTCAACGTCCTGTTTTAGTTGAAAGCACTTTGATTAGACTTAAAGGTTCAGTTTTTCAAAATTGCCGGGTAACTACAACTTCTAGAACTGGTAACAAATACTAGAGGCAGAAAAATGTCTTTAACTGTAGTATTCCCCCTCCCTCATCTTCCTATATGGCAAAAATTTTGCTTCAGAGAAGCCTTTCCTAATAATTTTGTACTAATGTAAGGTGTAATAATTCCACCAAAAGTTCATTGAGAGTGTGCCACCAAAGTTAATTGTCTTATCAAACGTTACGCTATGGCAGCACAAGCAGATGTGAAAAATTAAATAGCCAGAATAACCTATATGATTACTGAGTGGTAGATTTTAAAAGGGGAAAGTTGCTGATATACTTTTACCTTAATTATGGAGGAAGAATATTGAATCTAACTAGTAAAAAGTTGTCTTTGGTAATTTATCTTTTTTTTTCCCCCCAGCTATTTAAAAGAAACCCAAAGCATGCCATCTATGGATCTGAGACACTTCTACCAAATAAGTTATTATGAACTCTGTGGATTATAGTCTTGATTTAACATTGAATTTGTATTAAGAATCTTCAAGCAGAGGGTACTGTTTTTCAGTCTACTAAACTAATATTTGGGATTCCATTAGGATTTTTCAAAATAGGGACCCCTCTCTTTCTGGGATAAATAAGTACTTGTGTTCTCGGTCTTTCCCAGAGACATCGCTCAGGTTTTACACTTATGAGAACATGGGCAGGTACATCTCAGAGTATGTTTTTAAGCAGAGCCATATCCAAGAAGCCTAAGGATAGAAAATAGGCCTTCTGAGTAAAATATTTCATATCGGGGAGGAAGTTGCTAAAGTTCTCTTGTCAGCATGTCAGAAATTATAGGTTATTTCTTCTCTTAAAAAGAAAAAAAAAAAAGCTGTAAATTAAGTGACCCAATCAAAGGGGAAGAAAACTAAATCTCAACTCACTGATAAAACTTCATGCTTTGTCCTAAATTTGGAAAACCACAAGTTCATTGGGTAGGAATTATAATGAAGAGGTTTTTTACTTAAAAAAAAATTTTTTTTTGTCATAAAGCCCTTACAAAGTTCAGCATAGGGCTGGTTGTGAAAAGGAGCATATAAACACAGTATCTAACTTGAACTTGGTCCATAAAAATAGTTTATATATATATAGTTTATTTTAAAATTATCATCGATGTAACTGTATAAAAGAGGAACACCTCTTTGCTGTGAGTCACAGACAGTAAAATGTGTGTTTGGTACTGAAGGTAATTAAAAAATAGAAAATGGTTTTTTCTGTTTTAGATTTCTGCAGAGAAAGCATCTCCAAAAGTAAAAATATGATCTATATGTAAATTAATACTTTGTGCCAGTGCAATATAAAACAAACATAAACTTTTTAGGAAAAGTTTAATTATGTTACACCTTTAAAATTTCTCAACTTAATGCCTAATGACATTTTAGTTTAAATAGAGATGTTTTGAATGCCAAAATGATCATTTTCAAAATGTTAGAATCACAGTAGTCTTAGTAGGCTACTAATAGATTGTATGAACCCTGTCACTACTGTTTTATTTGGTTTGATCTGAGGACATTCCTTACCCAAAATGTTCAAAAATAAGGGTCTTTTTTACTTTTGGGTCTTGAGAATATTTTGTTTTCAAGATTTTTCTATGATGAAAAAAAATGTGTGAGAGCTTTAACTAATTGTTGTTAGCGCTATATCACACACTGATTTGGGGGATTAGTTGACAAGAACTGCAGTACTGGGTCTAGGATGCCGGCTGAGGAGGAAGTAGGGTCATCAACAAGAAGAGGGCACATGGGGAGTAAAGCGGGAAAAAAATAGGGAGGAAAAACTCTTCAGAGCAATTTTCTTTTTTTTTCTGTATTTCACTAAGCCCTCAGTCTTAGCAGTGCTGACTTCCTACTCCTGCTTTTCTCATCCATCTCCAACCACCTCTTATTTCCATAATTGATTGCATCTTCCAGCAACAACCTAAATTCAGGATGTTTCCCCAAGGCCTAATATATTGAAAAGTAAAATCCTAAAAGTTAAAGTTAGGGTTACTGTATTATTTGTAATATAATTTTCTGGACCCAGACTACTTTATTATATACATCCTTTATCTGACTGCATTATATATGAACTGTATTTGCCTTTTGTCCATTTAAATGCCTAAGGAATCTAGGACTTCCCTGGTGGTTCAGATGGTAAAGAATCCACCTGCAATGCAGGAGACCTGAGTTTGATCCCTGGGTAGGGAAGATCCCCTGGAGAAGGGAATGGCAAAACACTTGGTATTCTGGCCTGAAGAATTTCATGGACAGAGGAGTCTGGTAGGCTACTGTCCATGGAGTTGCAAAGAGTCAGACACGACTGAGCGACTAGCTAGGAGTCTAAGAATGGTCATTAAACTATGAGGAACTTTAAGAGACTGGGTTTCTTCCCCAGTTGGATTCTGTTCGCAGAGAAAGAAAGAGAGCCTCTTATTTATTATCATTTTAAAAAATCCAGTATCTAATGAAGTGGGAACATTGTTGAACTCAGATGACAAATTTTAAAAGAATGCCTCAGTCACAAAAACAGAGTGATGTGATCTAAGCTTCACACATTCCACCCTTAGAACACTTCCTGGTATGAGACAGTGTTTAGAGCAAAAGTACACTCTCTAAGACTGTGTATGTTGTGAGTAATGTCACTCTTTAATCTGCTGCTGGCCTTGTGGTGAAAGGGAAAAAAAATTTAAAAAGTCCTTCTACCTTCTCTCTGTCACTGATTGGAAGTTTTCAGCTTTCCCAGCTCTGCTGGCACAGAGTTCAAGGACTAGGACAAAGTCTCTAACCTGAGATTCCACTCCCCACAGTTCAGAGGAATATCAAGCAGTCAACAGCCTCAGGTTACCTTTAATAATTTTAGGAAATATCTGTTATATTTAATGGGTGTGGGGTTCTTTAAATCTTTGTTTTAAATGTGTAGAGGTGGTGTTCCTCTTTGTTGTTGTTGTTGTTCAGCTGATTATGTGTTTAACAAGGAAGTTGTCATAGCAAAACTGAAGACTGTTGATCTTATAGTGGAATTACATATCTGCTAAAGCTGCAAAGATTTTTCCCTGCCTATTTATTGTCATTCAATTTGTGTATAATTTTGTAGCTGAGTTGGATCTGTTTAACTAAGTAAAATCATCTGGTTTGTTACCAACTTGAACAACTTATACATGTGTATGCTCTATATATCCATCTAATATATTTCTGAAATATCTCTTCCCAAGAAGCACAGATCCTTTAAATAGTACTCTGATTGAAATCTAATTAATATTTATAACCAGAGCTAAACACTATCCTGAGAGGTTCACTAGACAATACTAAAAGTAGGTCACCAGCATTTAAGTCTGTCTTATCCCCTCTTCATAATCCCTGTCAAATCTCTCTGCCTTCATTGTTTGTAATAGAGTCTTTTATTTCCTTTTACTTGATGTTCTAAACTCTGAATTTCTACCGCTCTTTTCTTCTGTAGCCATCCCAGTTTGAATGGACTTAAAGGTTGTTTCAGTGGAGTGCCGCTAAATGTTTACAATTAGCTGTTTGAAAATATAGAAATAGCTGACTTGTAGCTTTTGACAGTTTTCATGGCGTAAATATTTCTACCACAGCTGATTTCAAGCTTCCAGTGTGAGTTGGAACAAAATGGGCCGTAGTACATTTTTTTCCCTACTGTTTCCAACGAACAGATAAATTGACATAAATAGCGTCAAGAGCACGGATTGTAGTAAAGTGTAGTCAAATAATTAGGAAGTGATGAGTTTTGATATTCATTACCTTTGTCTTAGTATAATTCACCTAATTTTAAGCTTATACAATGTAATTTTAAAAATTATGGCTGTGTTTAGCAATTGGCTTACAAAATTCCAATTGGTTGCTATAAACTGGTATGGGCTGGCTCCAGTATACCTGTGTCTCATAAAATCTTGGGGGATGATCATTAATTATAGTTAAGAGATAAAAACTAAAACAAGAGAAAGCAGTGAAGCTTTAAATCTAAGGGCTTGGAAAAGTGGTAATGGGGAAGTGAGTCCTGAAGTTGGAGCCAAAAGTTTAGAGGACTCATAAAACTCTGTTGGTTTCCTGGAACTGCTTAACAACACAGACGGAGTGGCTTGAAACAAAATTGTCTTACAGTTCTGAGAATAAGAAGTCCAAAATCAAGGCTGACAGAGCCATAATGCCTCTGGAGAGTTTGGGAAATGATCCTTCCTCGCCTCTTTCAGCTTCTGGTAGCCCTGCACATTCCTTGGATAGCATAACTCCAATCTCTGCCTCAGTCATCACGTGGCTATCCTCCTTCTGTGTCTATATCTCAATTTCTCTCTGCTTGTAGGAGGTCAGTCATTTGGGGTCAAGGACCCATCCTACTCAAGTATATCTTCACTTAGCAAATTAAAACGGTAACAACTGTATCCCCAAATAAAGTCACATTCTGAGGGATGATTCTTCCAACTCCCAGAGATACTGAAGGACAGGGGAGCCTGGTGTGCTGCAGTCCATGGGGTTACAAAGAGTTGAACATGACTACGTGACTAAACAATAGCAACGGGGGTGTGATAGGGCTAGTATTTCAACATAGCTTTTCCAGCAACACAGTTCAACCCATAACACTGTGAAATAATGTCTGGTCTTACAGATTTGCTTCAGGCATGAGGCTGTGAATCATATGAAAGAACTGGAAGTTTATTTTTATTTGGTAGTTTTTTATATTTGGTAGTGATGTATAGAGGTCACCTTAAAGGTGGAAAGCCACAGAAAGGAAATAGTTAAAGGACTCTTTCCCTTCTATTAATAATCACTTATGAGTTAGATAATAACAGCTATTAGCTTTTATAGACTAGGAAACTTTGATCACTGAAACATCCTGATCTTGAAATGGCATAGTCTTTGACATAATTCATACAATCCACTTTTGATATCTTTCATCCAATACCTTGACAATTTCTGAAATTGAATTTGAGGTGGGCTCTAATAGTGTATGCTGCTGCTGCTAAGTCACTTCAGTCGTGTCCAACTCTGTGCAACCCCACAGATGGCAGCCCACCAGGCTCCCCCGTCCCTTGGATTCTCCAGGCAAGAACACTGGAGTGGGTTGCCATTGCCTTATAACACTAAAACATAAAGAGGGCACTAGTGGTAAAGAACCCACTTGCCAATGCATGAGACTTAAAATACGTGGGTTAGATCCCTGGGTCAGGAAGATCTCCTGGAGAATGAATTGGCAACCCATCCAGGACTCTTGCCTGAAGAATCCCAAGGACAGAAGAGTCTGGTAGGCTACATTTCTTCGAGTTGCAAAGGGTTAGACACAACTAAGCAACTTAGCACCAGCAAAACATAAAAGGACTAAATAAATATCATCTTTCTTTGTCCTAGCTTAGAGGCAAACTTATAAATTTGATTTGAAAATGATTTGATAAATTTTATTTGAAATATTGGTTTTATAGAACACGGAAGATAAGCTTATCGAACTAGAACCTCAATCACGGTAGAAAAAAGCAATGGTGAATGCTCACAGAGAGGAGAATGTCCAGAAAGTTTACAGAGAGCTATGCTTTTACACAAAGATTTCGACCTGTAGATGTGGCTTATGCCATAGAATTTGGAACTGGATGCACGGCTTCAGGGTCAATGCCCATTTCTGGCAATGTCCTGTGAATATCTCAATTCCTATCTGTATTTTAGGCTTCTCAGATCAGATCAGATCAGATCAGTCGCTCAGTCGTGTCTGACTCTTTGTGACCCCATGAATCGCAGCACGCCAGGCCTCCCTGTCCATCACCAACCCCCGGAGTTCACTCAGACTCATGTCCATCGAGTCAGTGATGCCATCCAGCCATCTCATCCTCTGTCATCCCCTTCTCCTCCTGCCCCCAATCCTTCCCAGCATCAGAATCTTTTCCAGTGAGTCAACTCTTCGCATGAGGTGGCCAAAGTACTGGAGTTTCAGCTTTAGCATCATTTCTTCCAAAGAAATCCCAGGGCTGATCTCCTTCCGAATGGACTGGTTGGATCTCCTTGCAGTCCAAGGGACTCTCAAGAGTCTTCTCCAACACCACAGTTCAAAAGCATCAATTCTTCGGTGCTCAGCCTTCTTCACAGTCCAACTCTCACATCCATACATGACCACAGGAAAAACCATAGCCTTGACTAGACAAACCTTTGTTGGCAAAGTAATGTCTCTGCTTTTGAATATGCTATCTAGGTTGGTCATAACTTTCCTTCCAAGGAGTAAGCGTCTTTTAATTTCATGGCTGCAGTCACCATCTGTAGTGATTTTGGAGCCCAGAAAAATAAAGTCGGACACTGTTTCCACTGTTTCCCCATCTATTTCTCATGAAGTGGTGGGACCGGATGCCATGATCTTCGTTTTCTGAATGTTGAGCTTTAAACCAACTTTTTCACTCTCCACTTTCACTTTCATCAAGAGGTTTTTGAATTCCTCTTCACTTTCTGCCATAAGGGTGGTGTCATCTGCATATCTGAGGTTATTGATATTTCTCCCAGCAATCTTGATTCCAGCTTGTGCTTCTTCCAGTCCAGTGTTTTTCATGATGTACTCTGCATATAAGTTAAATAAACAGGGTGACAATATACAGCCTTGACGAACTCTTTTTTCTATTTGGAACCAGTCAGTTGTTCCATGTCCAGTTCTAACTGTTGCTTCCTGACCTGCATATAGGTTTCTTAACAGGCAGGTCAGGTGGTCTGGTATTCCCATCTCTTTCAGAATTTTCCACAGTTTATTGTGATCCACAGAGTCAAAGGCTTTGGCATAGTCAATAAAGCAGAAACAGATGTTTTTCTGGAACTCTCTTGCTTTTTCCATGATCCAGCGGATGTTGGCAATTTGATCTCTGGTTCCTCTGCCTTTTCTAAAACCAGCTTGAACATCAGGAAGTTCACGGTTCACATATTGCTGAAGCCTGGCTTGGAGAATTGTGAGCATTACTTTACTAGCGTGTGAGATGAGTGCAATTGTGTGGTAGTTTGAGCATTCTTTGGCATTGCCTTTATTTAGGATTGGAATGAAAACTGACCTTTTCCAGTCCTGTGGCCACTGCTGAGTTTTCCAAATTTGCTGGCATACTGAGTGCAGCATTTTAGTTTCTCCTTATTCTTAGGGTTATAAGTACAGATGGAAAAGCAAAAATGCCTTTCAAAAGCATGGGAGGAAGAGAATGAGGAAAACAAGTTTTAT
>NW_011494948.1:7027333-7028530 GCF_000754665.1 Bison bison bison | reverse complement strand
AAGTTTTATGCATTTTTTTAATTTCAAAAAGATCATAAAGATTCTATATAAACACACACTTAGGGTTAGTTAGTATTATTTGGGAGTGAAAACTCAAGAACTTCTCATAGTAGATTTATAGATCTTAGTCTTAGGACTTAAGAGCATTACTCAACAGTTGAAATGAAAACCTTGCTGCATGGAGAGTCAGAGAGAGAGAGAATGTGATTTTCTTTCAGAAGTCTGTATGATTCAATGAGAATACTTATGTGACCATAATAAGACATATTGAGCATATGCGTCTTTATAAAAGATAAATACTGTAATTACATCTTTAAATATTAAGGCTGAAAGTTACTGGTTATAACACCCATTTAATAAATCAAGCAAGAACCTTTTTGGAGTTTTAAAAAGCACTTTTAAATCAGAGCAGCACAAATCACAGTGACAAAGTGGAGAATGTATCTGTTCTATATGTCTGCATCTACAGCAGAAACTAACACAACATTGTAAAGCAACTATATCCCAACAAAAAAGTGATTAACAATAATTTAAAAATAAAGAGGAAACTCTGAAGAAGAACTGGGTAAAGGAATAAGTGTTATATGTTAGACATTATTTTGTGAGATTCTTTACATGTTTTGTATCGTTTAATCCTCAAAACAACCCAGAGAAGCAAATGTTATTAACCCTGATCTCGTAAGATTCATTTGAGGCTCCAAGAGGTGAAACCACTCACCTAATGTTCTAAGAGCATAAGTGGGAAAGCTGGGATTTGCCCTCAGCTCTACTGACTCCCAGGGCTTCCCTGGTGGCTCAGCTGGTAAGGAATCTGCCTGCAATGTGGGAGACCTGAGTTTGATCCCTGGGTTGGCAGAATCCCCTGGAGAAGGAAACAGCTACCCACTCTGTCCTGTAGAACTCCATGGACTGTTCCATGGAGTCACAGAGCCAGACAGGACTGAGCAACTTTCACTTTCATCAGTTCAGTTCAGTCCCTCAGTCGTGTTCGACTCTTTGCGACCCCATGAATCGCAGCATGCCAGGCCTCCCTGTAAATCACCAACTCCCGGAGTTCACTCAGACTCACGTCCATCGAGTCGGTGATGCCATCCAGCCATCTCATCCTCTGTCGTCCCCTTCTCCTCCTGCCCCCAACCCTTCCCAGCATCAGAGTCTTTTCCAATGAGTCAACTCTTCACATGAGGTGGCCAAAGT
>NW_011494948.1:7026888-7027233 GCF_000754665.1 Bison bison bison | reverse complement strand
CGAGGACACAATCTAAGGCATGAAGACATATCCATACATAGAGGGTCTTGCTTTCAAGGAACTCGTACAGCAGATTTCTACAAGTTAGGGCTTTTCAAATGCTCTAGAAGCATGTGAACGTTCAGTAGGCTCCATTTTCATTTCAAAGAAAGATCGTTTGACTTCCATAGCAAAGGTGGAGACCTTCCAACGTTGAGTCCAATACTTATACCTTGACCATTTCAGGCAAGTCTTGTGGTTCCTTCTGGAGGTGTGTGGCTCTTGCAGAAATGTGAAGATCTTCCATCGTCCTCAGACTTTGGTGTCATTTGCAATCATCCAGAAAGCTTCCAGGTCTAGGTTCCA
>NW_011494948.1:7016736-7026788 GCF_000754665.1 Bison bison bison | reverse complement strand
AGCCCCCAAAAATAAAGTCTGATACTGTTTCCAGTGTTTCCCCATCTATTTCCCATGAAGTGATGGGACCAGATGCCATGATCTTCGTTTTCAGAATGTTGAGCTTTAAGCAACTTATTCACTGTCCTCTTTCACTTTCATCAAGAGGCTTTTTAGTTCCTCTTCTCTTTCTGCCATAAGGGTGGTGTCATCTGCATATCTGAGGTTATTGACATTTCTTATGGCAATCTTGATTCCAGCTTGTGCTTCTTCCAAGCTTGTGCTTCTTCCATCCCAGTATTTCTGACTCCCAAACTCCTATTGCTTCCATGTTTTATATTTTGAAGATAGGCATTAGCCCTCTTTCAGTATGGGTTCCACTGCTACACATATATTTTTAAGAAACCAACATTGAATTAGTGCTTCCTATGTTCTTAGAAAAACTCATATTCCAAATGAGATAGAGTTAAAAAGTAAAACAGATTAGAAAAAATAAAAGTGCATTCATGGGAGATTCATTTACAGTGCATCATTAGGGAGCATTAGGGTGTTCTGGAATGCTGTTCCCATTCTCTACCTTTGATTTCAAATGAATTATTACTCCCTCCTCTAGCATGGAGCTGGAGTTTGAGGCTGAATCTGGCACTTCATGGAGTGCCAGATTTGAATAGATGTGGGAATTAATTATTTGGTTCACAAAGTGATGGCCTATAAGAAATGATAGACATGGGCAAGCAGAGAGGTCATAAAAACGTGCTGTCTGAAAGCTTGTGCAATAGTCAGCGCTGGGCAGAAGGGTTTACGACCTTTTGTCCAGGGAGTCTGCTCTTTTCCAGTGTGATGTGACAACCGCTTAGGGCAATGCAAATTCACAGGGGTTAGAAAAAGCCCAAGGCCCCCAGCCATTCCAGATGAAAGGCAACTGAGGTGGCCTGGCTCAATCTCTTCTTTTTGCACTCATTTTATACCCAACCCACTTGGTGTAGCTGGTTTTGCAGTAGCTGATCCTCCTTTCCATAAGCTTTGGCTTATTGCCTGAGGTTATACTTTGGTACTTCAAACATGCCCTGGTTTGATTTAAGAACATTGCTCAATTCTATGTAAATTTCAGTATGCTGTACCAGAAACACTTCAAATTTGAATTGAGTTTGCATCAGTGCTGGTCCTTCGGAGTCAGTGGAAATGATGTGATCCTGAATATCTGAGGTGCTGTAGGCCAAGATGTGGTCTCAGAAAGAGAGAGAGAAGGAGGGGATGAAGGAAGGGGGAAAAAAAGGTAGTGGAAATTGGGGGAGAGGAATAGCATTTCTGACAGGTGCACACCTCGCAATTCCACGCAGACATTGACGATCACTCTTGTAACAGCAACCAGTTTCATCTGACAGCTGTGGAGAAATGGGGAGCAGAAACACCTTTCATTTCATTCTCATCCTCTCAGTTTTGGTTTTGTGCTACAAATGATTTAAGGAGATAATAGGATTCTGAAAAGACAAATTTTGAGTAGGATTATTGCCTGATATAACCTGGAATGCCATAGTTAAAAGCAGACTACGTGTGACATAAAATAATGGGTGCTCTATATTTTTAGTAAATGATCTAGCAAAGTTATCTTCCCACAGCACTATCACTGAACTTTATTATTTTCTCTTTCACATTCCCATTCAAATATGTTAACTAGAAAGGAATTCATCTATGAATGTTCAGGAACCCTTTAGCCTGGTTTGTTTGTGCCATGTTGGGTAGCAATAACTTGGTAGGGGTACTTGAGAGATGGGATAATATTATGGGAAGGGTCCAAAGCCATAAATGGAGTATAGGGACTTGGTTTGAAGTCCTATGTCTGGAGGAGAGATAGATGAGTGTCTGGGTACATGTATCTGGATATACAGGAGGAAAAGAGAGTTGAGAGGAGATGGGTCATCAGATACAAGTGCCGATGCTACAGTTTCCCTGTGGTCATCCATGAATGTACATGCCTTACATGTTAAAGTCTCTTGGCCATCAAATCTGTAATTCTGTTTATATGAATGATTTCTTAACTTACAAGAAAACTGCATGTTTTATCTTAGTAAACTTGTATCACTTATTCATCTTCATTTCCTTAGCATAATATGAGCATTGTAAATTGAATTATTTTTGGTTCTTGTGTGAGAACTGGAGTGATCCATAATATATAGTTATACCATAGAGTTTATTCATTTCTTCAACATGCCGTCAACTCCAGACAGACTCCTAGGCATTTGGGTCAGAGATTCACTGAAAAAGAATGGCTTAGTTGACATATAACCTGGCATTACATCATTCTGAATTGTGTATGACTAGGGATTATAAAAAAACATTTGCTAGTTGGCCAGAATGTAGCCTCCCTTTTATAGAAGTTAAGTTTCCTGGTGTAATGTAATATCTTCGCTTTGTATTATGGTACCTTTCCTAATTATATGTGTACTTCGTTTAAAAGAGTGTATAAGGGCCAAACCATATTTGACTAAGAAGGCTTCAGTGCACATTATTTGAACAAGCATGTTTATGTAGCTATGGAAGTATGAAAAAGAACAGAAAATAATTAGATGAAATTATATTCTTCTTTTAATCAATTCCCACTTGTACAACACTAAGGATTTTTCCTCCCTTGTGTTTCTGCTCTCCAACTAAGCTTTCCTTTGCCATTAAATTTTTTTTTACAGTTTCGTTCATAATTTTATTGTGTTCTACTTCTATTTCAATGACAAAGGAATGATATTTGGAAATGTCAACTATGACTCCTTCTGAAATCCAAAAGAGAGGGGATATATGTATATGCGTGGATGATTCACCTTACTATACAGTAGAAACTAACACAACATTATAAAGCAAATACACTTCAGTGAAATTAATTTGTTAAAATATGTAAATAAATAAGACTCCCTCCCTTGTTCCCTTTCCCCACAGCTCTTTTCAGTTCTTCCCTGTCACTTTTTCTCCATTCTTCCTCATTTTTATCTCATTTCTCCTTTCCCTATCCTGGTTGCTAGCACTTCTCTCTCTCCCTCTTGCTCTCCTTTCTTCCATTTTCTCTCTTTAATCCTTAGATTTAAAGACTGAAAACAGTTAGTGGTGTCTCATGCTGATTCAGGCTGATCTAACACTGTTTCCTTTTAATAATGTGCGTTAGTGTTTACTGAGTACTTGCTTATATTTCATCTTATCTTCACAACTCTAGGAGGTGGGTGTTCTTACGGTGCCCATGTTACAATGTGTGGCTTAGTTAACTTCAGCTGTTTTCCTGTGGCCACACAGCTAGGAGCTGTGTTTTATCTCAAGATAAATGCTCTTCTGATTCCAGAGTCCATGCACTTAACTTAATCATTATTGAATGCTTTCCCTTTTCATCAAAGGCCTGTGATCAGGTCCCTTGCTTCTATTTGATGCTATCTCCTTGTAGACTGGTGTAACTCGGCTGTGTACCCCTGTCACTCATAACTACTTTCTCCCTCTTCTACCCTCCCAATGTACCTGTCCTTGTGTTTGCTGAAGCTTGTAGAACAAATCAGTTAAATGAGTTGGGGTGTCTTGTTCTTACTTTATAGTTAGGAAAATAGGGGTAGGTGCTTGGTTGGCAAGGGAAAATTAAGTCTATCCTAGGATATGGGTTTTTTTTTTTTTTTTAGAAAATTACTCCTATGTTCACTGCAGTTTTATCTTCCATCTCTTTGAAAGTAGATATGGGTGAGGAACAACCTTTGTAAGACCCTAGAAAGAGCAGATAAACCACTTCTATGTGAATCAGGCAAAAATGTATACCTCTGCCTTAGATCCTGAATTTATAACTTACATAAGATTTGACAATAACCAAGAAATCGAACTAGCACGATCTATTTTATCCTAACAGCATTGTAATTATAACAGGAATTTATGTGCTTTTAAAAATATTTTAGGAAACTTAAATACCCAGAAATGTTAAATGACCTAATGAAAACAATAATTCAACAAGTATCTTCTTCATGCTCTGCACAGAGCCAGAGTCTTTGCTTATTTTATCTCAACTATGATGTTCTTTCTACTACTTCATGCTACGTAAAATCAGCATGTCTCAAATTTGTCATATTCTTCAAGCTAGCTATTTCTGTACATCCTTATTTTAATTTGTGCTGTGTTGTACTCAGTCACTCAGTTGTGTCCAATTCCTTGTGACCCCATAGACTGTAGCCCGCTAGGCTTCTCTGGTCCATGGGGATTCTCCAGACAAGAACACTAGAGTGGGTTACCGTGCTCCTCCAGGGGATCTTCCCAACCCAAGGATCAAACCCAGGTCTCCCATATTGCAGGCAGATTCTTTACTGTCTGAGCCACCAGGGAAACCCATTGTACCACAGTTTGTGAACTCAATCTCTTTCGTTGTTTACAAGTTTGAGAATATTTACTATGCCTTTATCTCTTTTACTCTTATATTCAGTTAATCATCAAACCCTGCTGATATTTTTTAATAAAAAGATTTTCTATTTTGGTGACTCTGCTGTAGTTTCAGGTTCATCACCCCATGATTACATTATCACAATTGGATCTAAATGGATTTGCCACCTTTAATGTTTCCTCTCATCTACTTTGCATGCTGCTGTTTCTAAGTAGTTTTCCTAAAAAGGCTTTTCATCATCTTAAGAACCTGTAATGGCTCCATTGCCTCTGGTCCCGGTCCTAAATTATTCATTCTAACTTTCACAGTATGACCTCTACAACATGAAAAATATCTTACCTATTCAACACAGTGCCACATGTCCTCACAAAGAAAATTGCCTGTTCCAGCTGGAATGCCTTCCACATAGTTTCACACACATGTACACACTCACACACTGCCAGTTTAAACCACTTTGCCTTTTCTGATAATGTCCTTCTTGTCTAGGATTTCCTACCTTTTTTCATGAGTCCATTCTTCGGTAAACAGACTTATTTTTCTCTTCTTCCAGTTCTTCTCCCCTTCTTACTTTCCTTCCTTTGTCAAGCATTACCATTTCTATGTCAGGAACCACACTAGGATGAAAATAAAGGACATGTGTGAAAAAGACCTAATCCTTGTGCTTAAGAAACTCAAGATCAAGTGAATCCAATGTGTTTGTAACATAACCTCATTCATACAAGTGTTGTTCCTATGGTGGCTCCATTCTGTGAATTTATACTTCTCACTAGCAATTATCATTGTTTTCATAGTAATCAGGAGAAAGAATCAGGAGTACATCCAGTGTGCAAAACAAAGTATCTGGCTTTGAAGATATAATAAAATATTGCATGTGGTTTTTGATCAAGAGACTTAAGATCTAGTGGAGAAATCAGGTTGTATATTAACAAATTCACAGATATATATAATAATTGACAAAAGTTGATTAAAGTGTGGCTCAAATAAAAGTGATCAAGGAAGGAATCTATGAATCAGAAAATTTGGGAAAGATTTCCCAAAGTAAATGGAGCTTTAGGTGTTTTGGGGGGAAAATATGACTAACAATAGTCACGAGATGGGGGCAACATGTTTCATACCATTTGATTCTATTAATATATTATCTTCTAGTGCATATTGATTCTTTTATGTCTGGAAATTCTTTCTCCCTAACTACCTGATAGGCTTCTCCAGGAGACCATGTGTTTTCATATGTTTATTTTTGTCTCCTAGAGCATCTAGATTCGATGTGGGCAATAAAGGACCATCCGTTGATTGTGTATAAGCTTTAAATTATATAGGCCATAGTTATTCATTGTTTGACAACTCACCCAAGTTGTATAATTTTTATTTTATAGTTGTAAAACCCATACATAAAAGGATTAAACAATCTATCCAGTAGTAGAAAAATCCTCAATGTGACCTGGGATCAAAACAGCCACATCTTCCCATTTTCCACTAAAATTCTTAGGAGTTATCTATGAGAGTAGATTATTATTTGCTTTTAAAATGCATCTATTGACCTTCAAAAGTGTTCACTGAATTTTTTTTTTTTACTTTCTCATATGTACACACATACCTAATGGAGACTGATGACAATAAACACTATTGTTAGTTGTACTATTTGTCCTTATTAAATATTTCTTAGACAAAGATGTTCCCAAAACATTATTTCCTGAGCCATGCTCATGAATGCAGTACAAGATATGCTGCTGCTACTGCTAAGTCACTTCAGTTGTGCCGGACTCTGTGCGACCCCATAGATGGAAGCCCACCAGGCTCCCCCGTCTCTGGGATTCTCCAGGCAAGAACAATGGAGTGGGTTGCCATTTCCTTCTCCAATGCATGAAAGGGAAAAGTGAAAGGGAAGTTGCTCAGTAGTGTCCAACTCTTAGCGACCCCATGGACTGCAGCCCACCAGGCTCCTCCGTCCATGGGATTTTCAAGGCAAGAGTACTGGAGTGGGGTGCCTTTGCCTTCTCTGGTACAAGACATAGAACAGTCCAAATTAGGAAGAATCAAATAGTGCTTCAGAGTAACTATTTTAATCTAGGATTTTCTATTTTCAGACTGTGGGTTTGATGCAAATTGATTTACCCCTCTAAATTCAACTTTTATTGTTCATAAAATAAACCTGATAATACTTAAAGCACAGAATTCTTTGGATGGTTAAATTAATTTTATCCAACAATCTTGTTTTAAAAAGATGACTTCTTATTTCATATCAGAATATTTTTCTCCATGGAAGAAAAGATGATAGTGCTTAAAACTCACATGGTCTGAAATTAAGAATTATGTGGTAATTTTAAAAAGGTTGGCCAGTCCAGACGTAGCTACTGTAGTTTCTCCATAGCCTATGAGAGACTGAGAAGAACTCTGGGTTCTCTTTGAGTGTGTCTTCTGAAGTGGTTCAGACTTGAGCACGACTCACGTGTTGTGGCCTTATTTATGTGTGCTTTATGGCTGCACTTTGCTGGAGCAGCCGTGAAGAGATACCCCACGCCCAAGGTAAGAGAAACCCAAGTAAGACAGTAGGTGTTGTAAGAGGGCATCAGAGGGCAAACACACTGAAACCATACTCACAGAAAACTAGTCAATCTAATCATACTAGGACCACAGCCTTGTCTAACTCAACAAAACTAAGCCATGCCCGTGGGGCAACCCAAGATGGGCGGGTCATGGTGGAGAGATTTGACAGAATGTGGTCCACTGGAGAAGGGAATGGCAAACCACTTCAGTATTCTTGCCTTGAGAACCCCATGAAGAGTATGAAAAGGCAAAATGATAGGATACTGAAAGATGAACTCGCCAGGTCAGTAGGTGCCCAATATGCTACTGGAGATTAGCGGAGAAATAACCCCAGAAAGAATGAAGGGATGGAGCCAAAGCGAAAACAATACCCAGCTGTGGATGTGACTGGTGAAAGAAGCAAGGTCCAATGCTGTAAAGAGCAATATTGCATAGGAACCTGGAATGTCAGGTCCATGAATCAAGGCAAATTGGAAGTGGTCAAACAGGAGATGGCAAGAGTGAATGTCGACATTCTAGGAATCAGCGAACTGAAATGGACTGGAATGGGTGAATTTAAATCAGATGACCATTATATCTACTACTGTGGGCAAGAATCCCTCAGAAGAAATGGAGTGGCCATCATGGTCAACAAAAGAGTCCAAAATGCAGTACTTGGATGCAATCTCAAAAACGACAGAATGATCTCTGTTCATTTCCAAGGCAAACCATTCAATATCACAGTAATCCAAGTATATGCTCCAACCAGTAACGCTGAAGAAGCTGAAGTTGAACAGTTCTACAAAGACCTACAAGATCTTTTAGAACTAACACCCCAAAGAGATGTCCTTTTCATTATAGGGGACTGGAATGCAAAAGTAGGAAGTCAAGAAACACCTGGAGTAACAGGCAAATTTGGCCTTGGAATGCAGAATGGAGCAGGGCAAAGACTGATAGAGTTTTGCCAAGAAAATACACTGGTCATAACAAACACCCTCTTCCAACAACACAAGAGAAGACTCTATACATGGACATCATCAGATGGTCAACACTGAAATCAGATTGATTATATTCTTTGCAGCCAAAGATGGAGAAGGTCTATACAGTCAGCAAAAACAAGAGCAGGAGCTGACTGTGGCTCACATCATGAACAGGATCCTTATTGCCAAATTCAGACTGAAATTGAAGACAGTAGGGAAAACCACTAGACCATTCAGGTATGACCTAAATCAAATCCCTTATGACTATAGAGTGGAAGTGAGAAATAGATTTAAGGGCCTAGATCTGATAGATAGAGTGCCTGATGAACTATGGAATGAGGTTCGTGACATTGTACAGGAGACAGGGATCAAGACCATCCCCATGGAAAAGAAATGCCAAAAAGCAAAATGGCTGTCTGGGGAGGCCTTACAAATAGCTATGAAAAGAAGAGAAGCGAAAAGCAAAGGAGAAAAGGAAAGATATAAACATCTGAATGCAGAGTTCCAAAGAATAGCAAGAAGAGATAAGAAAGCCTTCTTCAGCAATCAATGCAAACAAATAGAGGAAAACAACAGAATGGGAAAGACTAGGGATCTCTTCAAGAAAATCAGAGATACCAAAGGAACATTTCATGCAAAGATGAGCTCGATAAAGGACAGAAATGGTATGGACCTAACAGAAGCAGAAGATATTAAGAAGAGATGGCAAGAATACACAGAAGAATTGTACAAAAAAGATCTTCACGACCCAGATAATCACAATGGTGTGATCACTGACCTAGAGCCAGACATCCTGGAATGTGAAGTCAAGTGGGCCTTAGAAAGCATCACTATGAACAAAGCTAGTGGAGGTGATGGAATTCCAGTTGAGCTATTTCAAATCCTGAAAGACAATGCTGTGAAAGTGCTGCACTCAATATGACAGCAAATTTGGAAAACTCAGCAGTGGCCACAGGACTGGAAAATGTCAGTTTTCATTCCAATCCCAAAGAAAGGCAATGCCAAAGAATGCTCAAATACTGCACAATTGGACTCATCTCACACGCTAGTAAAGTAATGCTCACAATTCTCCAAGCCAGGCTTCAGCAATATGTGAACCATGAACTTCCTGATGTTCAAGCTGGTTTTAGAAAAGGCAGAGGAACCAGAGATCAAATTGACAACATCTGCTGGATCATGTAAAAAGCAAGAGAGTTCCAGAAAAACATCTATTTCTGCTTTATTAACTATGCCAAAGCCTTTGACTGTGTGGATCACAATAAACTGTGGAAAATTCTCAAAGAGATGGGAATACCCGACCACCTGATCTGCCTCTTGAGAAATTTGTATGCAGGCCAGGAAGCAACAGTTAGAACTGGACATGGAACAACAGACTGGTTCCAAATAGGAAAAGGAGTACATCAAGGCTGTATATTGTCACCCTGTTTATTTAACTTCTATGCAGAGTACATCATGAGAAACGCTGGACTGGAAGAAACACAAGCTGGAATCAAGATTGCCGGGAGAAATATCAATAACCTCAGATATGCAGATGACATGACCCTTATGGCAGAAAGTGAAGAGGAACTCAAAACCCTCCTGATGAAAGTAAAAGTGGAATGAAAAAGTTGGCTTAAAGCTCAACATTCAGAAAACGATCATGGCATCTGGTCCCACCACTTCATGGGAAATAGATGGGGAAACAGTGGAAACAGTGTCAGACTTTATTTTTGGGGGCTCCAAAATCACTACAGATGGTGACTGCAGCCATGAAATTAAGAGACGCTTACTCCTTGGAAGGAAAGTTATGACCAACGTAGATAGCATATTCAAAAGCAGAGACATTATTTTGCCAACAAAGTTTCGTCTAGTCATGGCTATGGTTTTTCCAGTGGTCATGTATGGATGTGAGAATTGGACTGTGAAGAAGGCTGAGCGCCGAAGAATTGATGCTTTTGAACTGTTGTATTGGAGAAGACTCTTGAGAGTCCATTGGACTGCAAGGAGATCCAACCAATCCATTCTGAAGGAGATCAGCCCTGGGATTTCTTTGGAAGGACTGATGCTAAAGCTGAAACTCCCGTACTTTGGCCACCTGATGCGAAGAGCTGACTCATTGGAAAAGACTCTGATGCTGGGAGGGATTGGGGGCAGGAGGAGAAGGGGATGACAGAGGATGAGATGGCTGGATGGCATCACTG
>NW_011494948.1:7011330-7016582 GCF_000754665.1 Bison bison bison | reverse complement strand
GCAGAAGCACACAGAATGAGTGAAATTTCTAAGATCTACAGAGCTGTTAATATGATAGAAAGTACTGGAGCAAACACTCAAAATGGAAAGCAGCTGTCCCAAATGTTCCCAGAAACCATGACATGTACTCTGTCGTCATAGTAATCCAGCCATTGTGTTTTAATTTTCCTCACAGAAAACACCATCTACTGTGCTATGGCTTTCCATCTGTGTGTGTGTGTGTGTGTGTGTGTGACAGAGAGAGGTGATAATGCACTGAGTATTGTGTTTCTGCCGCTGTTTCTGATGTGTTGCATCAGAGAGATTTTTGTGTCATCATTGCTATGAAGAGAAGTTGAATAAAAGAAGAGTAAATGTGAAGGTTTTCTACTTTATGTTTTAGTCACACATTTTTTTTTTTGTTTTAGGTCATATAAAGAGTATTTGAGAGGTGAAAAAATGATATGAAAATTAAAAAAAAACTTGTATTTTGGAAAATGGATATATGGGTGTGATTTTATTTTCCTTTCCACGTTGGTCATTGCTGTAAATACCTACTGTTAATTTTATCTAATATTCATTTTCTTTACTAAAAAAATAGAGTGTTGACCTACATAGAAGTAAGAAAAAAGTTGTTGTCCAAGCCTCTATTCACAGAGAAAGACTAGTTCCTGAAGAAATAAAACATATGGAGATGTATGTAAAATTAATGTCCTATTAGTCTCCACTCAGAAAGAAAGCTGGTACAGGAAGGTTGTCTGCTCCCAGAATTTGGGTCAAATAATATTGCTTTCTCTATGTAGGGCAGGAAGAGTGTCCAAATAGATGCTTATTGAATTTTAACATGGCATAAATCTGAATTAGCTTGCAAAAGGTTTTGAGAAAATCAAGGCTCTCTTAGCTTTGATTGCTGTACACATGGGCACACATGTAACCTTTAAAGACTTCTATTTTAATGACTTGTCAGCCATGAGACTATTCCTTACATAATCACTACTATGTTTGGAAGATTTACTGGGTGCCGTGTATTTCCATCTTATGTCAGTTAGTCTTCAAATAACTATTACAATCCCACTTAACAAATCAGGATAGCACATTCCATAAAGTAACTTACTCAAGGTATCTGGAATCCACCGTGTTCTGTTTGACTCCAAAACCATCTCAAATGTAATACCAACATTCCCCCCAAATTCCTCTATTATGGGTAGGTCATTATGGGTTAAGGGATAAGGTTGATTATATATATTTGCTTATGTCTTTTTTCTGCTTATTTAATATAGTACCTTGTGAGCTTAGGTCACAATTACTTTTTACTACTCCATAGAATGGGAATCCTTAATGGCTCAGTGGTAAAGAATCTGCCTCAATGCGGGAGACATGGGTTTGATCCCTGGGTTGGGAAGATCCCTTGGAAAAGGAAATGGCAACCCACTCCAGTATTCTTGCCTGGGGAATCCCATGGACAGAGGAGCCTGGTGGGCTACAGTCCATAGGTTTACATAGTCGGACCCAACTTAGTGACTCTCCATAGAGTCCAACCAAGTCCGACTCTCCATAGAGTTGGACCACCTCTCCATAGAGTATAAAATAAAACAAAAGCATGAAGGACTTCCCTGCTGGTCCAGTGGCTAAGAATCTGTGCTGTCACTCCAGGGGGCATGGATTTGACCCCTGGTCAAATGGTCAGGCAACTACAATCCCACATGCCACGTGGCATTGCCTAAAAAAAACAAAAGCATGAAAACTGTGTCTGCACATTTGGTCCTAGTGGTTAAAAACCTGCCTGCCAATGTAGGAGACATCAGAGATGAGAATTTGATCCTTGGGTCAGGAAGATCCCCTGGAGAAGGTCATAGCAACCCACTCTCGTATTCTTGCCTGGAGAATCCCATGAACAGAGGAGCCTGGTGGGCTACAGTCCATAGGGTTGCACAGAGTTGGGCACAACTGAAGTGACTTACCACACACGCATACGTGTGTATGGAGGCAGGAAGCAGAGTAAGAGACAAAAAATATTCCCCAAATTATCCTTTGTTAAGAATTGATGCTTTTGAACTGTGGTGTTGTAGAAGACTCTTGAGAGTCCCTTGGACTGCAAGGAGATCCAACCAGTCCATTCTGAAGGAGATCAGTCCTGGGTGTTCTTTGAAAGGACTGATGCTAAAGCTGAAACTCCAGTACTTTGGCCACCTCATGCAAAGAGTTGACTCATTGGAAAAGACTCTGATGCTGGGAGGGATTGGGGACAGGAGGAAAAGGGGATGACAGAGGATGAAATGGCTGGATGGCATCACTGACTCGATGGATGTGGGTCTGGGTGAACTCCAGGAGTTGGTGATGGACAGGGAGGCCTGGCGTGGTGCAATTCATGGGGTTGCAAAGAGTTGGACATGACTGAGCGACTGAACTGAATCCTTATTTTGGAATTTTTAAAAAGTGGTGTTTCTAACCAAAGAAGCTTCAGATCAGTGTAGAGAGAAATGCCTAATTCAGTGGAAGGTAGTGGAATTGAAGACATTACTAAATCAACCGTGTACCCCTCACAGGAACAGGAAAAACAATTCAACAAATTGTTTCAATAAGAATCAATTTTAATTTAATTTATGGTGGAAATTATATACTACAGAGTTTTTCATGACTTTGGGGATTTATAAAACCTGCAGAATATATCCCTATGAAATGCCAAGAATCTACCGGAATGTTCCCCACAGTGTGCTATGCAGTACACTGGCTCACAATGTTAATGAATGTCATGTGAAGAGAAGAGTTTGGTAGTCTAATCAGTTTAGGAAAAGTTTGGCCAAAAATGTTAGATTTTTAAAGTCTAAGTAGAAATATATAACACACATATGTTGTCAACTATAATATATAGCTATTTGTGAATGAACTAGATCTTTTCTCTGTACTTATAAGCCTATTAATATGACTGAAGAATATGAAGTACTTTGCAAATCATTGCAGATCTTTATTATAACCACATATAGCTTGTGAAGTTGTTTGTTTTGCATTCAGTTTAAGTAGGAGAATCAAGAGATGAATTTTAAGGGAAGTTACTACATTTCTGTCACTCATTTCTACATCTGATCTCATAAGTATTTTGAAATTTAGAATATTGTGGACGATGAATTGTAAAAATTATCCTTCTCATAAACTCATACAGACACCTCCCCTCTCCAGTCAAACTAAACAAAATACGCATCTCATTTTTAACCCTTTGTACTAGCAGAAGGATTTTTTAAAAATTAGGGTCATCTCTGCCTCACACTAACCTGCTATTTCAGGTGTCAGCATGCTAGAAAATGCAAAATTAAGTGAGTAACATGTCTTGACAAGCTCATTTAAAATGTAAATACTCTCTGAAGGAGTATGACTTGAGCAGTTCAGTATGATTTCATTTATCTAATAATTTCCCATCTTATACAAGAGGGCAGACAAGCCTGGGAATTTTGGCCAGTTAACTAGCTTGAGCTAAGTGCTGAGGGGACAAAAAGAACTACAAGCAGAGACAAAGTGCCGCAGGCAACTCAAGACACCTCTCCTACTTAAACATTTGGTTTAGGACTAGTTCTGGTATTCAGATGATGGGTTCTCCACTGTTAATATGCACCAAGACCAATATAATCCACTGCTTGTGAAAAGAAGAGAGGCTGTTGAAGTGAACGTTGATGTGCTTTATCCCTCATGCATTTGAGCTGAGAAAGTAAGATTAAGGCTTAGTCAGACAATAGTCACTAGTGCCAGGGGATAGAAGATAGATATATGATAAGTCACTGGGCCAGGGAGACTATATTCTGGTGGACATTTCCATACAGAGAGAGAGAGAGAAAAGAAGGAAAGTTGAGTAAGGGAACACTGAATAAATCCTTACGAGGCATTTAGGGTGGAATTGAGTGAAAGACCATGAAACATGCATAGAAAAGTTTGAGTGACTTTATCTCACAGCTTCAAAAACTTAAGTTGAATGAAGAGCATGAATGATTACTAATTTGATAAAATAATTTTTTTTATATGTGCAAGTTAGTTGGGTGGAGACAACCTGTGAAAATGATCCCATAAAATGCATTTGAATTCTTGGGTTCATCCCTGAGCCAGGAATGGATATGATGCTAAAGAATGTGTTAAATGCTTTGAGAATTGAACTGTGGGATAGACACAGCCCAGGTCCCAAACTGGCCACTGGGTGGGGGACTCACGGGGAAGTTGTAAATGGCCAGCAAAGACTTTGGATAATTAATTGATATTGGAACCACAGTCCATAGAATGTGAATCAGAGTATGTGAAGAGTCTAACTAGCCTTCTAAAACAACACCAGGAAAAAAACCACTACAGTGGGACTTCCCTGATGGTCCAGTGGCTAAGACTCCATGCTCCTATTGCAGGGGGCTGGGTTCAATCTTTAGTCAGGGAACTGAATCCCACATGCCACAACTAAGAGTTCTCATGCTGCAACTAAGGCCTGGTGTAGCGAAGTCAGTCAGTCAGTCAGTCAGTTCAGTGGTTCAGTCATGTCCGACTCTTTGAGACCCCATGGAATGCAGCATGCCAGGCCCACTGTCCATTGCTAACTCTCAGAATTTACTCAAACTCAGGTCCATTGAGTCAGTGATACCATCCACTATCTCATCCTCTGTCGTCCCCTTCTCTCCCTGCGTTCAATCTTTCTCAGCATCAGGGTCTTTGCAAATGAGCCAGTTCTTTGCCTCAGGTGGCCAAAGTATTGGAGTTTCAGCTTCAGCATCAGTCTTTGCGATGAGTATTCAGGACTGATTTCCTTTAGGATGGACTGGTTAGATCTCCTTGCAGTCCAAAGGACTCTCAAGAGTCTTCTCCAACACCACAGTTCAAAAACATTAATTCTTTGGTGCTCAGCTTTCTTTATAATCCAACTCTCACATCCGTTCATGACTACTGGAAAAACCATGGCTTTGATTAGAGGGACATTTTTTGGCAAAGTAATGTCTTTGCTTTTTAATATGCTATCTAGGTTGGTCATAACTTTTTTTCTAAGGAGCAAGCATCTTTTAATTTCATGGCTGCAGTCACCATCTGCAGTGATTTTGGAGCCCCCCCAAAATAAAGTATTTCACTGTTTCCACTGTTTCCCCAT
The DNA here is from genome assembly GCF_000754665.1 of Bison bison bison. Classification (NCBI taxonomy): domain Eukaryota; kingdom Metazoa; phylum Chordata; class Mammalia; order Artiodactyla; family Bovidae; genus Bison; species Bison bison. Next base: position 7,011,496 of record NW_011494948.1, on the reverse strand, counting down.
CTATTTGCCATGAAAGGATGGGACCAGATGCCATGATCTTAGTTTTCTGTGTTGAGTTTTAAGCCAACTTTTTCACTCTCCTCTTTCACTTTCACCAAGAGGCTCTTTAGTTCTTCTTCACTTTCTGCCATAAAGGTGGTGTCATCTCCATATCTGAGGTTATTGA
>NW_011494948.1:7010855-7011230 GCF_000754665.1 Bison bison bison | reverse complement strand
AGGTGGTGTCATCTCCATATCTGAGGTTATTGATATTTCTCCTGGAAATCTTGATTCCAGCTTGTGCTTCATCCAGCCCAGTGTTTCTCATGATGTACTTTGCATATAAGTTAAATAAACAGGGTGACAATATACAGCCTTGAAATATACTCCTTTCCCTATTTGGAACCAGTCTGTTGTTCCATGTCCAGTTCTAATTGGTGCTTCCTGACTTGCATACAGATTTCTCAGGAGGCAGGTCAGGTGGTCTGGTTTTCCCATCTCTTTAAGAATTTTCCACAGTTTGTTGTGGTCCACACAGTCAAAGGCTTTGGCATAGTCCATAAAACAGAAGTAGATATTTTTCTGGAACTCTCTTGCTTTTTCGATGATCTA
>NW_011494948.1:6995372-7010696 GCF_000754665.1 Bison bison bison | reverse complement strand
AATTTGAGCATTACTTTATCAGCCTGTGAGATGAGTGCAATTGTGCAGTAGTTTGAGCATTCTTTGGCATTGCCTTTCTTTGGGATTGGAATGAAAACTGAGCTTTTCCAGTCCTATGGCCACTACTGAGTTTTCCAAATTTGCTGGCATATTGAGTACAACACTTTCACAGCATCATCTTTTAGGATTTGAAATAGCTCAACTGGAATTCCATCACCTCCAATAGCTTTGTTCGTAGTGATGCTTCCTAAGGCCCACTTGACTACCAATTCCAGAATGTCTGGCTCTAGGCTGGTGATAACAGCATCATGGTTATCTGGGTCCTGAAGATCTTTTTTGTATAGTTCTTCTGTGAATTCTTGCCTCCTTTTCTTAATATCTTCTGCTTCTGTTAGGTCCATACCATTTCTGTCCTTTATTGAGCCCATCTTTGCATGAAATATTCCCTTGGTATCTCTGCTTTTCTTGAAGAGATCTCTAGTCTTTCCCATTCTATTGTTTTCCTCTATTTGTTTGCATTGATCACTGAGGAAGGCTTATCTCTTCTTGCTATTCTTTGGAACTCTGCATTCAAATGGGTATATCTTTCCTTTTCTCTTTGCCTTTCCCTTCTCTTCTATTCACAGCTATTTGTAAGGCCTCCTCAGACAACCAATTTTCCTTTTTGCATTTCTTTTTCTTAGAGATGGTCTTGATCCCTGCCTCCTATATAGTGTCTCGAACCTCCATCCATAGTTCTTCAGGTACTCGTTTATCAGATTTAATCCCTTGAATCTAGTTGTCACTTCCACTGTATAATCATAAGAGATTTGATTTAGGTCATATCTGAATAGTCTAGTGGTTTTCCCTACTTTCTTCAATTTCAGTCTGAATTTGGCAATAAGGATCCTGTTCATGATGTGAGCCACAGTCAGCTCTCGGTCTTGTTTTTGCTGACTGTATTTTTTTTTTTTTATATTTATTATTTGGTGTAGCCAAATAATATATATTAAAAAAAAGATAAAATGACTACAACAATTCAACATTTCCCATATGATTTAAGTAAACTGTGTTAAACATAAAAGGATGAAGAAAGATACAATTCAAACACTAATCAAAATATAGCTAGAAGGTACCTTTTGAAACTTGTCTCCTATATTTGTTGAAACAAGGTAACATTAAGTTATCAAGTATAAAGAACTCAACATCACCATCAGTCAGTTGGGTCTACCTGATATTCATGGGACACCCTATCCAACTACAGTAGAATACACATTCTTTTTGGGTGTCCAAGAAACATTCATCAATATATTAACAGACCAAATCATACATCATAAAAAAAATACTTAACAAATGTAAAAGAAGTGAATTCATACAAAGTACATTGTCTGAAAACAATTTAATTAAATTAGAAATCAATAACAGAAAGATAGCTGGAAAATCCTCAAATAAAAACATTATTCTTTATAATCCATGAAGTCAAAGATGAAGCCTTGAGGAAAATTGAAAGATATTATTTTGATCTGGATGAAAATATAAGTACAATATATGAAAGTGTATGGAATGAAGCTTAACAGTGCTCCAAAGGAAATTTGTAGCATTAAATACTTGTATTGGAAAAGAAGAAAAGTCTCAAATCAACAATTTAAGTTTTCATCTTAGGAAACTGGAAAATGAAGAGGAATATTAACCCAAAGAAATCAGAAAGAATCAAAAGGTAGGTCAGAGATACACAGAAAACAGAACAAAATAGTAAAAAAAATAAATAGATAGGAAATTGTATATTAGAATCAATAAAATTGATATATCTATAACTGAAATTACCAAAAAGACAGAATTATCATTTTTAGCAATGAAAGAGAATAGACGTTTTTTTTTTTACAGACATTGAAATATAAATAAGCAAATACCAAGAACAGTTCTATGCACATACATTTAATAATGTAGATGAAGTGGGTCAATTCCTTGAAAGCTATAAAATATTAAAATTCAACAAAGAAGTAGGTAACATGAATACAGCTATGTCTATTAGAGAAATCGAATTTGTAGTTTAAAAATTTCCAGAGATCTCCAATTCCAGATGGTTTCAATGGTGAATTCTGCCAAACATTTGAAGAAGGAATCACACCAATTCTACACAGTATCTTCCAAGAAATTAAAGAAGAGAGATGATTTCCAAACTCATTTTATGAGGGCAGGATTTCCCGGATGCCAAAACACAGTACAAGAAAAGAAAACTACAGACCAATTTTCCTCATGAACATAGCCACAAAAATCCTCAACAGAATATTAGCAATTCAGAGTCTAGCCACATATGAAAAGAACAATATATAATAGCGGAGTAAGATTTGTCCTGGGACGGAATGCTAGTTCAACATTTGAAAAACAATTTATGTAACCCATCATATTAACAGACTAAAATGTTAAAACACATGTTTTTAGCTATTCATGCAGAAACAACATTTGACAAAACATAATAAGTATCCATGAAAAGACCTCTGAGCAAACTAAGAAAAAAATGGGAACTTTTAGGGTGATAAAGGACATCTACCAAAAAATCTTTTTGCTAATGTCATACCGTGACTTATACCTCACACTATATAAAATTAACCCAAGATGGTTTATAGATTTAAGTTTAAAATTTAGAACTTCAAAATTTTTATAAGAAAATATAGGAGAAAAAACTTAGTGACTTTGAGTCGTGCAAAGTCTTCTTCGACCTGACACCAAAAGCATGATCCATAAAAGAAAAAGCAACTTGGTAAATTGGACATCATCAATTAAAAACAACAACAACTTTTTGCACAAGGCCTATAAATAGAATAAAAGGATAACTAGAGACTAGGAAAATTTATAAATCTCATATTTAACAAAAGGCATATTTAGGGTATATCTTTAAAATTCTCTCAAAACTTAATAAGAAAGCAAATTTAAAAACGGATCAAGAATCTGAACAGACACTTCATAAAGAGCATAGACAGATATCAAACGAGCTTATGAAAAGATATTCAACCTAATTAGGCATTAGGGAAATGCGAGATAAATAAGCCACCACACATCTATTATAATATTTTTCCCTGTAACAAAACCCTCATTTTTTAGCTAACTTATTTTAGTAAAGGGATAAGAACACTGCAGACCTTAGTGATTTGCTTGACTTATAAAACACACTGAAAGTGATATTCTGCGTTTGTGAGGCAATATCAGAATAAGCCCTCTTTTTGGAAAGATCTGCTGGAGAAGGGATAGGCTACCCACTCCAGTATTCTTGGGCTTCCCTGGTGGTTCAGGTAAAGAATCTGCCTGAAGTGCGGGAGACTTGGGTTTGATCCCTGGGTTGGGAAGATCCCCTGGAGAATGGAATGGAATGGCTACCCACTCTAGTATTCTAACTTGGGGAATTCCATAAGAACAGCATCCCAAAAGGCCGAGAAAGATGTGGAAGTGAGTCACTTAGTCATGTCCAACTCTTTGTGATCCTCTGGACTGTGTAGTCCATGGAATTCTCCAGGCCAGAATATGGAGTGGGTAGCCATTCCCAAGGGAGAATGGACAGAAGAGAAATGGACACAGGAGCCTGGTGGGCTTCAGTCCCTGGGGTTGCAAAGTGTCAGACATGACTGAATGACTAGCACTTCTCAATTATCTCTAGTTGTTTTAACCATGCAGCTAACACCCTGACACCATGGAACTATTTGAGTTTATTACTTATTTGACAGATATAGCAACCAAGGTCCTTTTTCTTTTTTCCAACGTTTTAAGCAAACATTTACTGAGCAATAATTACAAGCAAGGTGTCATGCTAAGTGTTTTTTAATTAGTTAATGAATATTTAAAATTTTATTGGAGTATAGTTGCTTTACAGTGTTATATCAGTTTCTGCTGTACAGCAAAGTGAATCAGTTATATGTATACATGTACCCCACCTCTTTTTTAGATTTCTCTCCCATTTTGGTCAACACAGAGTTCCCTGTGCTTTACAGTAGGTTCTTATTAGTTATTTCTTTTATGCATAGTAATGTATATATGTCAATCTTGATCTCTCAATTCATCCCATCCCCCCTTCCCTCCTTGGTATCCATGAGTTCTCTACATCTGTGTCTCTATTTCTGCTTTGCAAATAAGTTCATCTGTTCCATTTTTCTGGACTGCACACATAAGCAATATTATATGATATTTATTTTTGTCTTTCCATGTTTCTTCAAATTGCACTATTCTATTTCTTTTTGTGGCCGAGTAATAATTCTGTTGTGTATATGTAATACATCTTCTTTTTCCATTTATCTGTTGATGGACATTTAGGTTGCTTCCATGTCCTGGCTATTGTAGAAACATGCTAAGTATTTTTTAAAAATCATTATCTCCATTAATCCATATAACCCTATGAAGTAATTTATTTTATCATTGCATACTTGTCATTTTATATTTGAGGAAACTTAGATTCAGGTACAATATATGTTTTCTGTAAAATTATTTATTTGTTAGATTGAATTACTTTGACTAAATGCTGCATTCTAAATATCCTTCCTAACTGAAGATTCTGCTCTGATTAACTCAGGAGTGGCCAGTGGCCATTAGTAATCTCAGGAAGATGCTTTAAGAGTCAGGGTACAGATTGTCATGTCTGTCTCTTTTCTCTTTGTCTCAGTGATGGCAGTTTTCCTGATTTTTAGAGTGATGGCAATATGAAAAAGGGTTGTGGCTGACCCATGATGAGTCTTGCAGTGTGAGTGAGACAACTACAGTGTTCAAGATCGCTATTACTGCAGCAAAATCCAGTTTCCCCTCACTAATATATACACATAGCCAGTTAACAGCAAACTTGGGGCTCCATCTACTTATTAGTGTACTTTCTTTACAGAATCTCAACAATGTGTTAGAAATTTAGTGTGTAGACGATAAACAGTAGATTCCATGTAGGACACTTGAGAAGATGTGCCTCAAAGGTCCTACTATAATCGTTCTTTCAATCTTCATATATAAGGAAACTTAAAAATATCTACCAGGTGTTTATTATTTGTTCCAGGAAGTTTTTTCCCCTCTGTTCTGGAACACAGGAAGATGATTATGGTTTCCAAACCAAATGATCAAAGGCTGTGAGATCTAGTAAATATAAATATACTTAAGTGTAAGGTGGAAGACGTTTGACATTTAAACTACATTGGAAAATTTAAATTTTTTCATCCAGAAAATCTACTATTGTTGTGGTTATTGTTTTGACTTACTAAGGTGCAGAGAAAGATAGGTTTATACTTTCTATAGGTTTATATTTAGGCCATCTGTGAGAAGGAGAGAGCAATACAGGATGAATAATCAGAAAACTGTGGATCAGTGATATAATCCATTATGACCTATGTGCATGGGTCATCTAGGAGAGAATATTTAACACTGTTGAGGAGGTTGAGGAAAGTCCCTGGTGATATGAATAAAATTTCTTAGACATTAGGACAAAGGCAAATAAGACATGCAGATCCCTGGGAATGAGAAAAATCTGAACTTTTTGGATATAAGGATTTCAGAATTGTAGAAGGCAGGGTATTTGTTGGAGAGTGGTAGCAGATGAGCCACCCACAAACCACAGCTGGTGAGTGGCACTAAAGGAAGTGCCCCATGAATCAAAGCTAATTCATTGCTTTCCTGGATCTCTGAATCATCAGAGTTGTTCATCAGAGAACAGAGTTGTTCTGTTCAGTGTAATAAACAGAATTTGTCTGTGAAAGGAAGATGACAACAAGGGCCAGATTCAACTGGTCTATCATGACTGGCTTTTGCTGGGGGAGAGTGAGAAAGTTTTGTAATATTTACACAAAGTAAGAACTGCTCACTTGTTTTACATTTCTCTTTAAAGTGAATAAGAACATAAAATTGTACACCCCTCCAGCAAAAACAAAAAACAAAAAAACAAAACCCTGTATTTCAAAGAAGTACAGGAATGGTGGGAAGGCAATTCCTTGTCTGGGGAAGTAAGTCTTTCCAGGAAATGGTACCAAGTTAACTTGATAATCATTTTTTTTTTAATAAAAAGGAAAAGAAATTTGATCTTTGTCTTACTCCATACCCCAAAATAAATTCAAAATGTATACCTGTGAGCTTAGTGTGCTTAGTCGCTCAGTCATGTCTGACCCTTTGTGACTCCATAAACTGCAGCCCACCAGGCTCCTCTGTCGGTGGGATTCTCCAGGCAAGAATGCTGGAGTGAGTTGCCATTCACTTCTCCAGGGGATCGTCCCAACCTCAGGATCGAATTCTGGTCTCCTGCAATGCAGGCAGATTCTTTATTGTCTGAGGCACCAGGGAAGCCCCCAGCTAAAGCTAAGAAGCTTTGGGAAGCAAACATGGAAGGATCTTTTTTGATTCAGCATTAAACATAGGATATTTATGTCATAAAAAGAAATAACCATAAACGAAAAAAAAATTACTTCACTGAAATCTAAAATGTCTCATTATTAACAGAAATCATTAGTAAAATATTAAATAGTCACAGCACAGGAAAAATACTTGCAAGAAATATACCTGAGAAAGAACTGATGTCAAAGATGCATAAAGAACTCTTACAACTCAATAATAAAAAACAGAGACAACCCAATTTAAAAAATAGGCAAAAGATTTGAACAGATATTTCATAAAAAGAAATTATACAAATGGTAATGAACACCTAACAATAAATTGTCAATGCCATTAGTCATCAGGGAAAATGTATACTAAAATCGCAGTGATGTGATAGCTCACTGAGACATCTAGAATTTTAAAAATAAATAAACCAAATGTTGGTAAGAGTGTGGAGCAACTGAAACTTTTACTGGTTGGGATGTAAAATGGTACAACTAATTTGGGAAGGGTTCTGGAAGTTACTTAAAAATCTAAACATGCAGCTACATAATGACTCTGTAATTCTAATCTTAGTTATTTATCCAAGAGAACAAAAATGTATTTCCATAAAAAGACTTGTTTAAGAATATTCAGAGCAGTTTTATCCATAATAGCAAAGCTTGGAACATTTCAGATATCCATCAAATGGTACATTGGAATACTACTCATCAATAAAAAGGAATAAATTCTGATTTACACAACATGGAGAAACAGAATTTACACAAATAAAAATGTTATATATGTGTATGCATTTGTGCTTAGTCGTGTCTGACTCTATGATCCCATGGACTATAGCCCATCAGGCTCCCCTGTCCATTGAATTTTCCATTCAAGAATAGTGGAGTGGGTTGCCATTTCCTTCTCCAGGGAATCTTCCTGACCCAGGGATCGGACCTGCATCTTATGTGTCTCCTGCATTGGCAGGCTGACTCTTTACTGCCATGCCAAAATGTTATGCTGAGTCAATAAAACACATATACACACACACAAAGAGTATATTCAGTATGAATTCCTTTCTACTAATTCTACTAATTTTAGTATGAAAAAATCAGCACAGTGGTTGCCTCTGGGGAGGTGGAACCAGAGGTTGAATTGGAAAGAGTGTGAAAAATGTTCTGGAATAATGTTGATTTTCTTTATGTTGACATATAGGGATTTGGATTTCACAGATGTAAATATTTATCAAAATTCAGTGAATGTACAGCTAAGAACTGTGCATTACATATATGATTTGTCATTGAAAGAAAAACACAAACATTGACTCTGAGGATATGCATACTGGAGTATGCAGGGTGGGAAGTGTCCTGTTTTTCACTGTTTACTTTGAAATGCATTAAAAGTTAAGATAAATTAATAGAAGGATAGATAAGTGTATAAATACATTATAAAGCACCTTTGCTAAATATTACTGATAGAATCTAGATGATAGATACATAGATATTCACTGTAAAATCTTAAAAATTTTCCTTTGTATTGAAATTTTTCTGAATAAAAATATGGAAAATGTTCTTTCTTGCATTTTCCAGCATCTGCTAGGCTTAAGATAATAATGTAGTCTTCTGTTTCTTAGGCAGACAACACACCCACCCTTCCATTAATGCAGAAATGAAGTCACGGGGTGGGTGGATACTGTTATGATTAGTTAATAAGCACTCACTTACCACTCCCCATTCCAGCATGCTGCCTCCGGCCCAGGGCTGCCAGTAACTGAAACACAAGTCCCCTCTGGGAACACAGGTACAAATGAGACAAGAGTCAGATCAGTGTAGACAGTGAAGGTTGAAGTTCGTGAGAGATCGTACAGGTTTATTAGAATATTTTTATCTGAAAAAGTTGGAGTTAATTAACACATTCTCCTTTACCACCTAGTTCATGCTCTTATTACTTCCTAAATAATAATTGCATAGGTTATTAGAAAATTTTCAAGTATAATTTGTATTTGTCCCCACTCCACTAATTTCCTCTTTCACATCTTAGGAGCATTATCAATCACCCAGTAATGGCAAAAAACTAGAAGTAATTTCTAGTTACCCAGTTTTTGTTATCCCCAGTGCTCAACCTATCATCAAGTCTTGTTAATTCCATGTGATCTCATATTTTTCCATTTTGTCTTTCCTGTTCACCTTTATTCTAGATGATCATAATTTTTGTCTTGAACTATAGCACAAGTCTCCACTAGCCTGTTCACTTGGTCTTTTTTCTCATTCCAATCCATTACCTTCATAGCAGTGGAATTTATTTTTCTCAAGATGTAGCTGCATTGTGTCACAATTTTGCTTAAAACCTTTCATTATTATCTCCTGTGCATAGCCTTTTTCTCCCCAATATTTTTTATTGATGTATAATTGACGTACAATGTTGTATTAATTTCTGCTGTACAGCAAAATGACTCAGTTATACATATGTATATATAAATACATGCATTCTTTACTTTTATATTCTCTGCTTTTATGTTTTCCATTATGGTTTATGGATAGGATATTAAATATAGCTCTCTGTGCTATACATTAGGATCTTGTTTATTTATTCTATACAGTTTACATCTGCTAAAACCAACTTCCCACTCCATTCTTGTGCTTAGTCTTAATCCACCATCTCTGCAGTGGACCAGAAGCCTGTTTTACAACACTCATCTGTCTGTCCCCAAGTCAGGCCATCCCACTTGTAGCATTGCAAGTGCAGCAAGTTCTATCTTCTGGACCTTTCACAGGTGCTACCCTGTCTCTGGAACACACCACCCCAATTCTGTGTGCCTAGATCTTTCTGTTCTTTTAGATTTCAGCCCCAAATGTCACCTCCTCAGAAAGACAGTCCTGGCCATTTTGTTTGAGTGGTTCTCTACTTTTTGATATCTCATGGTACCCAGTCCTATCACTTCATGGCAAATAGATGGGGAAACAGTGGAAACAGCGGCTGACTTTATTTTTCTGGGTTTCAAAATCACTGCGGATGGTGATTGCAGCCATGGAATTAAAAGACGCTTACTCCTTGGAAGGAAAGTTATGACCAACCTAGATAGCATATTAAAAAGCAGAGACATTACTTTGTCAACAAAGTTCCATCTAGTCAAGGCTATGGTTTTTCCAGTGGTCATGTATGGATGTGAGGGTCGAACTATAAAGAAAGTTAAGCGCTGAAGAATTGATGCTTTTGAACTGTGGTGTTGGAGAAGACTCTTGAGAGTCCCTTGGACTGCAAGGAGATCTAACCAGTCCATCCTAAAGGAGATCAGTCCTGGGTGTTCATTGGTAGGACTGATGTTGAAGCTGAAACAAACTCCAATACTTTGGCCACCTGATGCAAAGAACTGACTCATTTGAAAAGACCCTGATGCTGGGAAAGATTGAGGGCAGGAGGAGAAGGGGATGACAGAGGATGAGATGGTTGGATGGCATCACCAACTCAATGGACATGGGTTTGGGTGGACTCCGGGAGTTGATGATGGACAGGGAGGCCCGGTGTGCTGCAGTTCTTGGGGTTGCAAAGAGTCGAACATGACTGAGCAACTGAACCGAACTGACTGAGATGCGAAGATCTAACTTCTATTTAGGGATGCTCATGTTTATCTCTCATACACTATTTAGGTAGTTCCTCACTTATTTTTGGAGTTAGTTCAAGGGATCCAAGAATCTTTATATAAACTAAACATTGCTTTTACACTGAATGAGTTTTATTTTATAGGTGTTATTTTTCAAGAGTGTGTGGATGCTGCTCTGATTAATAAGATTTTACTTAAGTATTTTCTGAATTCCTGGAAGAATTAGATTTTGTTTTTTAATCCATCTATAAACAAAATAGACATACTTTCATGTGAGATTTATTGTATTTTCTTAAAAAGAGCTTCCCATCCATAAAACGTTCTGAACCACTGCTTCTTATTATTGAACATAAATAAAATTAATTCACTTCTGTGATATATTTTACTTTTCTACTAAGTTAGAGAAAGTTTTCTATGTTTAGTACTAGAGTGTTAGAAATTAAAGGAACCCTTGAGGCACTTCAATTTATTTCCTTTATATTACAGAAAAGGACATGGTAGGTTGGAGATTTAAAGTATTTATCCAATCCCTTGGATAGTAAGAGAGTAGAGTGAAGACTGGTGCCCTGACTTGTAGTCCAGTGTGCCCTCCATTCTTCAGCCTCTTTCAGACACTGCATTCTCAAAATGCAGTGAGAGACCAGATTTCTGAGACAAGTGTCAATTGAGTGGTCTCGTCCATTCATTCTCTTTCTCACTCCCTCCTGCCCTCATCCTCTCATTTATCCAGGCTGTAATCTCACTGTATGAAGTGTTTATTTTTTATGGGTAGTTAAAGAAATATTTAGCCAGCTGCACATTAACATGAAAATGACCACACAAGAAAAATGGTTGCTAAGCAAAGGTAGTGTGACTCCCTCCAAATAATCAAGTAACTGTACCGAGAGCTATAAAACATGCACAGAAGCATATGTCACCACTAAAGCGTCTCTTCTACTCACATTTTTCTCACTGCTTCTTAGAGCAGCATAAAAACCAGTTCCTGGATGCCAATGGCAACAGACTTAAAACTTGACTTGTAATAGAGCTTGGTTCCCAGATGTTCCTATTGGCTATAAAGTTACACACCAGATTTAATGATATAGTTGAAATGCTTTCATAAATTTCTGCTGCGAAGTCAAATTGAAGTCAATTTTAAGTAGGAACATAAAAATACTAAAACCCAGATGGACTAGTATTCAATCTTCTAGATTTAAGTCAACTCTGAAGACATGGGTTTCATTGAGTTAGAGTTTCTAAATCCACAGAAAGTGGTGAGGGGGAAGCTTTCTCTGCATTTAAATTTATTTTCAGACCAAATTAATTTCCTAAGAATAACTAGATACCACATTTAGATAACTACTGTTGTTTAAGGACTATAATATTATCATCCTACTTTCTCTCATGTTCTCAAATGAATGCGTCTATGATTGATCGGACAGTGTAGATTCCTGGGCACCACCCTCAGATGCTGTCATTCAGTAGATCTGGGTGGACATCCAAGACTTTGTGTTTTTAACAAGCACCCCAAAAGGATTCTGATGAGGTGTTCATGAACTACCCTTGTAGGAAGCATTGTGAGCTAGTTGTGATGGTGACTGCATAGCATACAACCTGTCCTCATCCAGGCATGTGTAAGACCAGAGTGACCAGAGACATGACAGTGACCCCACACTTTCCAAGGCAGGTTTGGTTGAAGGAATCCTCCTTGGGATAAAATAATTAAAGCCAGGCCTATGTCAGTTAAGGGGCTCTACTCTTCACAGATTTTGTGAGAAGATGAAATACAAAGCTGACAAGAAGATAGTGAAAGTGAAGTTGCTCAGTTATGTCGGACTCTTTGGGACCCCATGGACTGTAGCCTACCAGGCTCCTCAGTCCATGGGATTTTCCAGGCAAGAACACTGGAGTGGGTTGCCATTTCCTTCTCCAACATGATCCCAAATTTGGTTCATGGCATATTTATGTATTTATTTATTATTTTTGGCTGTGTTGTGTCTTTGTGGCTGGGGAGGCTTTTCTCTAGTTGCAACGAGCAGAGCCTTGTCTCTAGTTGTCATGCGCAGGCTTCTCATTGAGGTAGCTTCTCTTGTTGCAGAGCATGGGCCCTAGGGCACGTGGTCTTCAGTTGTTGCAGCATCCAGGCTCGAGGGTACAGGCTCAGTACTTGCGGTACACAGACTTCATTGCTCTGCAGCATATAGGATCTTCCCAGACCAGGGATCAAACCCTCATCTCCTGCATTGGCAAGTGGCTTCTTTACCACTGAGCCATAAGGGAAGCCCTCATGACATAGCTTATTCAGCCCACCTAAGCATGAGGGAGAGCTACAGTCTTTTTATAATGAATTACATAGGTCAAGAGGACTGTTAAACATTCTTTCTGAAGGGTCTTATTGATGGCAGAGGCTACATATAAAATGATATTATTCTATTGTGAGAGATGCAGAAGTCCCATTAAGAAGATCTGAAATGAGCAGCAGATGTTACTGCTTCAGCATCTGGTTAAGATTCCTAAAGGGTCTCTGAGGAAAGAGAGACTAGGTTCATTTAAAAGTGAGCTCATTAAGAGTGATGGGGAGTAATGAATTTCACAGCACTATTAGTAATAATAATAATCATAATGGAAACAAAAGGCAAGAGAGAAAGGGAAAGTTATCCCAACTGAATGCAGAATTTCAGAGTATAGCAACAAGAGATTAGATGGCCTTCTTAAATGAACAATACAAAGGAATAGAGGAAAACAATAGAATGGGAAAGACTAGAGATTTCTTTAAGAAAATTGGAGATATCAAGGGAACATTTCATGCAAGGTTGGACAGGATAAAGGACAGAAATGTTAAGGACCTAAGACAAGCAGAAGAGATTAAGAAGAAGGGGCAAGAATACACAGAACTATACAAATATGGTCTTAATGACCCAGATAACCACAAAGGTGAATCCTAAAAAAATGATGCTGTTAAAGTGCTGCATTCAATATGTCAACAAATTTGCAGAACTCGGCAGTAGCCACAGGACTGGAAAAGATGAGTTTTCATTCCCATACCAAAGAAGGGCAATGCAAAAGAATGTTCAAACTACCATACAATTGCACTCATTTCACATGCTAGCAAGGTTATGCTCAAAATACTTCAAGCTAAGCTTCAGCAGTACATAAACCAAAAACTTCCAAATGTACAAGCTGGATTTAGCAAAGTCAGAGGAACCAGAGATCAAATTGCCAATATTCACTGGATCATGGAGAAAGCAAAGGAGTTCCAGAAAAACATCTTCTTGTGTTTCATTGACTATGCTAAAGCCTTTGTGTGTATCACAACAAACAGGAAAATCCTTAAAGAGATGGGAGTACCAGACCACCTTCCCTGACTCCTGAGAAAACTGTATGCAGGTCAAGGAGCAACAGTTAGAATCAGATATGGAACAACTGCCTTGTTCCGTACTGGAAAAGGAATGTGACAAGACTATATATTGTCACTCTGCTTGTTTAACTTATATACAGAGTTGTTATTGTCTATTTACTAAGTTTTGTCCAACTCTTTTATGACCCCATGGACTGTAGACCACTTCCCACCCCACCCCAGCCTCCTCTGTCCATGGGATTTTCCAGGCAATAATCCTGGAATGGGTTGCCATTTCCTTCTCCAGGTCACCTTCTTAACCCAGAGGTCAAACCCACGCTCTTGCCACATCTCCTGCATTGCATGCGGATTCTGTACAACTGAGCCACTGGGGAAGCCCATATACAGAGTATGTCATGTGAAATGCTGGGCTGGATGAATCACAAGTGGAATCAAAATTGCTGGGATAAATGTTAACAACCTCAGATATACAGATGATACCACTCTAATGGCAGAAAGTGAAGAGAAACTAAAAAGCCTCTTGATGAAGGTGAAAAAAGAGAGTGAAAAAGCTAGCTTGAAACCCAACATTAAAAAAAGATCAAGATCATGGTATCTGGTATCTGGTTCCATCACTTCATGGCAAATGGGAGGGGGAAAAGTGGAAACAGTGACAGGTTTTCTTTTCTTGGGCTCTAAAATCACTGCCGACGGTGACTGTAGCCATGAAGTTAAAAGCTTGCTCATTGGAAGGAAAACTATAACAAACCTAGATGGTGTATTAAATTTAAAGCAGAGATATCACTTTGCCAACAAAAGTCCATCTAGTCAAAGGTTTTTCCATTAGTCTTGTAGGGATGTGAGAGTTGGACCATAAAGAAGGCTTAGTGCCAAAGAACTGATGCTTTCGAACTGTGGTGCTGGAGAAGACTCTTGAGAGTCCTTTGGACTGCAGGGAGATCAAACCAGTCAATTCTAAATGAAATCAACCCTGGATATTCATTGGAAGGATTGATGCTAAATCTAAAGCTCTAGTACTTTGGCTACCTGATGCAAAGAGTTGACTATTGGAAAAGACCCTGATTCTGGGAAGGATAGAGGGCAAGAAGAGAAGGGGATGGGATGAGATAGTTGGATGGCATCATTGACTCAATGAAAGACAGTGGAGGACGGGAATCCTGGAGTGCTGCAGTCCATGGGTTTGCAGAGTTGGCTACAACTTAACAACTGAACAACAACAAAGAGTAATGGGGAGTAATGGGCTTCATCCCATTAAAAAATATAATAAATGAATTCCAAGGATACATTATCAGGATCATCAAACTGATTCACCCTGGACCCAAATTTGCCTCAAAGTCCAGTCAAGTTCTGTGACTTAAAATGAGTTCAACTGAAGAGGCTTTGTGTCTTTAGATTTAAAAGTTCCAAAAGCTTAAATTTCCACACATTTTCTTTCTGGGTGCCATTGTTTAATGGCTGTAAATAGAGTGTTCAGTTCACTTCAGCCACTCAGTCATGTCCGACTCTTTGCAACCCCATGAACTGCAGCACGCCAGGCCTCCCTGTCCATCACCAACTCCTGGAGTTCACTCAGACTCACATCCATCGAGTTGGTGATGCCATCTAGCCATCTCATCCTCTGTCGTCCCCTTCTCTTCGTGCCCCCAATCCCTCCCAGCATCAGAGTCTTTTCCAATGAGTCAACTCTTCGCATGAGGTGGCCAAAGTACTGGAGTTTCAGCTTTAGCATCATTCTTCCAAAGAAATCCCAGGGCTGATCTCCTTTAGAATGGACTGGTTGGATCTCCTTTAGAATGGACTGGTTGGATCTCCTTGCAGTCCAAGGGACTCTCAAGAGTCTTCTCCAACACCACAGTTCAAAAGCATCAATTCTTCGGTGCTCAATTTTCTAAACAGTCCAACTCTCACATCCATACACGACCACTGGAAAAACCATAGCCTTGACTAGATGGACATTTGTTGGCAAAGTAACGTCTCTGCTTTTCAATATGCTATCTAGGTTGGTCATAACTTTCCTTCCAAGGAATAAGCATCTTTTAATTTCATGGCTGCAGTCACCATCTGTAGTGATTTTGGAGCCCCAAAAAATAAAGTCTGACAC
>NW_011494948.1:6988128-6995272 GCF_000754665.1 Bison bison bison | reverse complement strand
TAAGCCAGCCTTTTCACTCTCCTCTTTCACTTTCATCAAGAGGCTTTTTAATTCCTCTTCACTTTCTGCCATAAGGGTGGTGTCATCTGCATATCTGAGGTTATTGATATTTCTCCCGGCGATCTTGATTCCAGCTTGTGCTTCCTCCAGCCCACCATTTCTCATGATTTACTCTGCATATAAGTTAAATAAGCAGGGTAACAATATAAAAGCCTTGACGTACTCCTTTTCCTATTTGGAACCAGTCTGTTGTTCCATGTCCAGTTCTGACTGTTGCTTCCTGACCTGCATATAGGTTTCTTAACAGGCAGGTCAGGTGCTCTGGTATTTCCATCTCTTTCAGAATTTCCCACAGTTTATTGTGATCCACACAGTCAAAGGCTTTGGCATAGTCAATAAAGCAGAAATAGATGTTTTTCTGGAACTCTTGCTTTTCCCATGATCCAGCAGATGTTGGCAATTTGATCTCTGGTTCCTCTGCCTTTTCTAAAACCAGCTTGGACATCAGGAAGTTCATGGTTCACGTACTGCTGAATCCTGGCTTGGAGAATTTTGAGCATTATTTTACTAGCATGTGCGATGAGTGCAATTGTGCGGTAGTTTGAGCATTCTTTGGCATTGCCTTTCTTTGGGATTGGAATGAAAACTGACCTTTTCCAGTCCTGTGGCCACTGCTGAGTTTTCCAAATTTGCTGGCATATTGAATGCAGCACTTTCACAGCATCATCTTTTAGGATTTGAAATAGCTCAACTGGAATTCCATCACCTCCACTAGCTTTGTTCGTAGTGATGCTTTCCAAGGCCCGCTTGACTTCACATTCTAGGATGTCTGGCTCTAGGTGTGATCACACCATCATGATTATCTGGGTTGTCAAGATCTTTTTTGTTCAGTTCTTCTGTGTATTCTGCCACCTTTTCTTAATATCTTCTACATCTGTTAGGTCCATACCATTTCTGTCCTTTATCAAGCCCATCTTTGCATGAAATGTTCCCTTGGTATGTCTAATTTCTTGAAGAGTAGTCAGCAAAATAATATTGTAATTAAAGATTTTTCTAACTTTGGCTTTTTCTCCCTTAATATTTTTTGAAACATTTGATGTCTGCTACTATTCATCCGGTATTGGTTTGCAACTCATTTAGACTAAAACATGGTATTTGCTTCTTTAAGCAAATACTCTGTGGGATATTACTAAAATATCTGTCACTTCCTGGTGTCCTGCCACCTGCTTGAAGAAAACCACAGATGTGTTGATTTAAGATATAATAACAAGGATGTACCTGTATTACAGGTGACTCAGATGGTAAAGAATCTGCCTGCCAATTCAGGAGACATGGGGTTGGATCCCTGAGTCAGGAAGATCCCCTGGAGAAGGAAATGACAACTGACTCCATTATTTTGCCTGGGAAATCTGACAGATAGAGGAGCCTCGTGGGTTACAGTTCATGGGGGTCACAAAGAGTCGGACACGACTTAGGGACCAAACACCACCACCACCAACTTGAATCACAATGTAGTGCTTCTACATGAACATGTTGAGGGCTCACCTTCAACATGAGGTCATTGCCAGGCCAATAATGTGATAAGAATAGTTTATTCAGATGGAAAAACAGAAGTGAGTTGGAAGTTCTGGTGGGAGTTCTAGGGGAATCTCCAAGTCTTGGAGGTGCCAACATGTTTGGATGGGATCTCCCTGGGCGTTATGTGTGTAATTTGATTCCCTTAATGAGGAGACTGGAGGTCAGACCAGCTGCTGTGATTCTAAAGCTCCGGGGCTACACAGAGCTTGTCTCTCTACTTGGAGCTATAGATATGCTTACATCAGACCAAACGTCAACTTTGTAATCAGATTAGCTACTTAAAGTTAACACAGATCCAGAGTAAAATCATACCTACATTAGAAAAAACAGTGCTTTGAATTATCTCATGTTAGTTTAGCAGAATGTTTTCTAAAAATAGTTTAATATTTCATCAAAATAACCTTATCATTTTATGTAATTTCTGATCATTCATTCTTATACTAATTGACTGTAAGTCTAAATTGTCATAGTGCATTTTTTGAAACACAGTCTCTTAAGTAAAAATTTAAATAACAATAAATGAAATGGCACAGGGAAAATATGATTAAATATTATTTTTAAATGGTGGTTAGATGTACAAGTTTGGAAATATGACTAAAATATTAGGGCAGTTAAACTATAAATATTCTTGAATTTTTTATCTCTGTTTCATTGTCCTTGATGTCTACAGGTATCATGTTTAAAGCATTTTCAATTACCTTTTGAGTGCAAGCAGATGGAACTGGGAAGGTGAACAACGGTCTTTGTCCTGTTGCCTGTATTTATAGCTATTGAATGTGAGTGTGCTTTTGTGTATAGCTTTATATCCTGTTGCTGCTGTCTTCCTATGCCAAAAGCTGCTTTAAAATGATTGGTGGATCTCAGTAACCACCCTCAGGAAATCCCCCAAAAGTATTTCTGAAACTTCCTGCATCCCAAGTGCAATTTTACTTAGGATATCTTGAAAAAAGAAGCCTGCTTAGTTCCTCTTACTGTGCTAACTCAGATAGGTTCAGTCTAGTAAAATGACCTCATGAAAGCACAGCAATGTAAAGCTATGATCTAATGTATAGCTAGTAATAGTTGTTCAGCATTCCATTTTCATAATTACTTTGAGCCTCTCACGTATGTACACTTATATCTACTTGTAAACTGACAGATGTGTCCTTTTACTTCTTAAGGACACACAGATATGTTCAAAATAGATTAGTCAAAGCACTGTTATTTTTTTGTCAAAACTACTCCAGTGATGAATATGCAAAATCTAACCCAAGGGTCTAGGAAAATGAACCCTATTATGATAGCATGAGGCTACCAAATTTCCATTTGGTTTTAGGCATTATAAGGGAAAGGTCATGTAAAAGTTCTGTGTCCATGATAATGGGTGAATTAGTCTCTCACTAGCCTGTTTATAACTTTCTGAACATAAGAAGCATTATAGGTTGTTTGTCACAGAAGGTCACACCTACAGCCATGTTTAGGGGAAATTGCATATTTATAGGATCCCTGCCAAAGGACCAACCATAGGCAGCCATTTGGTGCCATGAGACATGAGCTGTAGCAGATAGAACTGTAGTTATAATCTCAAAGAAACTAATTTAAAGTAACATATGATTTGCTAGGTCAGTTATTTTAGCTCTTTTAGGATTTTGGACTGGAAAGGAATGAAATGACTTGGCATGTGGAGATAGGAATTAACACATAAAGGATGAGAAGAATGATTCTATCAATTGTAGGTGGGATGAAAAGCAAGCTAAAACTATGAGGTAACACATACTAAGAGCTGCTGGAAACCATGAGGTAGAGAATTAAAGGTAGCAGAGGAGAAAAGCTCCATTGAGGAAAAGAAGAACAGGACAGAATAAAAAGCTGGGCATTCTCTATAGGAGAAATACAGGGAAATGGACCATGTCTGAAGTTACCTGGATCATTGATAGCTTATCTGCTTTAGTTCCATTCCTGTTTAGTTTCCTGTGGCTGCTGTAAGAACTCACCATGCATTTGGTAGCTTAAAACAAGAGAAGTTTATTGTCTTAAAATCACAGAGACAAGAAGTCAAAAATGGAAAGTGTCAACAGGGCCATGTTCACTCTGCGGAATCTGGGGGAGAATCCAGTCCATGCCTCTTTTACCCGCTGGTGACTCATACGTCCCTTGGCTTGTGGCCACCTCACTCTAACTTCTGCCTCTGTTTTTGTATTGCCTCCTCTTCTCTGTGTATCTGATCTCCTTCTGACTGTCTCTCATAGGGACACTTGCAGTGGCATTTAGAGCCTGCAAAAACAATCCAGAAGAGTCTCCTTACTTTAATACCATTGAGTTCATACGTTTGCAAAAAACCATTTTTCCAAAAAAGATAACATTCACATGTTCCTGAGCTATAAGTATATGGACATATCTCTGGGAGCATATTATTTTCAGTTTACCATGACAAGCTCATTTTTCTGACAGAGGCCTGACTCTACCAGACTGGTTCTCCATTAGTGAAAATAAAGAAAATTATGTTTCACTTAGTGTAAGTACATACCAAAGAAGGAACACTCCATCGGTTACCAGTTATTTACACTTTTATAAGAATCACTTTGTGAGGTTTTTATACAAGAGCAGGCTTTTAAAAAAAGCTGGGTAGAGAGTAAATAAGGTTGATAGAATCAACCTGTGTGTGTTTGTGTGTGTGTGTGTGTGTGTGTGTGTGTGTGTGTTTGTATGTTTTGAAGGATCATTGGAAAAGGAGAAAAAAAAACTATTATTATACATTGAGTTCATTCCTGGAACTTTGCTTAATATTTTATACTATATCAATTAATTAGTTCAATATTCTTATGAGATATATATTTTTATTTTATTGCTTCAATTTTATGGGTGAAGAAGGTGAAATCAAAAATGGGAATTAGCTTGCCCAAGGTAACACAGCCAGTTAGTGGCAGATCTTATTATGTTAAACTTACTTTGTCAGGATAATGTCTACTTTAATTTTCAAGAATAGATTGTGTAGGGTATGGAGGCATAAAAGAACATGGTGTTATTTAGAGATTGCTAAATAATGCAATAAGTCTGAGTAAAAGTATAAATGAGAATTTACAGCATATAAGGAAGTAAAGGTACACAAAAGTTACTCTAAGTGACTTTTCACCAACTGAGAATTATGGAATTAGATCCAGTTTTCCTCAAATTCCATGAATATTCAGTAGGAGATTGATTCTCACACACCCACCATTGACAATCCAATGGCAAAGGTCACTGTTCCTTCTGCTTTTCCATGTGTAGCCTATTGTAGCCTACTGACACCCTCCTAATTTATTATATTAAGACTTTGTGTCTGAACAGTTACAGCAGCTTTCTACCTGTGTTTTTCCACTAGCTTTGGTGACTTTCAGTTCTTCCTTAACAACATCACAGGTTTAATCTTCTAAAGCACGTACTACCATCTTGTGCAAAAAAAAAAAGCCACATGTACACACACACACACACACACACATGCACACACTTTATTCTTAGATCAGTTTTAAGTTCATGGCAAAACTGGGCAGAACGTACAGAGACTTTCCATGTAATCCCTGTCAGCACACATGCACAACCTTCCCCATTATTAACCTGCTAGAGTGGTACATTTGTTACAATTGATGAACCTATACTGACACATCATTATCATCCAAAGTTCCTAGTTTGCATTACAGATCACTTTTGGTGGTGTACTATCTGTGGGTTTTGATAAAGTACGATGACATATATCTACCATTGTTGTATCGTACAGAGTATTTTCACTGCTCTAAAAATCCTCTGTCATCCCTCACTTTCACCAACACCCTGGCAACCATATTGCCTTTTTGTCAAAGATAATTATTGTATCCTTTTCAGATTGCCTTTTTCACTTAGTACTATGTACCTAAGTTATCTTCATACCCTTCCTGGCTTGAATATATTGTACTGTCTGGATGGACTGAATGACATTCCATTATATACTCAGTATATACATGAATATACTACAGTTTATTAATTCATTTTCTCAAGCACATCTTGGTTGCTTCCAAATTTTGGCATTTATAAATAAACCTGATATAAGCATCCTTGTGCAGGCTCATTTGGGTAGATACCAAGGAGTGTGATTGCTGGATTGTATGTTTAATTTTGTAAGAAACTGTCAGACTATCAAAGTGGTTATACCATTTTGCATTGCCATCAGCAGTAAATGTGAGTTCCTATTGCTTCAAATCCTCATTAGCATTTGGCATTAGCAGTGTTTTGGATTTGGTAATTCTAATAGGTATGTAGTGATAACTTGGTTTTTTTTTTTTTTAATTCTCTAACAACATATGGCATTGAACATCTTTTCATATACTTACTTGCCATCTGTATATCTTCTTCTGTGTGGTGTCTGTTAAGGTCTCTTGCCCATTTTTTAGTAGGGTTGCTTGTTTTCTTATTGTTGTTTAAGACATCTTTATATATATTGTATGTGTGCTGTGCATACTCAGTGGCTTAGTCATGTCCAACTTTTTGCAACCTCACAGACTGTAGCCCACCAGGATCCTCTGTCCATGAGATTTTCTCAGCAATACTGACATTCCCTTCTCCAGTGGATCTTCCTGACCCAGGGATTGAACTTGGGTCTCCTGCATTGCAGGCAGATTCTTTACCGTCTGAGCCATCAGGGAAGCCTCATATTAGATTGGGGCCATTTATTGATATATCTTTTGCAAATATTTTCTTCCAGTGTGGCTTGTCTTCTCATGCTCCCACATCTATATTTAATTAATATTGTTATATATTTAAACCTTTCAAAACCCTTTTTAGAAAAACATAGCATGTCAATTTTTAAAAAAGAGTTAAAAATATTTGCTTAGTAAAGTTCAGATTCCTCATTTTGGCATTTAAGATATCCATAGTTCAGTCCAATCTATGTTTCTAGTCTTATCAGTCATCATTCATGTATACTTCTATGCCACCGTAATAAACACTTCCTGAAACTCAGACACTGCTGGAAGAAGTATGAATTGATATAGCAATTCTGGTTGGAAATTCAGCATTACATAAAAACAAACCCAAAATGAACATTATAAACAATCTCCTTTGCTCTAGAAATTCCTCTTTTTGGAATCACTCCTAAGGAAATAATTGTGTATTAGGTTGGTGCAAACGTAATTGCAGTTTCAGATGGTGAATTTTAAATCCTTATCAGATCAGATCAGAAGAGATCAGTCACTCAGTCATGTCCGACTCTTTGCGACCCCATGAATCGCAGCACGCCAGGCCTCCCTGTCCATCACCAACTCCCAGAGTTCACTGAGACTCACGTCCATCGAGTCAGTGATGCCATCCAGCCATCTCATCCTCTGTCGTCCCCTTCTCCTCCTGCCCCCAATCCCTCCCAGCATCAGAGTCTTTTCCAATGAGTCAACCCTTCACATGAGGTGGCCAAAGTACTGGAGTTTCAGCTTTAGCATCATTCCTTCCAAAGAAATCCCAGGGCTGATCTCCTTCAGAATGGACTGGTTGGATCTCCTTGCAGTCCAAGGGACTCTCAAGAGTCTTCTCCAACACCATAGTTCAAAAGCATCAATTCTTCAGAGCTCAGCCTTCTTCACAG
>NW_011494948.1:6983873-6988028 GCF_000754665.1 Bison bison bison | reverse complement strand
TGACTAGACGAACCTTTGTTGGCAAAGTAATGTCTCTGCTTTTGAATATGCTATCTAGGTTGGTCATAACTTTCCTTCCAAGGAGTAAGCGTCTTTTAATTTCATGGCTGCAGTCACCATCTGTAGTGATTTTGGAGCCCAGAAAAATAAAGTCTGACACTGTTTCCATTGTTTCCCCATCTATTTCCCATGAAGTGGTGGGACCGGTTGCCGTTATAACTAGGCTCAAACACATCTTTATTAATCAAAATAAGAACTGTTACAATCAACACATTTTTGTCAATGAGAAATAAGTTTGTTTATTCCTGTGGTGTAAAAATCCATGCTTTGGGATTTGATGAACTCTTAGAAAGCATTTTCTGCCTCCTGCTGATTGTGGAAGGATTTTCCCTGGAAAAAGTTGTCGAGATGCTTGATGTGGTAGTTGGTTGGTGAGAGGTCAGGTGAATATGGCAGATGAGGCAAAGCTTCATAGCCCAGTTCATTCAACTTTTGAAGCACTGGTTGTACAACGTGTGGTAGGGTGTTGTTGTGGGAAGAATTGGGCCCTTTCTGTTGACCAAAGCCGGCTGTGGACATTGCAGTTTTTGGTGTGTCTCATCAGTTTGCTGAGCATACTTCACGTATGTAATGGTTTCTCCAGGATTGAGAAAGCTGTATTGGATCAGATGGTCAGCAGACCACCAAACAGTTACCGTGACCTTTTTCTGGTGCATGTTTGACTTTGGGAAGTGCTTTGGCACTTCTTTGTCCAGCCACTGAGCTGGTCATTACCAGTTGTCATATGCAATCCACTTTTCTTCACACATCATGATCCAATTGAAAAATGGTTCCTTGTTGCATAGGATAAGAGAAGATGACACTTCAGAATGACAGTTTTTTTTTTTTTATTTTCATCAGCTCTTGAGGCACCCAGTTACCGAGCTTTCTTCACCTTTCTAGTTTACTTCAAATGCTGAGCAACCATAAGATGGTCGATGTTGAGTTCTTGGGCAACTTCTTATGTAGTTGTAAGAGGATTAGCTTTGATGATAGCTCTCAGTTGGTTATTGTCAGTTTGTGATGGGTGGCCACTGTGCTCCTCATCTTTAAGGCACTCTTCTCCTTTGCAAAACTTTTGAATCACCACTGCACTGTAAGTTCGTTAGCAGGTCCTCAGCCAAATGCATTGCTGATGATGTGAGTTGTCTCTGCTGCTTTAAGACCCATTTTGAATGCAAATAAGAAAATTGCTCAAATTTGCTTTTTGTCTAATATCATTTCCATGGTCTAAAATAAATATAAAGTAAACAGTAAGTAATAGTCATTAGCAAAAAACATAAAGCAAGAAATACACATTAAAATGTTGTATAGCATAGCTGCATTTGTTTAATAATGCATTCCAATACCAAATGCAAATTTCACCAATGCAAAGCCACAGTTACTTTTGCACTAACCTAATACAGTCACATGGACATCAACCTTTCCTTTCCTAAGGGTGTTTGCTGCATTATTTATTGTAGTGAACATCACTGGTTGCTTATGTAGTCTATTTTCCCCTTCCCAAGTATTTTTAACTTGCATTCAATTATCCATCTCACCCCTATTGTTTCAGGGCTGACATTTTTCTATTCCAGTCCTGCAGAGCCTCATAGGTCTTATGGTAAATCCACTTTCTATTTCCAATGATTATTGAAAAACACTGGCCTTTGCCAACCTATTGATGGCTTTCTGCCCATCTCAGGAAATGGTTCACAAGTGGGTATATGAGACATAAGATACCTTCTGTTGGGAGCCCTGGAAGAGGTGATTTCTGTTCTGGATGTTGCTGTGTTTGTATATGAAGCCCAGAACTGTTGCTCTCATTTCTTCACCAGCCAAAGGACTAAGCAGACCCTTTGACAAAAGCAGAGTCAAAAGGATCTCAGAGATAAAAACTCTGGAGCCACAACTGACCTGTGCCCTACATCTGGAATTTTAGCCAGTTATGTGAGCCTTAATAAGCTACTTAATGTTGTTTTAGCAGCTTGAATCAGATCATTTCATTTGGTTGAATTAATCACATTTGATACTTTCATAGAAGGCAAATCTACAGACACCCTAAATATCTATCAATAGAGAACTGACAATAAAAAATCACAAATATATGGAATAGTAAGTAGGAAATAGAAGGTAACACTGTGGAAGAGTTAGAAGATGTCACTCTGGAAGAAATTATTTTTTCTGTGACTAGGCTCACAGAATGGTATTAATAATATTTTTGTATATAGATAAATTAAAAACCATATACATATGATCAATTTTGGCTTAAAATCTGCATTTACATAAAATGAGGTGAGGACTTGAAGAGTGCTTAGTACAGTGCTTATAGTATATTATATGTGCATAGCTAATATAGCGGGAAAATCAGAATGAACTTTTTGGCCAACCTGATAAAATATTAGTTATTATAATTTAACCGAATGTTAACAGTCCCTATATTTAGGCAATGGGAAAAGGATCATGTTATTTTCTTACCTTGGCCTATCTGTGTTTTCTTAAATTGAGTTCATTTCGTAACAATAAGAAAAAACAGCTCTTTCAAAATCGTTTAAATCTTAAAGTTCTAGTATGTTTTCACCATCTTTTTTTTTTTTTACTCTTAATTTTTTTTTTTTTTTACTTATTGGAGGTTAATTGCTTTACAATATTGTGTTGATTTCTGCCATACATCAACATGACTCAGTCACAGGTATACATATGTCCCCTCCGTCCTGAACCCCACTCCCATCTCCCTTCCAACCCCTCCCCTCTAGGTTGTCACAGAGCATGGCATTGAGCTCCCTGTGTCACACAGCAAATTCCCACTTGCTATCTGTTTTACTTAACATAATGTATATCTTTCCATGCTATTCTCTCAAGTCATCACACCCTCTCCTTCCCACACTGTGTCAAGTCTGCTCTCTATGTCTGCATCTCCACTGCTGCCCTGCAAATTAGCTCATCAGTACCAACTTTCTAGATTCCATATGCACATGTTAATATACAATGTTTGTCTTTCTCTTTCTTACTTCATTCTGTATAATAGGCTAGGTTCATCCACCTCATTAGGACCGACTCAATACATTCTTATAGCTGAGTAATATCCCACTGTGTATATTTACCACAATTTTTGTATCCATTTATCTGTCCATGGACATCTAGATTGCTTCCAAGTCCTAGATACTGTAAAAAGTGCTGCAACGAACATTGGGGTACATGTGTCTCTTCCAGTTATGGTTTTCTCAGAGTATATGCCCAGTATTTGGATTGTTGAGTCATTTGGTAGTTCTATACCTAGTTTTTAAAGGAATCTTCATACCATTTTCAGTTGACTGTATTGATTTACATTCCCACCAACAGTTCAAGAGAGATCCCTTGTCTTTACATCTTCTAGATCAGTAGTTTACTCTGATCAAATTACAAAGAATTCTGAAGATATTAAAAAAGAAACCCACTTATTTGCTTCCTAAATATATTTTCTAGACACCTCCCCTTCTTTAAAACTTTCCATTTGGAATGCTTATTTTTCACTTCATCTTTTGACAATGTTATTTCTGCTTTAAGACACAGCTAAAATACTATCTTTTGTACACAGCCTTTTAGGTCATGCTGATCAGCTGTGGTTCCTTATTCTTTTGAAAACTACAGAATTTTCCAGCTGATTTTTATTTTGTCCTATGTGTCTGTGTTTGTAGAGTATCTTAAAAACATCTGTAGATAACACTAATTGAATACTGGTATTCAAGAATACACAGAAGAACCATACAAAAAAGATCTTCACGACCCAGATAATCACAATGGTGTGAGCACTGACCTAGAGCCAGACATCCTGGAATGTGAAGTCAAGTGGGCCTTGAAAAGCATCACTACGAACAAAGCTAGTGGAGGTGAGGGAATTCCAGTTGAGCTCTTCCAAATCCTGAAAGATGATGCTGTGAAAGTGCTGCACTCAATATGCCAGCAAATTTGGCAAACTCAGCCATGGCCACAGGACTGGAAAAGGTCAGTTTTCATTCTAATCCCAAAGAAAGGCAATGCCAAAGAATGCTCAAACTACCGCACAATTGCACTCATCTCATATGCTAGTAAAGTAATGCTCAAAATTCTCCAAGCCAGGCTTCAACAATATGTGAACCATGAACTTCCTGATGTTCA
>NW_011494948.1:6983263-6983430 GCF_000754665.1 Bison bison bison | reverse complement strand
GTTATGACCAACCTAGATAGCATATTCAAAAGCAGAGACAGTATTTTGCCAACAAAGGTCCGTCTAGTCAAGGCTATGGTTTTTCCTGTGGTCATGTATGGATGTGAGAGTTGGACTGTGAAGAAGGCTGAGCACCGAAGAATTGATGCTTTTGAACTGTGGTGTTG
>NW_011494948.1:6974136-6983163 GCF_000754665.1 Bison bison bison | reverse complement strand
CTCCAAAATCACTGCAGATGGTGACTGCAGCCATGAAATTAAAAGATGCTTACTCCTTGGAAGGAAAGTTATGACCAACCTAGATAGCATATTCAAAAGCAGAGACAGTATTTTGCCAACAAAGGTCCGTCTAGTCAAGGCTATGGTTTTTCCTGTGGTCATGTATGGATGTGAGAGTTGGACTGTGAAGAAGGCTGAGCACCGAAGAATTGATGCTTTTGAACTGTGGTGTTGGAGAAGACTCTTGAGAGTACCTGGGACTGCAAGGAGATCCAACCAGTCCATTCTGAAGGAGATCAGCCCTGGGATTTCTTTGGAAGGAATGATGCTAAAGCTGAAACTCTGTTACTTTGGCCACCTCATGTGAAGAGTTGACTTATTGGAAAAGACTCTGATGCTGGGAGGGATTGGGGGCAGGAGGAGAAGGGGACGACAGAGGATGAGATGGCTGGATGGCATCACTGACTCGATGGACGTGAGTCTGGGTGAACTCCGGGAGTTGGTGGTGGACAGGGAGGCCTGGTGTGCTGCGATTCATGGGGTCACGAAGAGTCGGACACGACGAGCGACTGATCTGATCTGATTTGAGATTTCCACATGAAAAATCTGAATCTTCTTTCTTGTATTTGCATAATAACATTTAACCTAGATTGAATGGGTAGCTGCCCTTTTAAAGTGTGTATGTTTTTTGAAACATTTCTTTTGTTTATGTCAACTTGTGCCTCCTGTAGACATTTGACTCCACATTATTTTAGTGGAGCCCTTAGAAAGGCGAAGTTGGTTGGGCCCTTCCTTATTATACACTGTTTTGCATGTTGTTTTCATATGTGAATTTCCTATGAGTTTCTTGCAGCCAAGGCCCATCCATACCTTACACGTTTGTCAACTCATACTGCCTTGTGCACAGTAGGCTTGTAATAAATTGCTTGCTGAATAAATTAAAGCAATTAACAACTAAATAAAACCCTTGCCACATTCTATAAATTCTTTACTTGAAAAAGATTTTTTTTTATAGTTGCCTGCATTAGTCAACTGAAGAAAGCACTTTAGAAAACCACATTTGTAGACAAATAATAAAATTGCACCATAGATCATGATTACCGAACAGGCCCTGTATCATTGTTGAATGTTAACAAAATGACTGATCTCTTAAGGTGATATATGAGATGTGACCTAGCATTGCACTAACAAACGTTATTTGCTTACAAAAGGTTTTGATAAATTCACTCTTATCCTTTTACTAGTAGAAATGTGTTTTACCACCTGTCAATATAGTGACAGAAATTCTGAAAACTTCATGATAGAGCCATCACTTTTTCAAAATGCTATTAGATATGTCAAGATGTGATGGCAAAATTTCTTCAGGAATCTTAACAGAGGTTAATTTCAACTTCTATGTTTAGTTTTGTGAAGGAAAGCAGGAATTTATTCATTTATTTATTCATTTTAGGATTCCATACAACATCTCTTGTATGTTACAGCTGCTTTGAGTTGGGGAAGGAAAAGTAGATAGCAAATAAAATAAATGTTGGTTATGCAGAAAAGTTCAACAAGTAACTACCTCCTAGTTGTAATATTTTCTGGGAACCCTCATAGCTGCATGAAGATAACCTACAATTTAAAACACACTCTTCAAGTTTCTTACATATATTAAATTAAGCTTGATAACATGTGTGGAAGGATAAGGGAGGAAAATCTGAATGTATGGCTAAGAGCTGTAAAGTTGCAGTTGTCTTTTTATCACGGGTGTTTTATTCAGAGTTCCTTTTCTTTTAAGTGTCCAGAATAAAGATGGTGAGACAGAACACCCAACACAGAACTTTGGCATTGACGAAGTCAGGCTTCTCTTGGTCTCATAGTCTGAACTTTGAATATATAAAATTTAGAGACAAAGATTTCATCTGAATACAGATTTACCTCATTTTATTGCACCTGGCTTTATTGCACTTTGCAGATAATGTGTTATTTTATAAGTTGAAGGTTTGTGGCAACCCTGCATCAGACAAGTCTTTTGGTGCCATTTTTCCAACAGCATTTGCTCAATCTATATCTGTGTCACATTTTGGTAACTCACAATATTTCAAACTTTTCATTATTGTTATATTTGTTATGATGATCTGTGGTCAGTGGCCCTTGATGTTACTATTGAGATTGTTTTGGGCACCGTGAACCATGCTCATGTAAGACAGCAAACTTAATTGAAATGTGTTGTGTGTGTTCTGACTGCTCTGTTCCACTGGACTGGCTGCTCCTCAATCTCTCTCCATCTCCTTGGGCCTCCCTATTCCTTGAGACAAACCAGTTAGGCCAATTAATAATCCTGCAATGACCTTAAAATGTTCAAGTGAAAGGAAGAGTTACAAGTCTCTCAGTTTAAATAAAAACTTCGAAATGACTAAGCTTAGTGAGGAAGCCACGTTGAAAGTTGAGACAGATTGAAAGCTAGGTCTCCTGTGCCAGTTAGAGAAATGCAAAGGGATCATCTTGAAGAAAATTAAAAGTGCTTCTCAGTGAATACATAAATGATAAGAAAGTGAAATAGCCTTGTTGCTCTTATGGAGAAATTTTAATTGATCTAGATAGGAGATCAAACCAGCTATAATGTTCCCTTAAGCCAAAACTTATTTCAGAGTCAGGATCTAACTCTTTTCAATTCTACAAATGCCAGAAGAGGTGAGGAAGCTGTATAAGAACAGTTTAAAGCTAGTAGCAGTTGGTTTGTGAGGTCTAAAGGAAAAAGTCAAAGAGCTTCCAAAACATAAAGGGACAAGGTGAATAAAGCAGTAAATGCTGGTATAAAAGCTGCAGCAGGTTGTCCAGAAGATGTAGCTAAGATCATTAAAGAAGGTGGCTACTTTAGAAAATAGGTTTTCCATGTTGGAGAAATAGCCATATATTAGAAGAAGATGCTATCTAGGACTTTTATAGCTAGAGAGGACAAAGTCTGTTCCTGGCTTCAAAGCTTCCAAGGACAGATGGAAGCCAATGTTCATTTACCATTCTGAAAATCCTAGGGCCCTTAAGAATTTGCCTATATCTACTCTGCCTGTTCTCTATAAATGCAACAACAAAGCCTGAATGACAATGCATCTGTTGAAAATATGGTTTAATGAATATTTTATGCCCACTATTAAAATTTACTGCTCAGGGGAAAAAAGAGATTCCTTTAAAAATATTCTTGCTTACTGACAATGTACCTGGTCACCCAAGAGCTCTAATGAAGATATATTAGGAGATTAATATTATTTTTATGCCTAATCACATAACACTCATTCTCAGCCCATGGATTCAGGAGTAATTTCAATTTTGAAGTCTTATTATTTAAGAAATACATTTTGTAAGGCTAGAGCTGCCATAAACCATAATTGTTTTGATGGATCTGGACAAAGTAAACTGAAAATTTTCTGAAAAATATTCATCATTCTAGATGCCATTAAGAACATTAATAATTTATGGGAAGAGGTCAAAATATCAACATTAACAAGAGTTTATTTTAAGTTAATTCCAACCCTCATGGATGGCTTTGAGACATTCAAAATTCATTGGAGGAAATAACTGCAGATGGGGTAGAAATAGCCAAAGAACTATAATTAGAAATGAAGCCTGAAGATGTGTCTGAATAGCTGCAATCTCATGATAAAAACTTAAATGGATGAAGAGTTGTTTTTTATGAACAAACCAAAATTGGTTTCTTGAGATTGAATCTCTCTGCAAAGATGCTGTTGAAGATTATGGAAATTACAACAAAGGATTTAGAATATTACATAAGCTTAGTTAATAAAATAGCATCAGGATTTGAGAGGATTGATTCCAGTTTTGAAAGAAGTTTGGGAACTTCCTTGGTGGTTCAGTGGTTAAGATTCTGTGCTTCCACTGCAGGGGGCATGGGTTCCATCCTGCATGCTGTGTGGTTCAGCCAAAACAAAAAAAGAAGTTTTACTGTGGGAAAACCCTGACAAACAGCATTGCATGCTACAGAGAAACTGGTTGTGAAAGGAAGAGTCAATTAATGCAGCAAATGCAAAACTTCATTGTTGTCTTATTTAAAAAAATTGCCATGGCCACCCCAGTCTTCTGCCACCACCACCTTGATCAGTCAAAAGCAATGAAGCATCAACCTCTACCATCAAAAAGATGATGACTCGCTGAAAGCACAGGTGATGATTAGCATTTTTTAGCAGTGAAATCTTTTTAAATTACTGTATGTACATTGTTGTTTTTAAAAGACACAATGCTATTGCACACATAATAGATTAGAGTACAGTATAAACTTAACTTTTATATGTACTAGGAAACCAAAAAATTCATGTGGCTTGCTTTATTGCTATGGTGTGGAACAGAGCCTGCAATATCTCCAAGGTTTCTGCCTGTGTAAGCTCTGTCATTTGATTTTATATGGCCTATCTGAGCTTCATTTTACCTATAAAATGTAATTAACCCTCTTAAAAACATGAACTTTGGGGCATGGTTGAGAGTATTTAAAATCAAGTAACTAATGTACTCAAAACAGCCTCTCCTTTGCCTTCCAGCTTTTGGAGACTTTATGCTTCCTCCATTCTTACCTTTTCAAAACCTTATGGGGGGAAAGGATCTGATAAGATTACTCATATTTATATACAAATAACTGATATTGCATCAAGTATACTTGCCCTTATATATGTTTGTTGTTGTTTAAGTCCTGTCAGACTCTTTGTGACCCCATGGACTGTAGCCTGCCAGGCTCCTCTGTCCATGGATTTCCCAAGCAAGAATACTGGAGTGGGTTGCCTTTTCCTTCTTCAGGGGATCCTCCGGACCCAGGGATCAAACCCAGGTCTCCTGCATTGCAGGCATATTCTTAACTGCTGAGCCATCAGGCAAGCCCTTATATATATTTATCTGGGGCCAAAGGTCTTAAGCCCAAAGAATGAATATGTAACTGTGAATTTTAGGAATTAAATTCTAATTAATTTTAATATTTTAAGCACTAATTATTGAAGGAGATATTCATTGCTCAGATATTCACTTCCCATGATTTCTGTTCCACTTCTGGAAATGGTATGCAGTCTGCATACTTAGTAGTCAAACACCCAAGTGGGCATTGGTGACTAATAAGTAAGACTTAAAAAAGAATGATTTTCTTGGTGGTTAAGTTTTTGTTTAAAAAGACACCTGGTTTCTTCTATTTCTTATTTTAGAAAGAAGTGTCTCATCCATAATTAGGAAGCGCGGAACTCCCAAACAGAATACTATCACTGACAATGACATTGTTACTCAAAGTTTTTTCCACTCAACTAAGGGAAGGCCTGGGATAGGAATTAAGGCAGTATCTGTATAGTTGCAATTGTCCAGGAGATATAAAGATGAGGCAGATGAGGCTTTGCTTCCTTAAAGGGAAAGAACACCTTCTTACAGGAGATAAAGGGCATAAAACATACATTAAGTTCAATTTTTCAGCCCCATTGAAAGGGTTAAACATAATTATCTGAATATAACATCACTGGTGGGATCAGCATTCTAAACTGAAATTTCAGATTTAGATCATAGTATGAGATTAATGGATAGAGGTTTGAGCAAATAATTGGCTACATCCTAGACTCACTCTTGCTTCACCATTACCATTAGACTAATGATTATTTCTTTTTAATGACTAATTTTTAAGTCAGTCCCCTTAGCAGTCACATGTGGCAGAGATTGCCGCAAGGTTCATTTTAAAACTGAGAAAAATAGGCTTGTGTGACATGTTAAACATCAAAGCAGCAGGTGAAACAGATTCTAAGCCAGGCAGTCTGTTGAAACCAAAAGCAGTTTGAATTCTTTAAATTTGCTAAAGTAATCAAACCAGGAGGCCTTTAGACAAAGGTGGCTGTAATGCCATGACAGTCTACCTAAGCAAAGCAAAATCTCAGCTTGTAAGTGCCTCAAGGTTACAAAATTAAAAAGCTGAGGACAGACAATTACAAACAGCCAACTCAGCTTTAATCATGAAAATGAAAAGCCAGTACTTGGTTGCATCAGACTCTTTGCGAGCCCGTGGACTGTAGCCCACAAGGATCCTCTGTCCATGGAATTTTTCCAGCAAGAATACTGGAGTGGGGTACTATTTT
This sequence comes from Bison bison bison, assembly GCF_000754665.1. Lineage (NCBI taxonomy): Eukaryota > Metazoa > Chordata > Mammalia > Artiodactyla > Bovidae > Bison > Bison bison. Next base: position 6,977,077 of record NW_011494948.1, on the reverse strand, counting down.
CTGTTCCAGGGGATCTTCCCGAACCAGAGATTGAACCTGCATCTTTGCATCTCCTGCGTTGCAGGCAGATTCTTTACCACTGCACCAACTAGGCTTTAAGCTATAGCCAATCAACCAAATTCCTTGCCTTCCTCCCCTCCCCTTTCTCTCTAAAAGTATTCCTCCTGGCTCTTCTCTGCAGAGTGCTCCTAACTCCTTCCTGTTTGGTGATTTGGCTTGCCCTGATTCCTGCTGTTTTTTTTTTCCCCTCAAATAAACTCTTCAACTTTTTAGTATGCTTCATGTTATCTTTTAATGAACTTTGAGAGCAGATGAAATTTATGTTTTTGATCCATCTAATTTCTCTGATAATAACCATCATCCACATCTTCGGTTTCTTTACTGTGCCAGGTACTTTATCATAGGTTACATAGTGTGTAGGCTTTTAACATCAGATTTTAAAGGGAAGCATCATTATCCAGATTTTATACTTAAAATTATGAATCCTTAAATTCATACAAAGCAAGGGCTCTTTGCTTGTAACCTGCCCCCCTCCAATCTTTCTATCCTCCTGTCTCTCTAGTTGGGAATGACGTGAATGATCTCAAGAGTAGAAATTCACTGTCCTGTCCACTCTTCAAAACCTTTGAGTAATAACACTATAAAGGAAAAGGAGACCAGGTCCCTTTTTGTTCAGGAAGATTGACTCTAATAACTGCCTGGTAATTTAATATTTTTTTCAACTTTGCTTTTGAAAAGATCAAAAAGGTACCAAAATTGACTGTCCGTATGTTGCATTAGTATAAACGGGTAGCGTGAAAAGAGTTCCATACACACACATATACGTGCATGGGATACAAATACACTGTACTTCTTTCCAGTTTTGTGATTGGATCTCTACTGAAAATAAATAGTGCCACCTGGTGGAGTTTAGCAGATGTGAAAACCTGTCCTTCAAGTTCGCTGGACTCGGTTTTGTTCAGTTTGAGAGTCTACATGTTTTTATATTGCACTATGGAGAAGGCAATGGCAACCCACTCCGTACTCTTGCCTGGAAAATCCCATGGATGGAGGGGCCTGGTGGGCTTTAGTCCATGGGGTCGCTAGGAGTCGGATACGACTGAGCGACTTCACTTACACTTTTCACTTTCATGCATTGGAGAAGGAAATGGCAACCCACTCCAGTGTTCTTGCCTGGAGAATCCCAGGGATGGAGGAGCCTGGAAGACTGCAGTCCATGGGGTCGCTGAGGGTCGGACATGACTGAGCGACTTCACTTTCACTTTCCACTTTCATGCATTGGAGAAGGAAATGGCAACCCACTCCAGTGTTATTGCCTGGAGAATCCTAAGAACAGGGGAGCCTGGTGGGCTGCCGTCTATGTGGTTGCACAGAGTCGGACACTACTGAAGTGACTTAGCAGTAGCGGCAGCAGGGAACCTTCAGGGTATCTGGTCACAAAAATAAGTAAGACGTGATTTCTGTCCTCAAAGAACATGCAATATTGTGAGGCTGCTTACATTGAAATTGCCAAAGCTATGCCTTGGGGAAATTGTGTTGAAGAGGGGAGTCTAGAGGAGGTGCGGCTCTGGGAAGGGTACCTGGCTTGGAGGGTTCTTGCCTGAGAAGTAGTCAGCAGCAGAGATGACGGAACAGGGACGATATCGTGAACCATAGCACTGAAGTAAGAAAAAGCATCCGTCTTTCAGAAAAGCAAGTAGTTTGTAATCCTAAAACTTAAACTTGGGAAAAGCAGCAGAGACAGAAGACGAGTCTGCAGAGTGATCCCAGACTGGTCCCAGAAGCCTGGCTGAGGACACTATGCTGAGAAGAGGGCAAGTTTCTGATTGTCCTTTGTGAGGTGGGGAGATGGTTAAGGTTTAATACATCAGTCTCTTGGTCGAGAAGAGGATAACTGTGAGAAGGAAAGAGGCTTTGGTTGATCAAGCTTTGGGTCCCATTGATCTCAGAGAGAGCAGTGAGCAGTCCTGAAGAGAGATCTTAGTTCCTTGCCCAGGAATTGAACCTGAGCAGCCTGGATGGAGGAGAAGGAAATGGCAACCCACTCCAGTATTTTTGCCTAGAGAATCCTGTGGACGGAGGAGCCTGGTGGGCTGCTGTCCATAAGGTTGCACAGAGTCAGACACGACTGAAGCAACTTAGCAGCAGCAGCAGCCTGGATGGAAACCCAGGAATTCTAGCCACTAGACCACCACTGGGCTCTTGCCTCCTTTTGAAAGCAAGAATGCTTCAAAGAGGCAAAAACTATAAAAACAAGTACAAAGTTTATTATTAGAGACATAGCACAGTAAGTGGGAAAGCATACAGAGAAACAGTTTGCTTATTTAAGACTAAAGCTAGGCAGAAATACACATGTGGAGAGAAAGGGTATGAGTGTCCTCTCTAATGAGAAGGAGCACAGGAAAGAGGTGATTTTAATTACTTCTATAGGACAGTCTTTATTTACCAATTATCCTGTTTCTTTTTCACACCTCACCTGCCCTAGGATCCTTCCCAACATGCATGCACAACTTTTTGTTAGAATAGATCTTACTGCAGAGGCCTGTGGGGGTATGTCCACAGTTATTATGGAGTGGCACCCCTTCCCTTTTGACCTTCAAGGAACCTTTTGAGCATATGCAGACAGAGAAGTTTTTTGTTGTTGTTTTGTTTTTAACATTAGACTGTATCTATTTATTCGGAGAAGGCAATGGCACCCCACTCCAGTATTCTTGCCTAGAAAATCCCATGGACGGAGGAGCCTGGAAGGCTGCAGTCCATGGGGTCACTGAATGTCGGGCACAACCGAGCGACTTCACTTTCACTTTTCTCTTTCATGCATTGTAGAAGGAAATGGCAACCCACTCCAGTGTTCTTGCCTGGAGAATCCCAGGGATGGAGGAGCCTGGAAGACTGCAGTCCATGGGGTCGCTGAGGGTCGGACATGACTGAGCGACTTCAC
>NW_011494948.1:6959462-6974036 GCF_000754665.1 Bison bison bison | reverse complement strand
GTTCTTGCCTGGAGAATCCCAGGGATGGAGGAGCCTGGAAGACTGCAGTCCATGGGGTCGCTGAGGGTCGGACATGACTGAGCGACTTCACTTTCACTTTCCACTTCATGCATTGGAGAAGGAAATGGCAACCCACTCCAGTGTTCTTGCCTGGAGAATCCCAGGGACAGGGGAGCCTGGTGGGCTGCCATCTATGGGGTTGCACAGAGTTGGACACGACTGAAGTGACTTAGCAGTAGCAGTATCTATTTATTACGTATAAGTTGTGTCTCAAGTAAAATTGATTTTTAAAGTTTAGTTATAGAAATTAACAAAATGACTAGACAGTGACGTTTTCTTTGACCTCAGGAGTGGTCCTCTTATCTCTTTGCTTCAGCAGAGCTCAGCTTCTCCACTAGCTTTGTCTTTGGAGTGTCTGGGTAAGAACAAAGCTTCAATTTTACTTCATTTGACGAACACCAGCTGTTCAGCCTAGGGTCCCATCTATCTCCAACCTCACTATTGATGATTCAGAGGCAGTGCAGAGGGAAATTACAGAAAGGCCAGGTGCTATTGTACTCACATTCACCAAGGACTTCAAGTATAGGTTTTTTTAATATCATCTCCACATGAGATTATACATTCAGACTCAGATAAACACTGACAGGTTTGCAAGAATACAGTATCAAATGATTTTAAATTCATGTTCCAATATTAGCTATATTTCTTGTAATGTAGCCTGAATTTTTATAAGACCTGTAATTGTCTCATGAATCACAGTTTCACATGAATTTTTAAAAAAATATTTATTTGATTCCGCTGGGTCTTAGTTGTGGCTCGTGGGATCTTTGATCTTCACTGTGGCATGTGGGATTTTTAGTTGGCTTCCTGTGGGATCCATTTCCCTGAACAGGGATTGATCCTCCCCACCGCCCCACCCCCCGCCCACCATATTGGGAGCACAGAGTCTTAGCCACTACATCACCAGGGAAATTCTCTTTTGAGAACACTATTCAAATTAAGTGTTTAATATATACTCTACGTTTTATAACTGATTTGGCTTTTTTCCCCTTGTTAATGTACTGAAAATGTCACAAAGTGAAAATATCTAAGACTTTTCTTACATAGTCAGCGTTAAAAGGATCAGAGAAAGAGAGGAGAATTAGAGGATGAATGAGCAGAAATGGTGTGGTGTTGGGGGCCGGCGTGAGGCACTGCGCCGGTGGCAAAGGTCATGAGGAAGGAGGCTCGACATACGCAAAGGCGGGATCGAGCCTCAGGAGTCCCCCTGGAAATCCTCGAGCATCTACCCCCATAACCAGAGCCTGCCTACTTTACTACTTTGTGCTCTCACCTACACCTCTGACTTTACGGGGGGCTGTCCCCCACGACCTCTTTCGGAGAAGGAGTTAACTTAGAGCTCCAGTTAATAATAATTTCTGGGCGTGACAGGAGTGTTCCAAACTTACAAACTCCTCTGAAGGTTCTCTAGCCTGCCTGACAGGCTTGTCTGGCCACATGTGATTGCTCACAGCCTCCCAACCGTGAGAGGCACGAGATGCTTTAAACCTTCTAAAAACAGGTTCTTTAGAGAAGTTACAAAACTATTAGTATAAGTATAGTGGGCTGATTAGAAATTGTATTGGTGAAGGGTTTTTCATTTGTTGAGCCAATGTTTGTTGCTAAGTCTCCACATCCCCTGCCCTTACACACATTAATGAATATATATGAGAAATAAGTATTAATCTTTGATATTAATCACATTAGACCTTAGGCTAAGTAAATTCTTTCCTTAACTAAAATCCACTACACCCTCAACCTATAGGAATGTAACTTTATTTGGGTGACATCTGTTTTAAGAATAATCACCCCTGGAGAAATAAGTGTCCTGGTTGACTGATCGCTGTCACAAGGAGAGGGTCATAAATTGTCAGCAGGCCCCTTGGCCAGAAGATGATGTAACACACCTAAGACCTCTGTATACATTTGTGTGAAGCACCTGACTTTGATAAAAGTCAGGACTGCTGACCCCACGTGACTTTTGCATAACGTCTCAGTGTATAAAAGTAAACCATGGAAAATAAAGAACTGGGATCAGTTCCTCGAAATACTGGTCTCCCCATGTCGCTCTCTCTCTCAAACTCTGGCTGAGTCTCCATCTAGAGCGCGGAACCCGCCATGCTTACTAATTTTGCCTGGGCTTCTAAGATCCGACCGGGGAGGCCTCAGTGTCTCCTCTCCTTCGGGAGAACGGAAGGACGCCTGCGGCCTATGTAAATGGTGCAAACTTCTTGTCTTGAAGTTTTATTGGTCTCCCGTGTAAACCAAGCTACTCAGCCTCTTTTCTCCACTGAATTTTCCTACTGAGCTATCCTCATTCTATTACTCTTTATATCTCTAATTAATATCTAATTGAAGCTATTGTATCCTGATCCTCGCCGACGCCCTCCCCGCTTCGAACTCCCTGGATCAGCCGGGGCTGGACCCTGGCAGTGTGGATGAATTACAAAGATGGGGTAGCTGACTGGAGGATGAAAGAGAAAGGAAGAACCCCAAAATGACTCCCAGATTTCTTCCTAAACTTCTCATAGATGGTGGCAATTTTAATTGAGTCACAGGGTAAAGGAAGATGAGGCATTTTAATGTAGAGAAAAGAAATAGTTCCATTTTAGATATATAGAGTTTGAAGTTCTTGAGAGTCAGTCAGATGGATTTGTTTAACCTGCAGCTCATTATATGGAACTGAAGCTCACAGCAGTGGCTAGGGTGAACTATATACAGTTTGGGAATTAGTAGCATAAAGAATGGTTGAGATGACCTAAGGAGAGTTTGCACTTTGCAAAAATCATTGGACTGTGGGTGCCCCCCGGGACCCTCCTTAATTCTGAAAGGTATTTTAATAAGGGCAAGTGGGTTACTTTTCTTGTGAAAGCTGTGACAAATAAACCCATCTTGATTCCATAAAAGTTTATTTTTAAAAAATATTATCTATTTGGTCATGCTGGGTCTTAGCTGTGGCATGTGGGATATAGTTCCCTGACCAGGGATCAAACCTGGGCCCCCTGCATTGGGAGCTTGGAGTTTTAGCCACTGGAGCATGAGGGACATCCCTATGGAAGATTTATGAGGACAGAGCAGAATCCTTCTGTATTTTTTACCATCTTGATTCAGCATCTTCTCTCATTGCCAGAAAAGAGACTAAGTATAATATTTTCATAGCAGTTTAATGAAGAAAAATGAAAAATTTGGAGCTGGGTTCATTTTTCTCTGTTGGTAATAACTGAGCCAATTTCCCAAAATGGGTGTACAAACAAAGTATTTGTGGTAGGATGAAAATGAGCCTCCCATGGTAGCTAGATCCTAATAGCTGGAACCTATGAATGTTACCTTTTATGACAAATGGATTTTCCACTTGTGATTAAGTTAGGGATCCTGACATGGGGAGAGGTTATCCTGGATTATCTGAGAGGACACTGATGTATAGATCAGTCTTATGGACTCTGTGGGAGAGGGAGAGGATGGGGAGATTTGGGAGAATGGCATTGAAACATGTATAATATCATGTATGAAACGAGTTGCCAGTCCAGGTTCGATGCACGATACTGGATGCTTGGGGCTGGTGCACTGGGACGACCCAGAGGGAGGGTATGGGGAGGGAGGAGGGAGGAGGGTTCAGGATGGGGAGCACGGGTATACCTGTGGTGGATTCATTTTGATGTTTGGCAAAACTAATACAATATTGTAAAGTTTAAAAATAAAATAAAATTAAAAAAAATAAATAAATAAAATAAAATACACACACACAAAAAAGAAATATCCTAAGAGAAAGGCAGAGGGAGATTGACAGGGGAGAAGAAGGCCAGGTGCAGAGCAAAATCAGAGCAAGAACGTGTATGCTTTTGGCTACAGAGATGGAGGAAGGGACCATGAGCCAAGGGAAGCAGGGAGGAAAACTCTCGAAACTGGAGAAGACAAGAAAAGCGATCTTCTTGTAAAACTTCCTAAGGGAGCAAGCATGGTCCTGCCTACACCTCAGTTTCTGTCCAGTGCAACTGCTTTTGGATATCTGTCTTCCCAAAAGTGCGAGAGTAAATTTGTGTTGTTTAAAACCCATCAGTTTTATAGTAGTGATTTGTTAAGAGGCAAGTAGGAAACTAAAACAATTTTAAACTCATAAAATAATTAATATAGAGATCTCCTGAGTTATTAAAAAGAAACAAAAACCAAAAAGCTTTTGTTTAGACAGAGAGAGACATTTTTCTTTATATGTTTTGACAAAGTGCAAAATGAAGCCTCCCAAAAAAGTGAGCATAGTTTCTAATCTTACTCTCTGGGGAACTTTGATACATGAACTTTCACCTTAACTGTGAAAGAGACATGGTCAATAGAGTTGGCCACAGAGCTATGGAAGCAAATTGAGTAGGACTGAGATTTAGGGCCCAGCACAGGCTAATCATCTGTCAGCCATTCAGACTGTTAATGAAAAAATATACAGTGCATTCATTTATTTAATAGACAGCTTTAATTCTATCATAGAGTTTAGTTTCATTAAAAAAAAAATTCTCATGGCATTTGATCAGAGAGAGACCCCTCTACATTTTGCCAGGATTTGTCTGTAAAGTCATTAGAACCATTTTTTTCTGAATTTTCCAGTGATGTCTTCCAGACCCATGTAGATTGGTAACCCAGGACATCTAGCCCTCTCTGTAATTTCTCCCTCCTCAGTTTACAGAGTGATGTTAATGGTGTAAATCGTGAGGTGATCTGAATGTTCAGAGGAGACAGAGGTGGTGCTTGCTCTGTAGTGTGAGCTCTGGAAGGCACTGAAAAGATCCTCTTAGTGTTTTGTGATTGCACCGTATGTTTATCTGTCTGATTCAGGTTTCCAGTCCTTTCTGGGGACTACAAATCATCCTAGTAGGCAACTAGACACACTCATATATTCAGGAACCCTTTATGTGTCATATAGTATAATAATTAGACTGAAGACATCATGAATAACTGTCAGACTTATTTACATTCACCGAAGTTTTTGATTAACAAGAATTTTTTATTCCTCAGAAATATGTTCTACTTAAAATTAAATGCCAAAGTGCTTGTTTAGACAGCTAAAACATGTCATAAAATGTTAGTAACTAGTGAAATTAATGAAGTGTTTCATTGTTTTGCTTTTTCAGTTTTTTGAGGATTTGATGTTTTTAAAATAAAGTTTGGAGAAAAATTAAATGGTAAGGTGGAGTGAATTTCTGGAAGGCTCTAAATCTGTGGGTGAATATGTGTCACTGTTATTCTGAGTCTGATCACTGGGAGGCATCAGGATGATATATAGGTAACTGGGGAAGCTTAATTTGCAGAGAAGAAAGAAGAATTTTTTTTATGGCTGAGGAATTGGGGATTCTAGTGTTTCAATACAGTACATTTTGGGATACACATCAACTACATACTCAGTAGAATCTTTGTATGTTGTTGTGTTGCTTTTAAAATTCTGTTTGTCTAACTAAACAAATCTACACAGTTGGTGATAAGATATAATTCAAGACTCTGTGCCAGTGAGCATTACTGAATTGAGTCCAATTATTGTAAAGGATATCAGTAATTATCTAAGATAAAGTTTATTGAGTTTTTATAACTGTGTTAATGTCTATATAAAGAAGAAAATAAATTATAGTATCCAAAAATGAATGTTAAGATCTTACAGTGCCAACAAAGATATGGAAAACAATGTATGTGTGCTGAAATATAACCACATTTTATTCTTTCTAGTACAAAATCTACTATGTCATCTGCAGATGAACATTCACAGTTGTAAATTTAGCTTAGTTTTCAAAAGAAAAAAAATCTTTCAAATGTATAAATAGCATGGACTGGTAATAAGCAATTATTTTTTGGAGCTCTTAGTTTTTCATTACAGTTAAGGTTTAAGTTCTGGGACTATACTGCCACCTAGAGGAAATCAGTTTTAAGTATCATATTTGCAGAGCTTTTCCCAGTTCCTTGTATTATGGATCAAGCTCCTCTAGAGTGGTGGCTTATTTCTAAATCTTTAGTTTTTCTTTCTTTTTTAAGCAAATTTTGAATTTAGTTTCTATAGGAGTATCTCCTAAATTATAAAATTTTTAAAAATTATAACACAACATGGAGAAAAGAAGAAAAGTTGAGAAACTTCACTAATGGAATAAGAATTTGTATCAAGATTAAATTGTATCTTTGTCATTTATTAATGTGCTGTTGCTGATTCCACAGTCGTACTATGAAGTTGGTTGAAAATAATTTTAAAAATTTGAATCAAATTTGTTTTTTTTTTAAGTATGTATGATGTAATGTATTTTGAAGAATACAGTATTGGTACGAAATTAAGATATTACATGTGCATGCCTAACAGTTTCGGACTCATTGCTGTATGTCTATACACATATTAACATTTTATTTATGTACTTTAAATTGGAAAATACACTCTCCTTAATTTGGAAAATTAGTTATATGTAATCTGATTGTATCTTAAAAATATGTTCTTTTAGGGTTTAAACAGACACATCAACAGTCATTAAACAGGGTGGATTAAATATATTGACATAAATACAACATGAATATGGGAGAGATGTATTTTGAGGTCTCCTCACAAAAATGTGGAAGCACAAAAGAGGCAGACGGTGCAGGCGCAAATGAGGCTTCGGAAAGGAAATGTTGCCAAACCCAGGAACTCCCATAGCTATTTGCATAAGTGCTAGCAAAGGTCCTCAGCCGATCTGGTCCTGCACCCCAGACGCAGAAAAGCAGATGAGGCAGCAGATGACCGTTTGCATTGCCAGGGCGTGTGAACCAGCGAACATCCCCCACATTACTCACTAAGTAATGAGGAGGGGCTTTAGATATGTTCCACAATTCAGATGGGCCTGCTAGTTGGCCCCTGGGCTTCATTCTGTGTGATCCGTACAGAGCAGAGACACTCAGGAGGCGATGCAAATGAATCAACAGACAGCACCGAGGTCCCAGCAGCAGCAGGCAGGGTACTGCCTATGCAACAGGGCGTGATGACAGATAATTAGCTGTGACATGCCCCTTGATGGCCGTGGGATGAGAGCGTTCAGTTGGAAACCAGTGTGCAACATGGCATCGTGAACCATGAAGTTTAACTTCGGAGCAGAAATTCTTTTTTGCTGAACTAGTTTTAGGGAGGTTGTTGAGAAGAGTTAAGTTTTCAAGATGCTAGGAATAAAAGATAAAATTTATTAAGCACCTACTGCATTCCAGCCATGGGGAAATGTACTTACCATATAAAGTCGGTTTTAATGTTTAAAAAATTTTTATTTTGAAAAAAAAAAATAAAACTGCCCTTCTATTACAGATAACAAAACTGTAGCATAGAAAAGTAACGCAACTTGCTCAATGACATATTGCTAATAAATAGAAGAGGCACGAGGCCTTCCTAGGGCTGTCTGGGTTCAGAGTTGGTCATATAATTTACCTATTTCAATCAGATGTTGAGTACTTTTCTAAAAAGGAATTTAGTAGCAGTTCCCCACTTTTCTTCTACTATTTGGGTTTACTTAGTTTTATTCAACTTGATTTAAATAAGTTTTCCTCATGTATTTAACATTCTTATATCATACTAAAATATATGATATAAGAATGTTAAATACATGAGGAAAACTTATTTAAATATAGTATTTATATTAAATATAGTATTTATATTAAATATAGTATTTCTTGTTTTAAGTATTAAATTGGTTATTTAAAAAAATTACTCTTTTGGAACAATTTCCTACGGACTATATATTGGAATATAGTGTTGAATCCATGTTAAATTTCCTGAAATTGACAATTGGATTGTGGTTATGTAAGAGGATGCCATTCTTCTTAGGGGACACACAGAAATAGGGACAAATGTTGGTCATGGTATATGCTACTTAACTTTCAACTTTGTCCAAGAAAATATTAATCATAACATGTAAATGGGTAATATGAAAATAGAGTGACAAAAATGCACAAAGTATTGACAGTTGTTAAATGTAGGAGACTATGCAGGAGTTCGTTGTATTTTTGCATCTATTGTCTAGCTTGGGTTCTTTTCAAAGTAAGGTAAAATGAATTGATACTCTTTTTAGCTTTCTAGTAGGCTCATTTTTCTTTGACAGCTTTAAGGTGCACATTTGCAAAGTTAGCCATGACTTTCATTATGTGTAGTCTCAGTGGCTGAGTGGAGCTGATTCCCATAGCAGACTAGCCCTTTAACCCTTGTCACAAATTATCAGTGTCTTTGGTGCTGGCATAATTATCTATTGTATATGAAACCATTTGGGTGATCTGCCACTCACTCTTCATTTTGTGGCCCAGAAGGGCCTCATGATAAGTGTTCATGATGAAGGAGGATAATGTATACAAGAGTTCTAGTCAATAAGAAGACACATTTTTTGTCATTATAATTCAGTTGGGAATTTCAGCCATGTGGAGATTATTAATCTCACAGGCCATTTTTCCACCAAAATGAAAAATTGCATTTCTTCTGCCTTTCAAGGATCACGTGAACATTTATTTTTTAAACCCGAAGAGAAAGAGCAGATGTCTTCACTGTTCATTTCGGTTGGAAACATTTGATGTCCATAATCAACATTTTGAAATGTGTTCAAAGCTGCCACCTTGTGGTAAGGGTCTGTTCAGTTTTTAGCAGATGCAATGAGCTTCTTTGATAGCTCAGTTGGAAAAGAACCTGCCTGCAGTGTGGGAGACCCAGGTTTGATTCCTGGGTTGGGAAGATCCCTTGGAGAAGGGATAGGCTACCCACTCCAGTATTCTGGCCTGGAGAATTCCATGGACAGTCCATGGAATTGCAAAGAGTCAGACACGACTGAGGACTGAGTGACTTTCACTTTCACCTTAATGAAAGTCTGACCAAATCTGAAGACTAGCAGAAAAGAACACTGCAGAAATACATTTTAGCACGTGTTGGAAGATCTGTTTTGAAGTCTACATAAAAAATACAAGAGTATATTTCCATGTGTAATTTACTTAATCTAATTGATTGATAACCTGTCTTGCTCATTTTGCTAACAGTTTCCATTTGAAAGCCATGACAGATTTTACTCATTGTTTGTTCTTAAACTCTTTCCGAAATTAAAAGTCTAAAGTTTCCTATTTCATAGGGGAAAATAAGAATAAATTTCTGCTTAGTGGCAGTCATTCTTTACCAAGATTTCAAAATAGAAATCCCTCTTTTCTTTTAAATATCCTTTCAAAAAGTCAAGTTTCATGAAGGACTATAAAAGTCCCTTTGCTCCAGTCTTTCCCACATACAACTCATACTTGCTGGATACAGTAATTTTCAGCTCTTCAAGTTGATTCTTCTGATTTTGCCTCCTTATTTCTAAAGAGCATAGTTAAACTTCTTACCTTAAAAAAAATTTAGAGGTAGCATGTTTTAACATGCTACTGTGGCTAATGAGGATTCAGCTTTTATCATAGCCTGTTCAATTAACTTTTCCAGCAATTTTCTCATCCTCCAGGTTTCAGCTTAATTCTTTAGTTCATCTTTAATCACCCATCTAAATTAGATGCAACCCCCCCCACCAGATTTTTTAAAATGAAAGCACACTGTATGTTTCTTTCCTTCTTCTACAATTGTTAGGTATCTTGAGTGCTTGTTTGTCTGTTGTTGTGGCAATACTCCCAGCTGCCACAATTCCAGTTTCTCTCTCTCTATCCCTTACAATTAGGTTTCTGATATTATTCAGGATAGTAAGCAACCAAAGCATAAACCACAACCAACAACAACAAAAACTCCCTTAATTTTCTATATTTTCCTTCCATGTGATAAACTTCTAATGTCATATAGGCAGAATTTGGGACGCTATTCATTTCCAAATAAAAAATATTTCTATGTGGGATAAAGTACAAAGATGTAGTAGCCATTTTACAGTACTGATAGTAAAAGTAAAAAGGTAAAACCTACACGTTAAAGTTGATGGAGAAAAATTATAAAGAACCTGTCCTCCTGAAGGCATCATTGTGCTATCTTACTTACCTTGGGCTGTCTTTCAAACTTCCTAGTTGTGAGAAAATAATGCATTCCTAAAACCATGCATAGGTTTTGTCGTTCTCTTTCACTAGATCCCGAGCTCTGCGAAGCTATGAGCATTATGAAATTTGTTTATACTTGTAGCCTTAGATCAAGTCTTCTTTACTTCAGTACTATTGACATTTTGGGCTGGATATATATATTATTTTGGCTGGATAATTTGATTTGTTTTGTGCATTGTTGGATATTTAGTAGCACCCCTGGCCTATACCCACTAGATGTCTGTGGTTCCCCAGCCCTCAACTGTCTCCTGGGGGTAAACTGCTCACCAAATGAGCGCCTTTGTCTTAGATGATGGGTTCAGTGCCCAGGATATAATGCTCGATAGATACTGGCTGTATTAACAACATTATGAATTCAATGGATGTGAGGATCAGTAGAATTCAGTTCAGTTCAGTCGCTCAGTTGTGTCCAACTCTTTGTGACCCCATGAATCATAGCACGCCAGGCCTCCCTGTCCATCACCATCTCCTGGAGTTCACCCTAACTCATGTGCATTGAGTTGGTGATGCCATCCAGCCATTGATGAGGATGCTGTGTTGTCCCCTTCTCCTCCTGCCCCCAATCCCTCCCAGCATCAGGGTCTTTTCCAATACGTCAACTCTTCACATGAGGTGGCCAAAGTATTGGAGTTTCAGTCTCAGCATCAGTCCTTCCAATGAACACCCAGGACTGATCTCCTTTAGAATGTACTGGTTGGATCTCCTTGCAGTCCAAGGGACTCACAAGAGTCTTCTCCAGCACCACAGTTCAAAAGCATCAATTCTTCAGCACTCAGCTTTCTTCACAGTCCAACTCTCACATGCATACATGACCACTGGAAAAACCATAGCCTTGCCTAGATGGACCTTTGTTGGCAAAGTAATATCTCTGCTTTTCAATATGCTATCTAGGTTGGTCATAACTTTCCTTCCAAGGAGTGAAAGTGAAAGTGAAGTCGCTCAGTTGTGTCTGACTCTTTGGGACCCCATGGACTGTAGCCTATCAGGCTCCTCAGGCAAGAGTACTGGAGTGGGTTCCCATTTCCTTCTCCACAGGATCTTCCCCACCCAGGGATCCAACCCTGGTCTCCTGCATTGCGGGCAGACACTTTACAGTCTGAGCCACCAGGGGTAGAATTCAAAGGTGAGTTCCAAGTGTCCGTCTTGGGCTAGTGATTGTATCATTGTATCACTTAAATGGACATGTTCCAGTTAGTCAATGTTCCTCTTAAACCATGGACTCTAAGTCAAATGAATATTCCAGATGTGACTCAGACACCATAGATTTCTTTTCTGTACTAATGAAACATAATACCATAGTACTTCCATAGAATCTCTTTCTTCTTTGTCAATCACATAGCACCTTTATTGGCTACATTGCACTATTGCCTTATATTGACCTTGAAATTCACTAAAATCTCCTGCTAGTTTCAGTCTTATAATCCCATTTAATTTTTCGATTATGCTTTCAAAGTGCAAGACTTTGCATTATTCCTTTTAAATGTCATCTCTTTCATTTCAAGCTCTGTTCTTGGTTTGTTAATATATTTAAATATTTTTTTTTCTTTTTTAAAGTTCATATTATCTCTCTCCACCCAATTTGATCTTCCATTGGTTGGTTGCTTGTGTAACAATTTTAACTAGGAAATGGCAAAGAACAAAATACATTGTGTTATTGGGTCTTCATGGACTGAGCTCAGAACAGCTATCTTATGACCAGTCCTTGGAACAGTTATTTTACTAGACAGATCTTTTCCTCTGCCTCCAGTTTTAAAGATTATATGGAGATGTAAGTGAGCACCATCTCTGAGATCTGCTTATAAGAAAGAAGACAGAACATAACTTCAGAGGAATACAAAAGTAATAGCTTTTCATTCTTGATTTTATAGGAGGGTTCAATCAGACATTTTTACACACTCTGTTTAGACTGTAAAGCTCAGCTCAGTTTGTGGCATTGGCATGCAGTGGCTGCTTATGCAATAGGAAACTGTGGATTTAAGTGGTGTGCAATGTGCTTTCCAATGAGTGCATAATAATGTCATTTACTATGTTCTATAAGCAGCCTGGAGGACTGAGAACAATGGAAAATCTCCAAGATTGCAAAAAAGGTAATATTTGCAATAAATAATACAGCATATTATAGGAGGAGTAATGGTCAATTGATCGAGATAAGTCCTAGGATCTTACAGAGCTGTAAATAAATAGAAATAAGTCCTTGAGTAAAAGAAAAATAAAGCAGCACTTTTAGGGTAAAATTATCAAAATAATAGGATTCTAGGATTTCTTAGATTTAATGCTTATGTTTTGGGACAGATAGAATGAATTCCAAATTTCTTACTATTGCACATATGACTGATTTTATTCCCAATTTATCTCTCTACTCCCCTCCATGAAAACTATGCTCCAACCACACTGACCTGTTTTATATTTATGAATTTTCCATGTTCTTTCAAATTCCTGTGACTTTGCTCATGCTGTGACTTCCACATGAAATGCCTTTCTCTACTTTAATATCTGGCTTCTCTGGTGGCTCAGACAGTAAAGAATCTGCCTGCAATACAGGAGATCTGGGTTCAATCTCTGGGTTGGGAAGATCCCCTGGAGAAGGGAATGACTACCCACTCCAGTATTTTTGCCTGGAGAATTCCATGGACAGAGGAGCCTAGTGGGGCTGCAGTCCATGGGGTTGCAAAGAGTCGGACACGAATGAGCACCTAACACACACCCTAATGTTTGGCAAACTCATCGGTATTCTTAAGACCCAAGTCAAATATCGTCTCAATGCATGTTCTTGACTTTCCCCTCCTCAAATCCATAGTGTGTGCTTAATACACACTATGAAATGAGTACTCAATAAATCTCCAAAAATATGAAGTGAAGAATTCAGTTTCATTGATGTTTTTATAAAATATTAATATATCTTATATTATAAAATAATTTATCTGAAAAGCTTTGAATATATAATGTTTTAATAAGTCAAAATGTATTTGTGAGAACCGAGTGATGCTCTTTGAAAGTTAGAACAATGCTATTATTATACACATTCTCTTTTGCTAACACATTTTGAATATCTTGTATACATAGCCTGAAGATTGTTTAATATAGGGAAACCCAATAACTAATCAGGTGTATATAACTTTAGTCTTGTTTCTGTTTATTGAGATGGGAATGTCAAACTGCCCATTTTCTATAGTGCATGATTATTACTGATATTATTTATTTTTAAAATTTCATTTTAATTAAAATGTTTGCCCTCTATAACTAGCCTATAAGAGTTCTTCATTGGGAATATAATTTTAGTAATACAAGATCAAAAAGAGAAAAAATATTTTGTTAAAAGATAGGAAGAAATTAATGAATGACATTCTTGCAGAATTGTACAATGAGGGACTTGTGAAGTAATATTTTTTTTGAAAACATATAGCAGGCTGCTAAATGAGAGACAGTGATATTTGAATTAAACACAATGAACTGATGTTATTTGTAGAGCACAATGATGCATTTTCTCTACCTTATGCCTCCTTGTGGGCCTCTAAGAGGAAGTGGGAGGTGAACCATGGATGGGTAGTTCTTTTGTCAATCAATTGACAGATAGGAGAACACAGTTCAAGTACAGACACTATTAACTTTCTTTTTTACAAAGTAAAGCTTTTACCTCTCCAAAGTGTGACAAAGATTGTGATTTTTCTGTGGCCTTGAACCTTAAGGGGAAGATCAGTTTTAAAAAGTTAATTAGGATCCCATTTATAATATCACATGATTAACTTAAACTACAAATGTAGTTTCCTTTATATGTGTTGGTCACTGCCAAGGAATGGAAATGTATTTACATCTTAACATTGTAGAAATGCCTAGTCATTAAGAAAAAAAAAAAAACTTATTGAAGTATAGCTTACTTATAGTGTTAGCTTCTGGTATACAGCAAAGTGAGTCAATTATATATATATATATATTCATTTTCATTATAGTTTATTGTAGGATATTGCATACAGTTCCCCATGCTATACAGTATGACCTTGTTGTTTATCTGTTTTTTATATGCTAGTTCGTGTCTGCTAATCGCAGCTCCTAATTTATCCCTCGCCTATCTGCTTTCTGCTTTGGTGACCATAAGTTTGTTTTCTGTGTCTGTGAGTCTGTTTCTGCTTCATAAATAAGTCCATTTGTGTCCTACTCATGTATTTTAATCAGTTTACTATTAATCATGGTTTTTCTTTCCAATATAAACAAAGTACAGCAACTTATTTATATTGTCATTTTGTTGACCTTTAAAATTTTAAAACATGCCCCAAATCTTCACATTTAAATACCATGGAATTGGTACAACCTACCATTTTAAAGTGAAAATTGCTCACTTGTGTCCAATTCTTTGAGACCCCATGGACCGTAGTCCATGGAAGTTTCCAGGCCAGAATACTGGAGTAGATAGTCTTTCCCTTCTCCAGGGGATCTTCCCAACCCCTGTCTTTAACCCATGTTTCCTGCATTGCAGGCAGATTCTTTACTAGTTGAGCCACCAGGGAAGCCCCCACCACCACCGCC
>NW_011494948.1:6924290-6959362 GCF_000754665.1 Bison bison bison | reverse complement strand
GACTTTCCCCAGTTCTGGAAAATAATATCTGGAGATTGTAATTCCAATATGCACATGCACAGGAAGGAAGTAACAGAGTAAAGAACATACAGTTAGTAACTCAACCTATTATTTTCTAAGCATGTGGTTTTTATGATTCAAATGCATATGAGAATTACACTTGTCACTAGACCACAGACTGGTTAGGATTTTGGATTTTTTCATATTCTTCAATGTAGTGTTGATACTGATCAGTAAGGAGAGGCTGATTTGCTTCATCCATGTTGCTTCTGGCACGAATCAGACAAGAAGCGCCCGCAAAAATGACCGCAACCAGTGATAATGCAGCCACTACTGCTATGGTGACAATCTCAGAAATGCTAAAACTCCGACCTGTTTGCAAATAAAATGAGAGCAAAAAATAAATAGTAAAATTGTTGCCAAAATTGATATCCTAAATGTAGGCGTTGTTCCAGGCACTTGACAAAATCCTTGTATTTAATTTTTATTGGCCACATTGCCTTTTATAGCACCTGGCATCTTCAAAGCACTCCCCAGTTTCTCATAATGACTGCATCCTATTGGGATAGTTATTATATCTGCTCTGAAGGTGAGGAGATGGTGGCTCAGTGTTTAAATCACTTGCCCAAGGTCATTTGGTTAGTAGACGGTGGAGCTGGTTTTGGAGCCCAGATCTTTCAGGATCCAATTTTTGTGCTCTTCCACTGAACCCCATTGCCTTGGTTAAGAAAAGGATTTAAAATTAAACCAGGAGATTTTGAATTTCACAACCTCTCTTAAAACGGCTCAGAGTGCCTCACTTCATGTCTTTTAAGATAAACAACTAGAAGCACGTTCATGTCGTAGAAAAATAAGAGTGTATTACACAGGGCATATTTTACAGGGCTAAGCTCAAAATTCATTCTCTGTGCTTCTAGAAAGGTGATCTTTGATAATTACTCTTATCGCATCTTCCTTATTTGTAAATTGAGGATTTTAATACCTTCCTCAGAGGGTTGTAAGTATTAAACAAAATAGAGTGCTATGTAACCAGCTCAACCAGGTCAGAATGGGGTCCCAACAAATTTTAAATTCATTCTCTTTACCCCCAAATAAAAATTCAAACAAAGCTATTTAATCATAGTGGAAAGCTGTGGGTTACTTTATCTCAGAAAACTGAGATTACTTTAAAGGTAACAAGTTTGATTTTGGAAATTTCCACAGTAAAAATACATTTTCAGTACTCACTTGGCCATTGAACTTCGTAAGTATAGCCCAGGTTGTCTGGAGCAGTAACAAACATTTCTATGTTGGTAACTGGAGGCCAAAATGGTACCATATTGTATTGTCTGTTATGTCCAATAGGGGCATTTTCCAGTGGATATGTGGATATATCTAAAATATGTCAAAGACACCTTGTTAATAGACATAATCAGTTTGTATTAATATATTATTATGTTCTGAAGGTGACTTAAAATGTTTAAGTGTAACAATAAAAGTTCTTTCATATTTTATACTGAATAATGACATAAAAAATTATAACAGCAGAACTGGGAATTGCATGAAACAGAGCTCAAACGCTTTGAGTACAATAGTAACATGTCATCCAATAGAAAAAGAAAGTTTAAAAGTAAGAAAGTTCTGGTATTTTCTTATCTATGATAATCATTAGTTGTTTTACTTCTAAATTACAGAAACTATTTTCAGTAAAATTCATTAAACTTATTTTCAAAGCTAAAGAAAGACTGAACCTATAATTTGCTGTAGCATCATCTGTTGTTTAAATTTAGGAGGCCGTGTATCTGATGGAGGTTTGTCTTTGACTATGTATATTTCTGTTTAGTACTTTTCATTTTTTCTGTTTAATTAGAGCAATAAATGTGAGCTTATTCCCTGGGTTCTTACTCTGTTATCAAAAAGCATTTAACATTTTGAATCAAGGTCCTATAGTACTATTTGTTTCTTGCCACCTTTCATCTTTCTACTTAAATACAAATCATAGGCATTTGTGTTATTAGTGCCTTTTTGTTATCAGAGATAAAAGGAGTGATGCTCTTTGTGGCAAAAAATCTTTCTTTATTGTTGTTGTTTGTATTTATGTTGGTACAATTAAATGCCAAGTGGAATGTCACAAAACCAGAATTGGAAGTGGGTTTGGGCAAGACATTAGTGGGGATATGTTTAGAAGAGCTGAAATATGTGGGAAGGCTAGTTAAGTATAGAAGTATTGCAAGAAGTATATTACCTGGACAGTCACTGCAATCCTGTGAAGCATAGGAGAATTTTTTAACATCTACTCTAAAGAAACATTGATCATAGAAATGGCAGGTAGTGTTTATATTTTTGTAAATTTAAATTTAATTACTTTAAAATTTAATGATTTCAAATGTACTCTGAATTAATGGTAATTAAGTATGTATCCATTAAAGTCTATTGTGTTCCTTCTCATGTCAGGTACTGACCTAGGCACATGAGCTATAGCATTGAACCAAAGACAGGATTCATGACCTCAAAGCACTCATACTAATTACTTATTAAAGTTAGATATTAAAGCTAATAACTTAGATAATTTTTTAAGCTTCCTATTTTTTCTTTACTGAATCAGCCTCAACTCAGTTCAGTTTCAGCTGCATCAAAAAGTTATGTCCATTAAAATAAATGGAGGAAAAGAAGACTAACAAAAGTAACAATTGCATTGCAACATTACTTCCCTATGTCAGATCCTTCAATGGCTCCCCGGCTCTCACAGAGTTAAATTCCATGCCTTTAAGGATCTGCTCCAGTTTTCCCTCTGGCCTTGTCATCTCCCTCCATTTTTCATCCCCCTCCCTCCTCTGCTCCAGCAACAGTGGCTCCTTTGTTCCTTTCTTAGGACCATCTTTCTTTCTCTATTTACACAGTCCTCCCTATCCCCCTTCCTAATATTACTTGTTTACGAAGAAACTCTCCCCCATACACTGTGTCTAGTTACATATGCTTGTTGTCAGCTTATACATTGCTGTCTAGTTACCAGACATAAATGTCTAATAAAAGTGTGTTTTGTTCATCCACAAACCTATTAATTCGAGTTGTTATTGAAATAAAAGTAGTATAACAAAACATGTATAAACTGATAGTTATAAATGTAAAAAGAGAGGAATGTTTTTATAATAAATAAATGGAATGCTTTGGAAAGATTTACTAAGAATGAATGGCTATAACACTGCTATAGAATTAGGAGTGGGCAACTATGACTGTAAAGGGTTAGGGAAACTTTATGAAAATTTAGGATAATACTGTACTCAGCATCACAAGGGTTGCGAATTTCTTGTTTCACTTTAAAGAAATAGGCAATGCAAATTATAGATAATTCATTATGGTTGCATGTATATATATAAATACACATGAAAAATCAGGTGGAACTCCCAATCAGTGACTTCATAGAAGATTAATAAGTAGATAAATATTTATATTTAGGCTATTTATTTCTTAAATGGTTTTCAGTTGAAACAAACTCTTTTGACCAACTCATCAATTCATAGTCCAAATCAGGTTAGATTAGAATCTACTACTGTATTTTCTCTCTCTCTCACAAGCACACACACACACACACACACACCACACACGAGCACAGAAGTAAGAGGTGGCTGAATTAATAGATGAATCAGTAGATAATCTCCAATATTATGTTTATGTCCTTGATGAAATAAAAGTACATGAGCCAAAATTTAGAACAATTTTAAATGTGAAAATTTATGATGTTTTAACCAGTAAAAGCACATTCATCGTTCGAACAGTATTATAACCCTCTCAGCTGAGTGAAGAGAAAGTAGCCTCTAAATAACACTTTAAAGAATGCATTAAAATGAACTTAAAAGAGATGTTCTATGGTGTGATATAAAAACCAGCATTAACTTTTCAAGTTGAATAAAATTTCCATTTGTGAGAGGCTGTAACATAATAAAAATCAGAACTGCGGTTTATGAGTATAATTTTTCTGTCTTTGGGGTATCAAAGAAGAGCTCTTTAAGGTTTTCACATCCATATGAAAAGCAATGAGGATGTTCATTGGAAGATATGAGAAAGAAAAATTGGGGAAACATGGTAGTTAGTCATCTTTACATGGTAAAGTGGTGAAGGGATTAGTTTTTAGTCCTAGTGAATGTTAATAAGTCTCGTCTTTCTATTACCATACTGAGAGACTTCTTATCTGCCTTTTGAGTGGTTTAAAATTTTTGGAAATAGCTAAATATTAGAGCTATTTTGTCCTATTGTAAAGCGTAGTTTAAATGTGTCAAGTTCTTAGCCTAATGTGATAACTATGCCATCTGAACAGTCTTGTTTGCTGAGTTTGCAAAAAGCATATGAATGAGTCTCACCAGCATTGTATCGCCTCAGCCATTCATCAAATACTGCGTCAGTGAATGTATGTAGGAGGACAAAAATAGGATCATTGGGAGATAAATGAGTTTGTCCCCCTGTTCCATTCAGGAATAGATGAGCCAAATTGTGAAGGCTTCGCACAGCAGGGTCATACCTTCCTGTGGGATGACTGTAACCTAGATATAAAAATAAAGATGAGAATAGTAAAATCCTTTACAAATATCTGACTTTTTAAGTCTAAAGCAGTAATTATATTGGGAAACAATTTTTCCTGAGCTTGTCAGGCCAATTTTTACCTTGGTGTAATAGCACTGCTTCTCTGAACCTATGGTTGGTGACATTTGTTTGCTGTAGTAAGAGCTAGGTTAGTTTGAAGCTAGTGGCATGACATTCTAAGTGTAGCCTCTAGGTTAAAAATAATGACCTGCAAAGGATACCAGTCAAAATATATAGAGCACTCTATTTTGACAAGGCTAACATTGGTCTACATGGAAATAAAGACAATGGAAATCTCTAGCTTCTACAAAAACTGCTGATACAATTGGGAGAACACAGCTCTGATTGCCCTGAACTTAAATTGCCAGATGTTACTTTAGTCTCCTGCCTTACTGCTTCAGACTGTCAGCATGTGTATTTTTAGAAAATTATTTCTGTGGAGAAGTTAGAATTTCTCAGAGCTTTTTTTATCATCTCTGTACTAGTTTTAAATATCTGAAAAGACTGCTGTCAAAACATTTATAGAACTTTTGAGAATGCTCTCTATTCTATACATATATATATATATACACACACACACATATATATATTTATATCTTCTCCAAAAACATTTCCATATTATGCACTACATATATTTCACATGTGTTTCATATATGTGCATGTATGCTCAGTTGCATCCAACTCTTTGAGACCCCCATGATGGTAGCCCTCCAGGCTCCTCTGTCCATGGGTTTGTCCAGGCAAACATACTGGAGTGGGTTGCTGTTTTCTTCTTTAGGGAATCTTCCTGTCCTAGGAATTAAACCTGCGCCTCCTGTATTGGCAGGCAGATTCTTTACCACTGTACCACCTGGGAAGTCGTGCATCATACATATCCCTGTTTATATATAATCCACATATTACACACCTATTACATGTAATATATACATTTCCCATATGTTATATATAACAGATATACTTCCCATATATACTTTCATCACATATTGTTCGTGTAAGTATATTAGGGAGAATACATGGATAGATCACCAATGGAAGTCGGGAGTCTCTGATGTGGGATGGAGTTATAAGTGTGTAGTTAGCTTGAAGACCAGAGGTGGGAGAGCAGGGTATGCCTGTATATTATAAAAGCAATATTAGAATTTGAAGTGCATTAAGTCAGTAGTGTAATTATAGCTACTCATTCATTCATTATTCTTTTTTATATGTTTATTCTATTATTTTTTTGACTCATAAAACATTTAAAGACTGCCTACATTGTACATGGTTAGGCACTAACCTTTTTGTACATTCTGTCTGGAAATCAGTATAATCTGTCTTTTGATTGGGCATCAATAAAATACACTCTTATATTCTTAAATTCTTTACAGAATCACTACTTAACAGCATTAGTTTATAAATACCGCTTTAGTCAAAATATGGTGATTATTGAGGAATCTCCAAATCAGTGCATTCATATGTAGTTATTAAAATTAACATAAAGATAGGAAAGAATGGCATCTAATTTTAATGATAAAAAGGGAGATAACTGAAAATAATTATCAGATCTATATATCAAGTATCTTAGATCAAGGGAAAGAGAGATCTATTCCCTTTTTCGGTTGGCGGGGAGGGTGGTCTAACATGTACGATACTGTATTTAAGGTAAAATTTGACAAGAACAAGTTTATAATAAAGTTAAACGTGATTCTGTTCTTTTAAGACTTTAAATATGTATCATGAATAATTTAGAGGTATAAAAGTTTTTTATATAATAATTATAAATGATATAATTTTTTTAGAGGACATAGAAATTTTTGATTTGAATCTGTGCTCTGTTACTAACTAGCTGGATATCTTTTCACTTCTTTGGACTTGGTCTCTCAACTTTAAAATACTTGAATTATTTAAAGAAAATCAAATTAAATATCTCTAGATGCTAGTTTGATTTTTTATAGTTCTTAAAAAAACTTTCAGGATGATACCTCAATAATACATATGCCCAAACCAGACTGTTTATTTGATGTCAACTATTGGATGTTCAGGATTTTTTTTAAGAAAAAAATTAATAATATCTCCAAGTCTTGAATATTATTTGCCTATACTAAAATTTGATACAGTTGTATCCATATTGGCCAGCTACTTAACAGAAATTTGAGTTTAAATACCTTTTAGGTATTTTAAGAGAATGGAGGATCCTTTCCAAGGGATTCTCCTGTGATACAAAGAGTTTCAGGGGCTACGCTTTTCTTTAAGAAAGTTGTATTTAGCAGAGGACTGTGACTATATCATGATAGGCAGCCCTGTTCATATCACATACACATCACAGGATCCATATGGCATTCAAAGGTTTTTTTAAAGAGATTTAATCTGAACACTTGAATTTTTCCTGTAACAACTAGATCAATTCAGAGCACCAGTTTTGTTTACTTGCCTTCCACTGTGTTTCGGAAGCTGTTTGTAGAATTAGAATAAAAAGGAGGTGTGTCAAATGAACCAACTTCCAAGCACTGAGCGACATCCTGTGGTTCAGGAAGACGTTGCACCATTGGCCTGGCCACATTTCCAGCTGGGTTTCTCTTAATTGGCCCACCCTCAGTGCCTGGGAAAAAGAGGGGGTATGAGAACACATATAGAACATTTAGAGATCTTAGCTTTCCTTATTAAATTTGTATACATGGGGTCTTGAACACAGAAAGACAGGTTTTCCTTTGTACAAGAGAAAAAATTTCAAATGCATATTCTGTGGTATTAAAGTGATAAAACCTAGGTTATCATGTCCAACTTCTGTGAAAAGGGAAAATATGTAATAGAATCACCTGAAGAAAAAGATAATTGTAAAAACAGATAGAGGTCCTTGTATTCGTTAAATCAGTATAATGTTATTAACATATCAGTATATGTTAAATCTCTTTTTTCAAGAGAACACATTAAAACAGAAGTTCCGTGGAAGATTAATTTTGTGAATACAATCTCATAAACCAAAATTCGACACTGAAAGCCATATTTCGCATTACATGGAATTTTGTTCTTGAATGTTGTTTCAAGCTTTCAAAGAAATAATGTTAAAACAACTTTAACTCTCTTTGGGAAGTGATCTATATTTCAATCAACACATATTTTTCAGCAATTAATGTGAAAAATAAAAGTTTTGAAAGTTAGTGTGAAGAAAGCTGAGTGCTGAAGAATTGATGCATTTGAACTGTGGTGTTGGAGAAGACTCTTGAGAGTCCCTTGGACTGCAAGGAGATCCAACCAGTCCATTCTAAAGGAGATCAGCCCTGGGTGTTCTTTGGAAGGACTGATGCCAAAGCTGAAACTCCAGTACTTTGGCCACCTCATATGAAGAGTTGACTCATTGGAAAAGACTCTGATGCTGGGAGGGATTAGAGGCAGGAGGAAAAGGGGACAACAGAGGATGAGTTGGCATCACCAACTCAATGGATGTGAGTTTGAGTGAACTCCGGGAGTTGGTGATGGACAGGGAGGCCTGGAGTGCTGCAATTCATGGGGTCACAAAGAGTCGGACATGACTGAGTGACTGAACTGAACTGAACAGAACTGAAGATAAACTGGTAAACAAAGGGCTGCTATACTAGGGATAATATATATCCCTAGGAATATAAAGATGCCTTTGGGGATACAGGCAGGGAGAGAAAGAAATAGGGAAAGGATGGAGGAGGGAAGGAGAGAGAGGAAAAAAAAAAGAGAGAGAGAATACTAATTCTTCCCAATTGGGCAGCTTCAGGAAGATTTCATTGGGTATACAGATTTGCAAAGAGCCCTGAATATCTGAGGAAAATTGCCAGAAGTAAAATAAGAAAAAATTTACAAGTCAAACATTTTTAAGCAGAGATAATAATAAAGGATGACAGGCTTTTTTCTGTGCATAATATAAGCCGCATCAGAGCACAAACTCTGTTCTTGATCACCAGTGTGTCCTCCAGTCTTGATCCAGTAGATGGCATATGAAAGTGAAAGTGAAGTTGCTCAGTCGTATCCGACTCTTTGCGACCCCATGGACTGTAGCCTACCAGGCTCCTCCCTCCATGGGATTCTCCAGGCAAGAGTACTAGACTAGAGTGTGTTGCCATTTCCTTCATCCAGGGGATCTTCCCGACCCAGGGCTCGAACCCGGGTCTCCCTCATTCCAGGTAGACGCTTTAACCTCTGAGCCACCAGGGATGGCATATAATTGAAGCTAAATAGTTGTTTGGTGTATGTTGACTTATGAAAAGATAAGGTTGATTTGGATGAGAGAGCCTGTTAGGTGAACAGCTAGCCTGGAGCATGTGGCAATGGAAGCGGGTAGTGGATGGCAGGAAATATAGGAAGTTAGACCAGAACTATTTTATTTATTAGGCCCATGAAAGAAAAAAGGAAAAATAACATTTTATTGAATACCCATTAATGTTTCTGATATGATGCCAAATGCTTTGATAAAATATTTTTCTCACGATAATTCTTTCCTCCCTCTACTTTTCTTCTCCAGTAAAATTATCCATCCCTGTGGTTTCACTGGTCGTCTTTTACAGGACACACATACATGTACATCTTTAGAGTGAAGCTTCCCTGGACATCCCATGCATATGTTCTCATATGCTTTCTAGACAGTCTCTCTCCATTTACCAGGAATGCACCAAACTTGGTACACTAAAGAGTTATTTTGGAGAAGGAAATGGCAACCCACTCCAGTATTCTTCCCTGGAGAATCCCATGCACTGTAGCCTGTCAGGCTCCTCTGTCCATGGGGTCTGAAGAGTTGGACACAACTTAGTGACTAAACCACCACCAAAGAGTTATTTATTGACACCTAATATTTTTCCAGCCACTAAACTATCCAGCCACTAAGCTATTTTTAATTCATCATATGAAAGACATATTCTTTTTCTACACAATACTTCTCAAATCTACTTTCTGCTTCAGACACTCTGAACTTTTCATTCATTCCTGCATGGGAATCCCACAGGACTCTAATCCATAATAAGTTAATAGGTGCAATGACAGAAGTTGTCCATATGCAAGCAAATTAAAAAAAAAAAAGTCACAGGGAGAGATGAAGGTACCTAAATATACACCAATCCTCAATTTCATCTCATTTCACCAAACAAAATTCTAATTTTATACTTATATAAAGTTTTATACATGGTTACTTCTCTTATTCCTATATACAGCTAAATAATCTAACGGTAAAAAATCTACCTAATTTTGTTGTTCTATTTAAAATATTCTAAGTTTACAATGTAATTTAATATTTGGTGCTTAAAAATATGTGCAGAATAAATGTTATGCATACAATAATGGAAAAAATAAATTTCAATACTTCTAGCTTTTATATGGAAGAACAAAAGTTCAAAATATTTAGACATGCCTGAAGAAGAAAAATAAAGTGAGATAGAAAGACTCTGATAATTAAGACCTTGTGTTAGTATCAAGGGAGATCGTAAAAATAGGATCCAAGGAAGAGAACAGACAGCTTCACAGGAACTGTTCCACAAAAGACAGAAACATGACCTATGGCAGAGGGCATTCAGACCACTGGAGAAAGGATGTTAGGACAGTTGGTTAAGCATTCTCTTTATTAATCTAGTCAGAAGGTTGGAAATCAAAGTGACATAATAGTAAAAATAATATAACAAAATAATAGTAATCTTTATATAACAATTATTATTATTAAATGTATATTTTTTTTACTCCCAAGGTACTTCCAATTCTTTCTGTAGATTTCACATTTCCTAGGGACACATTTTCTGTGAAATTCCAGTACAAGACACATGACCACAAAGCAGTGCTGAGTTTACTAAGAGGATTAACTAATACAAATAGACATTTCCAAAATAAGAAAGCAAGCAATGCACCAACAAAGTTGTTCAGAAAAAGCAATGGAAAAATGTATAGGTACTTTCTTCTTTCCCTGGAGCACCCCAGATTGCCTGGACTATCCTAGGTACTTAGTGAATATCTGTACACCCATTCTCTATAATAAAAGTGAACTTCAGTCTGAAGTCCTTAATAGAATGAAAGGCCTTCTGGCAGCACATTTAATCTCTTTATCTAATAGGGAATTCCAAATCCTAGTTGTCATTTGAAACTTACTGTTGCAAAGGGTTCCCAGGGTATCATAATCTTCCAAGGATTCGCAGACCACTCGCCATTGAGAAAAGACAGAGTTCGGGCTTATAAGAGTGGAATCAAAGTTGCTTCTTGATCCCATCAAGTCATCGGTGCAAATGTCGCAGGTGTTCTTCCCAGTGGCAAAATTCCAGTAAGGGAGGGAGAAAGAAGGATCCTGCAACATTTCCTAGATCACAGAAACTCTGTTAGCATTCTCTGCTTTTGTTTAAAATGCTCCCTTTGTTTGGTTTACTCCCTGGCAGCCTGCTTCTATTAGTTTTCTCAGCCACTTGGGAACCAGTTAGTGTGTCTGCAGGGCTAGCGGACTTAGATCCCTTATTTAACAAAGCTCCTGATTTACGACAAGAAGTCACTTAGGCACTAGAGGGAATGAAACTCAATTCATTATACCAGAAGTTTCTGCAAATGCTTTGGGGCGATGTCTTTTCTTTTTCAGGCAAGTTGGTTATACTAAAAATTATCAACAATAACTTCTACTCTTTGACATTTTCGCTTCCTTCCATTTTCCTGTCTCTAATTGAAGTATCACAAACTCTTGTCTGGAGTTAGATCCAGCCTTGAGATATATTATGTGAAGCAGTGCTTTTTATTTCATTTCTGTTTTTTAATTTAACTGAGTCAACTTTAGGCATTAGATTTTATTTTGGCCACACACTATAGAGGCTTCTTTGAAATTAGCCTTATCTGCCTGGTGTTTTACTTAGAGACTCTGCTTCAGAATCTAAACTATGAAGACTCAGGCCTTTGCCAGAAACCAATATAGACAGGAAATGCTTAACGGAAGCTGAATATTTTTCTAAGCGTGCTGTTCTTTAGCCCAGGGACCTAGTTTCCATTTAGAGCTGATCTCAACAAATAAAAAAATGCTGGGCTCAAGATCACATGCTTATTTTATTGGGTTCCTTTAAAGATATATTTATTGTACTTATTTCTCATTCCTTTAGGCCTTTGGGGAACTATATTTAGAGTGTGGGATAAATGTAGGGATTGCCATTGTTTAATCTCACCTTGCAAACATTGAGTATTTTTCTGCTTTTTTACTCTTAAACCCTTTCTAGGAAGCATATCCTTGTCCTTGGGGTATTTTAGAGGGTCAAAAGCTTTCCAGTGCATCCCTCCTTATTGATCTCCAGGGCTTTAGAGGCCTTGTTGAGCAGCCATTGTTCTGGTTCACAAAGATTAGTGACAGCTTCTGAGGGATCATTAAGAGTCAGTTTGTGGTTCAGCAACTGGCATTTCGGAGCTGGAGCATATTCATGTGGCATTTCAACTGTGCATTACATTTAGATTATAATTTGTTGGATCGCTTGTGAAGTTGGGTTTTAAAAATGTAAGTCATAGAGGTTGAAGTTTACACAGGCACAATTGAAGCTTTTAGATACTTTCCACCTGCCCTTTCATTTTGATGCACTCGTGGGAAAATGACTTGAAGGCAAGAAGATCTGGAGTTGATTACAAATGACAGATTTATCTACTCATAATCTACTAAATGTCTTATGTGAAATCAGAGCTATAAAATATGAAGTTCAGAGTAGCAGCTGAATTCATTTAATCACTCTCAAACTGCATACGGATGGACTACGTACATATGAATATTTTTTTCTGTATTTTAGTGCTTGAACTCTCTCCCTTCTAACCATTTATTTTCTTGGATAATGCTGGGCATAAGTGTACTGCAAATCAATACATGAGTCTGCCCCCAGATATTTTTTCCTGCCCTCAGATATTTTTAGATTTTAATTTGTGGGGAGGGAGTCATTGCTCTTATTTCACCTAGAAAACAGATTCAACTTGTTGATTTCCTAGTTGAGCTCTAAGACTATTAAAGCGGTTAAAAATTAGTTTGTGATTGACAGTTGTAAACTATTATATATTATAATACATATATTATATATTCATATATATATTATATATTCATATATTATATATGAAATGGATAAAAAACAGTGTCCTACTGTGTAGCACAGAGAACTATTTTCAATACCCTACAATAAACCATAATGGAAAAAATATAAAAAAGAGCATAGATATGTATAAGGTTGGTCAAAACATCTGTGTGGGTTTGTCCATAACATCTTACTAAAAAACCCAAACGAAATTTTTGGCTAAACCAATATAACTGAATCATATTGCTGTAGAGCGTTGTAAATCAACTTACTTCAATAATGAAAAACATTTAAATTCATTTGAAAATGACAATACTTTTCTTAAAATAGAACAAATAGTAAAAGAAACAATAAGAAAGTATCTTAACAGCTACTTTAATGTGATTTTAGTTTATCTGATTAAAAATAAACTGGAAATAACTGTTTAGTTTCACTTCATGCTAAAAAACCCAATGTCTTTAGATTAAAATGATGTCTGACCTAGTGGATATTGTTAGTAGGTTTCTGCTATAAGCCTCAAAGTGGTAGAGAACATGGAAACATAGGAGTTCAATTAGAATATGCCAATTTAAATGAAAAGTATTATTTTTGTAGTTTAAACCCTGTATATATCATACAAAATCATCAACTTATAAAATGAGCTATATATTTGGAACTTGGAAGACTGAAAAGTCATATACACTTTCCTCATCCAAACTAGGAGGGGCTATTTGTTTACATTTCAGAAGGGAGACAGATCAAATGAGAGTCCTATATTGTGAACTATATGAGGGTCATTTTTTCAATGACAGAGTTGTAGACTATGTCCAGTGCTTTAATTCACACCTACAAATACCTCATTTGGCTTCCTGACCGTTGATGTGACTTTCTTTTCACTTCACAAAGGATAAAGATTAATTAATAAGGAAGTGATTTGCATAGGGAGAGATTTAACAGAACACCAAAGGCAGGTTAATAACATGAAATTGCTTTGTCATCACCTGTTTTGATCATTCAGGGCACAGTGAATTAATGACTTACAAACAAGTTACCCTCTCTGTAAAAGATATGAATGTGGCCATGTCTCATGCATACCTGCATGTCTCTCTCCAGCTGCAGCAGGTGGTACCTGTGCCAGGTGAGAAATGCTGGTCCCTCGTGAGAGAAATCCACTTCACCAAAGCTTTCCTGTCCTGCTCCCAGGAAAGTCTTTTTGACTGAGTAGTAGTGTGTCCAAACGAAGTAGTTATAAATGGAAATGTTCTCAAACTGCGGTGTGTTGCCATCTGGCCCCAGTATTTCTTCTGACCTCCTTGTGGCAATGACAAACTGAGGGTGAGTGGTGCGCTTTGCCATATCCAGGGCCCGGACAAAGCGGTTCTTTTCTTCTGTACTTAAGTCCAGAAGGTTTCTCCTGACTTTAGAGACACAAAATTCAAATGTGAAAACATCTGCCATGTGAGCATGGATAGAGAATACTCAATCATCTTGTAACCCCATGTCCCACTAACCCATGAATGATAATTTGCATCTGTGCTCACATCATTTTATACTTTAAAAAATATCCTTTGCTAAAATCCCTTCTTCATGTCTGCTTTCTCTCTCTGATCTCCTCCCTCTTTCTCCAACTTACTCTATATAGAGTAAGAGCTTTCCTTAATCTTACCATAGACTTTATGATTCAATGATCCTGTTGTAGGCTTCTGCTCACTATTTGCATATTTCTTGTAATTTTCTACCTTTTAATACCATAAATTTTGCAAAAATATAGTATGTGGTTTAGCATAGTGGTTAGGACCAGGGTCTAATTCTGTTACTTGGCACATATTTCTCTAAGCATCAGTTTTTCATCTGTAAAGTATATGTAGAAATACCTGCTTTATAGAGTTGTAATGATTAAAGAGGACACACATAAAAAGAACAAATTTATGACTACCAAAGGGGTAGGTGGGAGGGATAAATTAGGAGTTTGGGACTAACATGTACACACTACTATATATGAAATAGATAACCAACAAATACATACTGTATAGCATGGGGAACCATACTCAATCTTTTTTAATAACCTATAAGAGAAAAATCTGAAAGAAATAGATATGCATAACTGAATCACTTTGGAGTCCACCTGAAACTAACACAATAATGTAAATTTAAAACCGAAAGCTCAGTAAGGGTTCTGTGAAACTCTTGATCTCATGTTTGGGACAAAGAGAACAATCCAGTATTGCCGCCTGTTACTATTTAAATTTCTGTCATTTATTGTTGTTTAGGCTGCAGGCCAGGCTCACCCTGTAGAATGGCTGAACTTGATCATCAGAGTGGGGAACGTCTTTGTGGTCAGCAAGGGCTGTGCAAGAATCTCTGGATTAGAGCTGGACAGATCTCAGTGTGAACTCCAGGTTTCCCACACACCAGTCACATGGAGTTGACCTTTCTGAGCTCCAATATGTATTCACAATTAACATAACTACCTTGCAAAGTTACTGAAAGGTCTAGTCATGAACATCTAGCATTGTTCCTATTATAAAGGCATTGTGCAACACATATTTTGAAAGGAAATGTTGTTAGTTAGAAAACCTGATTTTCAACTTTAACTCCTTAAATACATTTCTTAACTTCTCTAAGTTTCCTCAGCTATGAAAAGTAAGGCTTGCGTTTTATGATTTCTAGGAGTTCTTAAACCTCAACTGATTCAAAGGTCTACAATATTAAATGTGTTGAGTTCCATGCAGGACTGTGCATCCATTCAGTCTCTACTTACCTGTGAGAACCCTCTGGTCACAGGCAGCCCCTCCCCAGCCAGGGCGGCAGGTTCCACAGTTGTGTCCTGAGAAATTGCCATTGCAGTGGCATGTCCTGTTGAAGAAGCGTGTGGGCCAGCCCTCTCGGTCATCTCTGCCATCGTGCGGGTAGTGGTGGCTGTGGGGCCGGGAGTCGGCTATCACCACCTCACATCTGCCCCTCCCTGATGAGAGACCGCAGCGGTCAGACCCGGGCCCAGACAGTGGGGACAGGTCTGGGCAACACACGCCATTCCTCAAAGCCTCAATGGTAGCACACTCTCTTGGGAACTGAGCCCAGGCCTGCTGGAAAAAAAGCAGGACTAGGAACATGTAACCCAGAGAGAGGAGTGTAGGAGATTTCATTCTGCTTGAAGCAAGAATGCAGGACAGCTTCTGGTTTGCAGCCCTTTGTGTAGAGACCAAGGCACGTAGATAAAAATCAAGCTGAAAAGAAAATAGCAAAATGAAATTATGCAAGTTTTTTGTACCATTATAAATGGCATGAGGCCCTTCCCAACCCACCTTCAAAATGCTTTTCATGTCTGTAAGATGACATTACCAAAATGATAAAAATAGTAATTTACCTTTAAAAATTTGACAGGTATAGTATCTATGTAATTAAATCCCCTGTCCTAGTCATTTAATTTTCTTCATTTTAATTTCTATTTATATAAAAAATACTTCTCATGGATGTCACTTATCAAAAATACTCATTAACAGGTCAGCACCATTAATTACATTTATCCATGGAGCTGAAAGAAGAAATGGGGGCAGATTTCTAGCAAGTTAGTTTCCAGGGCTTCAAGTCCCCCATATTCTCATGGAGTTTTGGTGGGAATCCACCCACTCCCCGTAGAGTTTCTCTCTATGGGAGAGAGAAACCTTGAGTACCTTGAACTCCTGAAGGCATTCTCTGCTGAACCTCGCTTAGAGCTGAGTGTTTTATATTTGCTTGTTCCCTGATGTCAGAACTTTTAATTGCTTGTGGGTTTTCTGTCTGATAGCTAATCCCAAATCAGTGCACCCCAACTGGGAGGGGCCAGTCCTCTTTTCTACCCTTTACTAATCCTTTTTCACTTCAGTGAGTTTTTCTGCTCTTTAAGTATTTGGATAGCACATGATTGCCTTCCCACTGATTTCCTTGTGATGCTTAAAGTTTTAAGAAAAGGTCAGAGCCATGAATTTGGAATACAAATCAGAGAAATTAGAGAGCTTTTGTTTTCATTGCAGATAATTTTATTTTTTCCTTTGGCAACGTATCTTTAAAGGATGAAATGAGATTATTTACCTCTTTCTTGGTGATAAAGGGATAGGCTAGTGTTTGTACCTGATGGTAGCTTTTGATTATGTTTCATCTTGCGAACAGATACTTTATTTTTAACGTGCCCAGAGAGAATAATTGTAGTAGAAAAAGCATCAGGTACAATTGCAACAACTCACATGCCATTGCCTGCTGGCATTGACAGTTGGGTAGTCCAACTCCCTTTCCTCCAATAGGTTGGTGTTCATCTCCATCTCCATGGCAAAGGATCCCAGGGTCACTGCTACACATAATGTTTAGAAAATGACCACTAAATAGTTTACTTTTCCTGCAGTCTCTGCAAGCAGTCTTAAGTTAATGGCATTTAGGGTAATAGATTCATATATTACAAAAGAAATTTTTCTCTGGAGTTGAAAACCCATACATGTGAAATTGGTCTTCAGAATAATCTTTAGTTTGAAATGCATAATTACTATGCAAAAGTTATCAGAATTTGTGATCAGGGTTAGCTGTCCTATTTGACTCTCAGTCATAAAATTGTCCAGAAACCTATATAAAGGACTTGGGCATATGGCACAAACAAAAAGCCAACCAAGGCTATGTCTACAAATTAAGATGAAAAGAATAAGGATTTCCTGTTCATAGGCTCTTGTTAAGACCACCAACATGATTTATTATAGCCTTATCAAACCATGGTTATTAAGATTTAAGTTTGTAAATCTAAAATGTTATTTTTTAAAAATTTATTTTTATATTTTGTTATGTATGTAATAGTCTACTAATACAATATTAGAATATTTCCTAAAATTGCAAAAATGCTGTCATCATTACTATATAAGTAGGCTTCAGTGACCAGATTTTTTTTCCACTATGTTTTCAAATGGAATACATAATTGTTGCATGTGGCAGTATTTTATGTTTTTTTAAAGGTCAACTTGATACGTCATTGTAAAAATATTTTCTCTCTTTTTGTATATATCCATTCTCTTGTTAGTGAACAATTGGATTATTTTCTTGGATTTTTAATTTAATTTTTTTGTCTTATTACAATGCTTCTATAAAGAGTCTTCTAAATGTTTGTTTTTGAACATATAAGAATTTCTCCTCATGAGTATCTAGGAAGTGGATTCATAGTCATAGGATTCATGAATATTTATGTTAGTTTTAAATTGTTTTCCAAAGTGGTTGTATCAATTTATTCCACCAGAGTGCTTAATATTGGTTCACGAACTTGCTAACACTTGGTAATAATAGGTTTAATTGACATATATAGATACAGATAATTCATTCATCTTAATGACTAATATGTTTTAATACTATTCTTGTGATTTGATCCCTTCTGTTTCTTTGATTGTAAATTTTTTTCATGTGTAGTGCCCATTTTTTGTATGTATATTTGATTTTTTTTTACAATATATTAACCTTTTTATTTTGTATTAAAATATAGCTGATTAACAATGTTGTGCTAGTTTCAGGTTGGAGAAGGCGATGGCACCCCACTCCAGTACTCTTGCCTGGAGAATCCCAGGGACGGGGAAGCCTGGTGGGCTGCCGTCTATGGGGTCACACAGAGTCAGACACAACTGAAGCGACTTAGCAGCAGCAGCAGCTAGTTTCAGGTGGACAACAAAGGGACTCAGCCATGCGTATACATGTATCCACTCTTTCCCAATCTTGCCTCCCATCCAGGCTGCAACATAACATTGAGCAGAGTTCACTGTGCTATACAGTAGGTTGCCCATTGTTTATATTTTCTGTCTTTTTGCTCTATAAGACTTTTTTTATATATTCTGGCTTCCTAATATTCTGTCATATACCTATATTGAAAATGTTGAAAATATCATATTCTAATTTATGGCTTAGGTTTTGCATTCTTGACACAGTTTTCTGATGATTAGTAGTTTTTCCATTTTAATGTCTTTGTGTCAGTCTTTTACTTTGTTAATAGCTTCCATATCTTGTTTAAAAATGCTTCCCCTTGTATAAGCAATGGACTATTTTTTGATATTGTCTTCAGCATTAAAAATTTAAATATTACTTTTCACATCAGTCTTTAAATGCATATGGAATTGGGTCCTTCTGCATAATGTGAATAAGAATCTCAGTTAAATTTTTATTTCACACCAAAACTCAGTTTTTTCTAAGCACCATTACAGACAGGTCTGTCCTTTCCCAATCATCTGCAGTATCACTCTTTCCGGTTTTCATTTATGAGTGGACTTATTTCTACCATTGCTGTTCTGTTCTGTAGGTGAGTTTGACTATCCCTGTGTCAATGCTATATATTTTTAAAAATCTAGTCACATCATAGGTCAGGAATCATTCTCAAAATACATGTGGAACACTTCTTGGCCCCCTGCAGAAGTTATTTCTAAGATTTCTTTGATGGAAGCTAAGTTTTATACAATAATTTTGCATTATAAGGTTAGCAGATGCACACTATTATATATAGAATGGATAGATAGCAAGGTCCTACTATATAGCACTTGGGACTATATTTATTAACACCCTGTAAGAAACCATACAGGGCTTCCCAGGTGGCTCAGTGGAAAAGAATCCACCTGCCAATGCAGGAGACATGGGTAGAATCCCTGGGTCAGGAAGATCCGCTGGAGAAGAAAAGGGCAACCCATTCCAGTATTCTTGCCTGAGAAATCCCATGGCAAGCTATAGTCTATGGGGTTGCAGAAGAGTCAAACATGACTTAGTGACTAAGCAGCAGCAGCAGCAGCAATAAACTATACAGAAAAAGGAACAGAAAAAAGAATTGGGCTATTCAGAAATACACACATGAGCAGGATATAAAGACTTATTAGTAACCACCATTAGTGTACATTCATATATTCAAAGCTGATGTGAAGCTCGTATCTCAAGAAAAAGGGCTAGTCCTTCCATCCTAATGTTTCCTTTGAAGTCTTACAATTGTCATTTATAAAAGATGGAATCAAAAAGCTAAAGGATAAAGACCAAGAATTTAGGTTAAGTTGAGGAGAAAAAGAGTTTCAGAATGCCTTTTTTCCCCAGAAATATTTCTGATGTATGTTAATATATTTAGTGATCATTTGTGGCAAACAGTATTGAATATGTTCATTGTTCGATTGGATTGCATGTTATTAAATTATATGCTTAGTTATACTAAGCTTAGTATAATAACTAGAATACCAAAGGCATTAAGGCAACTCAGAGTCATCTGTTAGGCTGGTCATGTGGCTTTGCCTCACGGAGAAGCTTAAATTCTGTGAAAGGAAAGAGGAAGAATGTTAGGGTTGTGTTTTTGTGTCACTGAGCAGAGATTCAGTCAAACATAACATTGCTATTTTAGAATATTTCAAGTTGACATTTCAGACAATGTAGTTTCTGATCAAATGTGCCATTAATTTCTTAATTGAGTTTTCTAAACTCCAGGACGACAGATGATGAGATGGTTGGATGGCATCACTGACTCAATGAGCATGAGTTTTTGTTGGCTCCAGGAGTTGGTGATGGACAGGGAGGCCTGGTGTCCTGAGGTTCATGGGGTCTCAAAGAGTTGGACATGACTGAGCGACTGAACTGAGCACAGTATTGCAATTACTAGTGTTGGGGTAGTTAACAATAACTTGATTTCTGTATAGTGTAATTCTCTCTTGCTAAGTTTATATTAAAACAAAGCGTTTCTTTTACTGATGATTTCTGTTCTGTTTGTACAGATGGCCTTGTTAAGAGTTCCCTACAAAGAAATTTTTAAATATATACGTATATATTAGGTGTTTAAGTCAAAATAAAAAAAAATACTTGTTTTAGGGGTGGAATTAAGTAGTGCATTTGTTGTGTAGTTAAAATTAATTAACTACTCATTTCTAAAGATTGTATCAGCACTATAAGATTTGTAAAAGATAAAGTTTCCATTATTTTGTGATTTTTAAACATATCTCTATGGTCATCATCATGACCATATCCTCTTACTTGGCATTTACTGGGTGCTAGGGGCACAAACAGGGTTGATACTCTGAAAAAAACAGGGTAGTATAGCCATTATACTCCAAGTCTTTATGAAACAGTTAAATATGTGTGTAGTGAGCATATTGACTCACTTCTTACATTTTTAACCATGGTTTGGAATTATATAGAAATTATCAAACCTGTGTAATTTATCAATAGCATTGATCTACATTCTCCTTGAACTTCTATAATAATATCCATAGTATAAAGCATAGGAATAGTGATAGATTGTTCTAGCAAAACAAATATTTAAGAAGCCATAAACATTCTACAGTGAAGAAAGTCTCAATTAATACAAAATGAACACTCAACCATTTGTTTTCTTATTAACTACTTGAAAAACTTAATGTATCAGATATAATTTTAATTTATAAGTATAATATTAGTGATGTTACATGATTGATTTACATTATATAAAGCATTATACTTAAATATATATTATATACATACATAGAGATATTATATAATAGTATATAAATGTAAATGTGTATATATATATGTGTGTGAAAGTAGCTGTTATCATTTTCTACAACATTCCACTGGCTAGATCTTAATCATTTAGCCTTACACTATTATCAGGGAAATCTGTACGTGTGTCAAGAAGCAACAGTTAGAACTGGACATGGAACAACAGACTGGTTCCAAATTGGAAAAGGAGTACGTGAAGGCTGTATATTGTCACCCTGCTTATTTAACTTATATGTGGAGTACATCATGTGAAATGCCGGGCTGGATGAAGCACAAGCTGGAATCAAGATTGCCAGGAGAAATATCAATAACTTCAGATATGCAGATGACACCACCCTTATGGCAGAGAGCGAAGAAGAACTGAAGAGCCTCTTGATGAAAGTGAAAGAAGAGAATGAAAAAACTGGCTTAAAACTAAACATTCAGAAAACAAAGATCATGGCATCTGGTCCCATCACTTCATGACAAATAGGTGGGGAAACAATGGAAACAGACTTTACTTTTTGGGCTCCAAAATCACTGCAGATGTTGACTGCAGCCATGAAATTAAAAGATGCTTTCTCCTTAGAAGAAAAGCTATGATCAACCCTAGACAGCATGCTAAAAAGCAGAGGCATCACTTTGCCAACAAAGGTCCGTCTAGTTAAAGCTATGGTTTTTCCAGTAGTCACGCATGGGTGTGAGAGTTGGACCATAAAGCAAGCTGAGTGCCGAAGAACTGATGCTTTTGAACTGTGGTGTTGGAAAAGACTCTTGAGAGTCCCGTGGAATGCAAGGAGATCCAACCAGTCAATCCTAAAGGTAATCAGTCCATAATATTCATTGGAAGGACTGATGCTGAAGCTGAAAGTCCAATACTTTGGCCACCTGATGCGAAGAACTGACTCTTTTGAAGAAAAGAAAAACTGAACTGAACTGATTATCAGGAAAGCTGGGAAATGTCAGCTAGCTACAGCCCAAGGAAAAAGTAAATAGAGTTGATGATCAACATAGCCAACGTGATAATTATAAGTATGTATTTTTTTATGTCTAATATAGAAACATACAAATCTCATGTATAAGAATGATCATGCTAAAACATTTTGAATAAAGATCTTTGAAATACTATAAAAGATTGAATTTTTTGAAAAATTCTTATGTTAAAAATTAATCTTTGAAATATGTAGATAGAAAAGTGAGGATCTTGAAAAATAAATCATTTTCAAATTTACTAATAAAATAGAATGACATCTACATGCAGTAATGGATTGAGGAATATCAACTAGTTTTGATCTAGCAAGCTAGTTATTTGTTTATATTTCAAATAAATGTTCTTCATCAAATTAGCTTATATAATTTTCTGATTTATAAACAGGTAAAGTGAGACATTTAATAGGTTAAAATTAAGGGATCCAGAGAGATAAATGAAAAGCGTGATAACACAGAAAGACCTTGTGTACATGTATGATTACTGCTATTGTATCTTATGATTAGTCTTGAAGTATTTATATGAATTATTACCCATCTCTTTCTCCCATTTTTCTATATACATGCATGCACATATTTCTTACACTGAAACCTGTAAGGTCCATTTTGTTTGGTTATGTGAAGCAAATTTAGATAAGAAGACAAAGCTTTTGTTTGTTTTTCTTTTTTCAACTATGAGAAGTTTGAAGAGACATCTGGTTTTGTTACTACTCTTTTAAAAATGTCTCCTTAATTTTTAGATAACCTTCCAGAAGTCATATGATGGTAGACTCCCCTGTCCTTTCTACTTTTTCCCTAGAATCAAATTTTACCCTCTCCTTTCTCTCTCCTCCATTTGATAATCCAAGGGGCCTAGACATCAGAAATTACTCCAAAAAAGGGATGGAATGAGGAAGTGGGGAGCGCTGAAATGCTGGGTGTATGTAGAGGGCAGCAGGGGAAGGATGTGGACGTGGAGAGTCCTGCAAGGTGACTAAACAGGACTAAAGTTAGGAGAGTGAGCATCTGTGTGGGAGATGGTCCTCAGGGACACGTTAAGGACTCTGCATGGCTGAGAAAGGTCACAACTTTAAATTAAGCAGAGGATTAAAACAAGTTCTGTCTTTAACTGTGTGAATTTTATCTGTACGGCTTTTAACTGAGAGCACTCTACCAACCTAACCTCTCACATTAGAGTCACAGCACAAGGTTACAAGTGCTATCGGTAATATAAATGAGCTTCTGCACTTGATTGTTCTGGAACATTTAGTATGAGGGAGTGAGAGGAAACAGTATTCCCTGGGCAGAAATTCACATCCATGTAGAAAAGTGGAGGAAAATTTCATTATTTTGAGTCACTATAAGAAAGTGAGGCATGGAGGTTGGCGTACTATTTATTATAAATGTTCTTGTGCCTGTTTATTCATATCTATTTCTTTCAGCACCTAAAAATTCTTGAGACCTACAAAAAGTTCTTGTTAATGTCAACAGTGGCTTCTTACCTTGGTAAAATATAAGAATCCCTAAGTATGACTTTATGTGTTGATATAGACTGTAAAGAAAAAGCATTTTATTTTTAATAAGGAATGAACTATTAGCACTTCTTATTTTATAGTATCTGTCTTTCAAGGGATCATTAATTTCTATTTTTCAACTTTTATGCTTGCTTTTTGCTTGTTTTATAACAACTCTTCATCTAGACTGTTGATAATAAAGCTACATGTCAATTAATCATTCATGATGAACCCTTTTGTCTCCATGGACATGAAAATGGGTAAGGAACTTATACTCTCAGAACTTACAATATTGGATACAAGTGTGTGGCATATCTTTCATTTAATCCTCACACAAACTTTATAAGGCGGGTATGTTTATTCACAGAGGTTCATAAGACAAAAATGATTTGCTCGTGTTTATATACCAGTAAAGATGCAATCTGGGCTTTAATGTGTTTTTTTAGTACCATATCCAGAAGTATTTCCAGGACATTACAGCTGACTGTGGTTGTTACTATACAGTTTGAAATAAACATTACAGTTGTAGACAGAGTACAGGGATAGAGCAAGCAGAGAGGGAATTATAAAAAGCAGTAAACTGATGTCCGTGGGACTAAGAAATTGGTTAATACAAGATGTGTTTCATTTATAAGCTGTGTTAATGACTTGTATTAACCAGTATAGACTATAACCTTTTAATATCAAGCTCCTGTTTAACCCTGGAGTAATGTTCCAGGTGCTATTTGAGTCTCCTTTTAGTCAGTGGTCATTATTAAATCATTTCCTATAATTTGAAATGAGTTCTACTAGTAGGTTATTTTCTTATTCAGAATTATAAGTAGGTCAGTAAAAAATAGAGCTCTTTATTCTTTCTGAAGTAGTCAGTGATTTCCCTCCAGAATGCACAAAAGGTTTTAATGAACAAAATAGAAACCTGATGAGAAGGAAAATTAAGCCCAGATACTAATTAGTGGGAAAGATCAAATGGAAAGCAAACAAAACTTTTCTTTTGAATAAGTGAAGCATAGAAATCCAATTTATGTTCTCTACTCATAGAACATATATATTCAATATTTCCATTATTATTTTAATCACCAAATTCAAAAGGGTCCTTAAAACTTTAGGCACTGCCATTGTTGCAGTTTATTATCTTTCAGAATATAGTGTGGTACACTAAACACTTTTACCTGACCTGTGGATTTAAAAATATAGCCCTAAATTGGTCAAAGATATTAAGCTTGCTTTTCTTATAATTTGGAATTTTCCACATAAAATTATTCTTTCAAAATAAAAGTGATACATAGACACAGCAACTAGAATAAAAAGGAAACATTTATTTTGTAGTAAACACCCTCCCTTTCCCCCCCCCCCCCACAACACTATTGCACCATTATTCCCATCTTCTGGAGAGTATCTTCTAAGAAATTGAAAGAAAACTAATTGACTGATTATACATTGTAATTTCCCTTAGTATTCTTAGCTTTAGAAGTGATCTATTCTTTTCTCAAGTATTTGTTTATTCTTCATTCTTATAATAATTATGCCTTCTCCATTTTTTACCTTATTTTCTATAGTAGTTTTTCTTTGTTGTT
Source organism: Bison bison bison (assembly GCF_000754665.1). Taxonomy (NCBI): domain Eukaryota; kingdom Metazoa; phylum Chordata; class Mammalia; order Artiodactyla; family Bovidae; genus Bison; species Bison bison. The sequence goes on along the minus strand of NW_011494948.1, from coordinate 6,934,303 downwards.
TTTCAACAAAGCACAAATATTGACAGTGATAGAGTGGAACAAACTTTAGGAATTGTAAGGACACAGATTTGAGTTGAACAAATTCAACAAAGATGAAAATCATTAGCAATGATCCAAGAGTCTCTTCCTACTGGAGGCATTCAAGCTAAGGGTTGATGAGGCATTAGTGATATCCTGGAAGTGATGTTCAGATTAGGAAGAAGTTTGGACCACTGAGTGCTTAGTTAACTTGCAGATTCTATAATTGCTTCTAATATTGTGATAACCTTTGCAGTAAAGACTTGTAGGGCTCACTCATACAGGTTCCTGTCTTCTTACAAGTATGTGGGGATTATATTTTGCTGCCCATTGTAGCTAGGTAGGGCTATATGACAAATTTTGTCTGTGGATCATGCACAGAAGTGAAGTATCACTTCCAGGCTGAAACAGTTAATTGCTTGCACAGTTCTTATGTCCTTCTTATTTGTGCCTGATGATTAGGAAGGTAGCCCCATGGCAAAATGGTAGGGCTACAAGATCCATGCTGTCTGGACTACTGAGAAGCTACATAGAATCTCAAGCAATGCATGAGAGAGAAATACAAGCTTTTAATGTTAGGAGATTGGGCATTTCAACATAGTTAGCATGATATATTGGAGAAGGCACTGGCAACCCACTCCAGTACTCTTGCCTGGAAAATTCCATGGATGGAGGAGCCTGGTAGGCTGCGTGCAGTCCATGGGTTCGCAAAGAGTTGGACACGACTGAACAACTTCACTTTCACTTTTCACTTTCATGCATTGGAGAAGGAAATGGCAACCCACTCCAGTGTTCTTGCCTGGAGAATCCCAGGGATGGTGGAGCCTGGTGGGCTGTCATCTATGGGGTTGCACAGAGTTGGACACGACTAAAGCGACTTAGCAGCAGCAGCAGCAGCAGCAGCAACATGGTATATGCTGAGCCTTATCTTGACTAATAATGTGTCTTAACATTGAAAGGTATGCTTAAGTTTATTTCTGAACTGGCACCTATATGAGGAAACACATTGTCTCATTTAGCTGTCTCAAAAGCTGTGCAAGGTGCATGTGTCCACTCTCATTTTCCAGACAGGGGAGGAGCAAAGAGGTTAAATCAATAGCCAAAAGTAGTTGGGGGAAAAATTGGAATTCATACTTTTGGAAGTATTTCCTGGACACTCAGATAAACTTGAATTTCATATAACCACAAATACTTTTTTTCATGTATGTTGCATGAAACATGCATATACTAAAAAAAACAAAATAAAAAATCCAAACTCCTCTTTGTGTATCTAAATTTACCTGGAAATCCTGTAAGTTTATTTGCTAAATCTGACATTCTTTACTTAGAGTCATTAAGGCACATACTGTGTCTATAATTTCATAATCACAGTATATTTTATATTCTGAAGAGCAGTGCCATTATTTAACTGAAAGGTTTAAAAAAGGCAGTTTATTATTTTCCAAATTATTTTCAAAAAATGTAGATAATTTTATATGAATAAAACCGATGTATTCATTGCTTCTCAACTGAAATGCAAAGACCCAGCGACCACCATTTGTTCTAAGGCAGCATATGACAGCAGCAGCAGACTAACCACAGGGAGTCTCCCCCTGTCCCTGGCTTTGTCTCCCTGCAGGACTTTTCCAGTTCTTGTGAATGTTGTTACTGTTGTTTAGTCGCTGAAGCGTGTCCGAGTCTTTTGCAACACCATAGACTGTAGCCATGTGAATGCTGCATTGCATCAAATGGTTATGAATCCCAAACCTAAAGCTTTGAAGGAGAAAGTCAAGTTTCCCTTTTGTTTCCCTGAGGTGGAGAAAGATTTAACTATTTGTAAATTTCTCCAGCTTTCTAGAAGTTGGGAGAGACATCAGAATTAGGTTATTATTATTTCTTGGTTTTCTAAGATGAAGCATTTGAAATTTATAATTCAGAAAATTCAGACATCAATGCTTGTGATTTGTCAGTAACTTGCTGCTGGATTTTTCATATGACTTTTAGAGTAAGAACATGCTTTCAGGCAGAAATAGTTTGCATTCCTTTCTTTTTCTTTTTTTTTTCTTTATAACTCATATGATCTTGGAATAAACCCCACGTTTGGAGGTTGAGATTCAACCTTTGATTAGTTAAGCATCTGAGTCTGGCCAAATAATTGTGTCTTTGTTGTCGAGAAGTAATAGAAACAGCTTTCTCTGTCTTCCTTTTGCCTTTCAGCTGCCATTTAATAACTCCATCTTTGGGTCCTGCCCTGGGTAACAGACCAGCATACACACACAGACAAATGAGACCAGCCCCTATTCTCAATGAGTTCACATCATTTAAAAAACATTAAGTGCTAAAATGGAGGTGGAGTGATTGGCTAATGATTTTGGATCATTATTTTAGTCAATAAATTATTGATCATCTTTGTGCCAGGCACTGTGAATACAAGGGATACAGATATGCCTGATGCAAAAGTGGTCCTGGTCTCAAGAAGCTTGCATTCTAGCCAAAAAAACCAGGATAAGCAGACACACACAAGCACATACACATACAGAACAATTACCAAATAAATGTGAAGCCCTGACATTTAAACTAAGACATATAAATTAAAAACATTACAATTAGTGATATATGATATGAAGGAAATGGACACAGGGTTGGAAACATGGGAACAAGGCTAGCAGTGGGGAGCTGGGAAACATACTTTATTTTAAATGAGGAGATGTGACCAGATGGAGTTAAATATAAAAAATGTTAAAATACTGCTTAAGATAGTGTGTACCTTTAGACTGAACTTGAAATTATATCCTTCCTCTATCATCTGTAACATGTAATTAATTTCCTGTCATTTTTCATTTCCATTATTCAGAGAGGAAATACATACTTGCATTTACTTGACCCAACTTCTCTGACTCACTGAATGATACATACATAGTTACACACAGAGCTGATAGCTGCTACACCAGTTGCTATTAGTTGTTAAAATATTGAAATACTTTGCCATAAATAGACAAATAATTTCCCAGATTCCAGTCCCATTATAGCTCCTTTCTCAGCAAGCTTCATACCTTTTTATGTTCCAACCGTTAAGTACGGGGTTCAAGCCAGGTGCCATAGAACTTTGCTTTTTATATCTGCCCAACTGATCCATGTATCTCTTTTACTTAAAAAAATATTTTGAATATTACCCTTGATTTCATCTAATCATTATGAAAAATAATTGATCTAAAATGGAATACTGAAGTTGACCTCTTTACAGAGACTCCTGAAAGTTTCCAAAATAAGGAACATTCAGAGTCACAGATAATGGTTATATAATCATATTGTTGCAAAATTACAGTGAATTTCCTCCAAAGCTCTTAAACATCAGGATCTTACATTCACTGACTTAACATATTAATATTGATAGTTTCAGTTCTTCTGCTCCTCAGTCCTAGAGACACATTCTGAATCTTTTTTACTTTCTACATTAATTTGCCATTATATATGTTTTTACATCTCCTATTCTTAACTAAATGATATTTATCAATATTAAAAAATGAATTCAACATTAAGAAAATTCAGAAAGCAATATTTGTGATTTGTCAGTGAACTGTTAGCAGAATTTTCATGTGACTTTAAAAAATTATGACCATACTTTCAAGCAGAAATGGTTTGTAAAAGGTATGATTTGTTTTTGAAATAATAATTTTATTAGCTTTTTAATTTATTTCTCTCTTCTTTCTTATTTGAGTCAACCAGACTTTTGTGAATCTTTATTTGAACAGTAAGAATAACATGAAAAAGACTGTTTCAGAAATTCAAAGCCAATTGAAGAAAGTCCATTTGATTTACTGCCAAGAAAGGAAAGAGAGGGTATCTTTTCAAAGTTGATGCTGAAGCTTTCTTGGGTCAGGGAATGAAATAGGGGTTGGAGTGAGTGAAGGTATGTTGGGGGAGATTGTCCAGGGAATAATGGGATGCAGGAAGTGCTCTGTGGCAAAGAAACAGGGAGGGTGCCAACCCATACAAGTGTTGGTAGCATGGTGCACCTCGGGAGATGAAACTTGAATCACAGGATCCTAATGTGAAAGTCACTCAGTTGTGTCTGACTCTTTGTAGACACAACTATACAGTCTATAGAATAGACCATACAGTCCATGGAATTCTCCAGGCCAGAATACTGAAATGGGTAGCCTTTCCCTTTTCCAGGTGATCTTCCCAACCCAGGAACTGAACAGGGGTCTCCTGCATTGCAGGTGGATTCTTTACCAATTGAGCTATCAGGGAAGCCCCCACAGGATCCTACCCCAAAGTGATATTCCTTTATCAGATATGTGGCAAGGAATGGAGAGCCACTGGATTTTGAGTGGTTGCTCTGGACTTGGAGATGAGGTTGGCAGCAGTTACCATGATACACTGAAAATTATCATTCCTTCCCATAATTTCTTGCATCATTTTAAGTTTGAGTCTTATACCCTAGAATGAGGGACAGATTCCCATTACTCATAGGGATTTCTCACATCTCAGTGAGGAGGGAGTTGATATAAGGAAAATAAAATAGTGTTTCTCTCACACCTGAATCTGTGGCCCAAGACCTTCAACAGGCATAATGGAAAACACCACATTCTAAGGGGAAAACACATTTTATTTGGTTGGTCTAGAGTTGGGAAAAATGAAAGCAAGTGTTTTTAGACCAAGCTTGCACTTCCAGTTTTTCCTAGCCCTCATCCCTCAATTGTGTCTTCACCCTCCTGCCTGGCCCGAAATTCACTTTCCAACCCACCTACCCTCTTCTGTAAACAAAAACAGAGATCTTTAGGCTCTCAGACTTTGAGTTTTTAAAGACCAAACTTGGGTCTTTGGAAATTAATTCTTCTCAAAAACATATTCAGCAAATCATAATTTGTTTAATTTTTAAATTTATGATCTACCTTTTTATTAAGATTTTAATAAGCTTGCAAGAAATACATATACACAGCGAATATTGAGATTTAAATAATAAGTTGACAAGATTAGAGAACACAGAAATCAGAATAGAAGATCAGCATGGGAGAAACTAAGAATGCATATACTTGCTGCTGCTACTGCTAAGTTGCTTCAGTTGTGTCCGACTCTGTGTGACCCCATAGATGGCAGCCCACTAAGCTCCCTGTCCCTGGGATTCTCCAGGCAAGAACACTGGAGTGGGTTGCCATTTCCTTCTCCAACGCATGAAAGTGAAAAGTGAGAGTGAAGTCACTCAGTCGTGTCCGACTCCTAGCGACCCCATGGACTGCAGCCCACCAGGCTCCTCCATCCATGGGGTTCTCCAGGCAAGAGTACTGGAGTGGGGTGCCATTGCACTTATATATATGTAGATCATAGATTTCTAAAGAGCTGACAGCATACAGAATGCCCTCTGTTTAAGACCCTGGAAGGGCTTCCTCTCACATATGGAATAAAGCCTTAATTACCTCTTCATGCTACAGTACAGGCACTATCAATTTCTGTCCAGGTCTCTGACTTACCTGACAGCACACTAAGTCTAATACTCTTGCAGCCTTCTTCTCTTCCTATTTTTCATCAGCAGTCAAGATTCTTGCCTTTTTTTTTTTTTTTTTGCTATTCCATTTTTTTAGATGCTCTGATCCCAGCACGTTGGCAGTTGTCCTGAATTAGTCAAAATTCAACTCAGTGTTGTCAGTTCATTTAATATCATTCATAACATTATCTCTATGAAAGTATTTTTCTTATGTATTTTGTTGTTTGTTTGTTTCATGTCTTTTCTTTCCAGTCTCCATGCCCACAAGAATAAATGTTCCACAAGAACATGTCACATCCAATGTTTCTTTTCCAGTACCTGGAACATAACAACTTCTGAAATAAAATGTACAAATATGATAAGTAAAAATTGAATAAATGAGTAAGTGAATTCTGAGTTTCCAACCAATAGAAGGGGAAAGAAGAATATGATTAGTTATATACTTTTCACTGTCTAATTAAAAAAGGTTGTCCTGATTAGAAATCAAAATCTTTTTGTCAATAATAATGAAGGGATTTCACTGATGGAGTGTCATAATGGGAGAAACACATTGTATTTTATAATGTCCTAAAATATCCTGGAGGCCTTCTTAAAATATATTTTTTCATGACACATTATATTTTAAAATTATTACTAAGCTCATTTTGATAAGTTTTTGTTTAGAATTTTATGTTTTTATTGATGAGAAAGAATAGCCTCTAATTTGCTTCCTTGTATATCCTGTCAGGTTTTGGTGTCAGTGTCATTCCTGATTCAAAGTATGAGTTCAAAAATTTTTCCTTTTCTGATGATCTGGACAACTTAATGAAGATTGGTGTTAGTTTTTCTTAAATTCTTGGAAAAATTTTGTTGAATCTGGGGCTTTATTTTTGCTTATACCAAAACCTGTTCTAACGGTGTTGTGCATCTTATCATGGGACTTTTGACCATCTCTGTTTCTTTTTTAGACAAATGTTTGTTTAGATCTTCTGCTCCTTTTTGAGGGGCTTCCCAGGTGATGCTAGTGGTAAAGAATCCACTTGCTAATGCAGGAAATGCAAGAGACGTGAAGTCAATCTCTGGGTTGGGAAGATTTCCTGGAGTAGGAAGTGGCCATCTGCTCCAGAATTCTTGCCTGGAACATTCCATGGACACAGGAACCTGGTGGGCTACAGTCCATGGGGTTGCAAAGACTCAGACATGACTTAGTGACAAAACAGCAACAATACAATAGAATAAGAAACTTAGAAAATGCTATCATTTAGTGATGAACCTCTGCATAATTCCACATTTGAATAATCATAAACACATAGCTGTGTGGCGCTGGAGCAACTGTAAGGAGATACTCCATGTCCAAGGGTAAAGCAGAAGCCCTAGCAAGGCAGTAGGAGGGGCAAAATTGCATTTATAATCAAACCCCATACTTGCCAGAGATGCTCAGAGGGCTCAAACAAACCTTGTGCACAGCAGGACCCAGAGACCCCACAGAGACTGAGACAGAACTGTGTGTGTCTCCTGAAGAGGTACAGGTCAGCAGTAGACTGCCACAGGAGCAGGGGCTCTGGGTGCAGTAGACCTGGGTATGGCATAAGCCCTCTTGGAGGAGGTTGCCATTAACCCCACCATAGAGCCGTGATAACTAACACAGTACTGGGAAATAGACTCTTGGAGGTCATAAACAAAACCTTGTGTGCATGAGGACACTGGAGAAAGGAGTAGTGACCCCACAAGAGACTGACTCAGACTTACCCATGAGTATCCAGGAGACCCTGGTGGACTTGTGGGTTGGTGGTGGCCTGCTGCAGGGTTGGGGGCACTGCATGCCACAGTGCGTGCCTGGGACCTTTTGAAGGAGGCCACTATATTCAGTAGCTCCACCGTAGATCGGCCTCGGGTCAAATAACAGGGAGGGAACACAACCCAACCAACAAAAGAAAGCTGGATTAAAGTATTACTGAGCATGGCCCTGCCAATCAGAACAAGACCCAGTTTCCCCCTCAGTCAGTCTCTCCCATCAGAAAGCTTCCCTAAGCCTCTTATCCTTCTCCATCAGAGGGCAGACAGAGTGAAAACCACAGTCACAGAAAACTAACCAATCTGATCACATGGACCACAGCCTTGTCTAATTCAAAGATACTATGAACCATGCCTTGTGGGGCCACCCCAGACAGACGCGTCATGGTGGAGTGTTCTGACAAAACGTGGTCCACTGGAGAAGGGAATGGCAAACCACTGCAGTATTCTTGCCTTGAGAACCCCATGAACAGTATGAAAGGCAAAAAGATAGGACACCGAAAGATGAACTCCCCAGGTCAGTAGGTGCCCAATATGCTATGGGAGATCAGTGAAGAAATACTTCCAGAAAGAATGAAGACGTGGAGCCAAAGCAAAAACAACACCCAGTTGTGAATGTGACTGGTGATGGAAGTAAAGTCTGATGCTCTAAAGAGTAATATTGCCTAGGAATCTGGAATGTTAGATCCATGAATCAAGGTAAATTGGAAGTGGTCAAACAGGAGATGGCAAGAGTGAATGTCGAGTTTTTAGGAATCAGTGAACTAAAATGGACCGGAATGGGTGAATTTAACTCAGATGACCATTATATCTACTACTGCGGGCAGGAATCCCTTAGAAGAAATGGAGTGGCCATCAGAGTCAACAAAAGAGTCTGAAATACAGTAATTGGATGCAGTCTCAATAATGACAGAATGATCTCTGTTCGTTTCCAAGTCAAACCATTCAATATCACAGTAATCCAAGTCTATGCCCCAAGCAGTAATGCTGAAGAAGCTGAAGTTGAACGGTTCTATGAAGACCTACAAGACCTTCTAGAATTAACACCCAAAAAAGATGTCCTGTTCATTATAGGGGACTGGAATGCAAAAGTAGAAAGTCAAGAAATACCTGGAGTGGCAGGCAAATTTGGCCTTGGCGTACAGAATGAAGCAGGGCAAAGGCTAACAGAATTTGACAAGAGATCACACTGGTCATAGCAAACACCCTCTTCCAACAACACAAGAGAAGACTCTACACATGGACATCACCAGATGGTCAATACTGAAATCAGATTAATTATATTCTTTGCAGCCAGAGATGGAGAAGCTCTATACAGTCAGGAAAAACAAGACCAGGAGCTGACTGTGGCTCATCATGACCTCCTTATTGCCAAATTCAGACTTAAATTGAAGAAAGTGGGGAAAACCACTAGACCATTCAGGTATGACCTAAATCAAATCCCTTGTGATTGTGCAGTGGAAGTGAAAAATAGATTCAAGGGATTAAATCTGATAGACAGAATGCCTGAAGAACTATGGACTGAGGTTTGTGACATTGTACAGGAGGTAGTGATCAGGACCATCACCAAGAAAAAGAAATGCAAAAAGGCAAAATGGCCGTCTGAGGAGGCCTTACAAATAGCTGTGAAAAGAAGAGAAATGAAAGGCAGAGGAGAAAAGGAAAGATATAGCCATTTGAATGCAGAGTTCCAAAGAATAGCAAGGAGTGATAAAAAGCCTTCCTCAGTAATCAATGCAAAGAAATAGAGGAAAACAATAGAATGGGAAAGACTAGAGATCTCTTTGAGAAAATGAGAGACACCAAAGGAATATTTCATGCAAAGATAGGCACAATGAAAACAGAAATGGTATGGACCTAACAGAAGCAGAAGATATTAAGAAGAGGTGGCAAGAATACACAAAAGAACTATACAAAAAAGATCTTCATGACCCAGATAATCATGATGGCGTGATCATTCAGCCAGAGCCAGACATCCTGGAATGTGAAGTCAAGTGGGCCTTAAGAAGCATCACTAGGAACAAATCCAGTGGAGGTGGCAGAATTCCAGTTGAGCTATTGCAATTTCTGAAAGATGATGCTGTGAAAGTGCCACACTCAATATGTCAGCAAATTTGGAAAACTCAGCAGTGGCCACAGGACTGGAAAAGGTCAGTTTTCATTCCAATCCCAAAGAAAGGCAATGCCAAAGACTGCTCAAACTACTGCACAATTGCACTCATCTCACACGCTAATAAAGTAATGTTCAAAATTCTCCAAGCCAGGTTACAACAGTACATGAACTGTGAAATTCCAGATGTTCAAGCTGCATTTAGAAAAGGCAGAGAAACCAGAAATCAAATTGCCAACATCTGTTGGATCATCAAAAAAGCAAGAAAGTTCCAGGAAAACATCTAATTCTGCTTTATTGACTACGCTAAAGCCTTTGACTGTGTGGATCACAATAAACTGTGGAAAATTCTTTAAGAGATGGGAATACCAGAACACCTGACCTGCCTCCTGAGAAATCTGTATGCAGATCAGAAAGCAACAGTTAGAACTGGACATGGAACAACAGACTGGTTCCAAATAGGAAAAGGAGTACGTCAAGGATGTATATTGTCACCCTGCTTATTTAACTTATATGCAGAGTACATCATGAGAAATGCTGGACTGAATGAAGCACAATCTGGAATCAAGATTTCTGGGAGAAATATCAGTAACCTCAGATACACAGATGACACTACCCTTATGGCAGAAAGTGAAGAAGAACTAA
>NW_011494948.1:6892662-6924190 GCF_000754665.1 Bison bison bison | reverse complement strand
AGAGATCCAGCCAGTCCATCCTAAAGGCAATAAGTCCTGAATATTCATTGGAAGGACTGATGCTGAAGCTGAAACTCCAATACTTTGGCCACCTGATGTGAAGAACTGACTCATTTGAAAAGACCCCGATGCTGGGAATGATTGAAGGTGGGAGGAAAAGGGGATGACAGAGGATGAGATGGTTGGATGGCATGACCGACAAAAGGGACATGAGTTTGAGTAAACTCTGGTAGTTGGTGATGGACAGGGAAGCCTGCGTACTGCAGTCCATGGGGTTGCAAAGAGTCGAACATGACTGAACTGAACTGAGCTATACATAGTCACAAATAAGTATTTATGTATTAAATTTGTTTAATAAACAAATTTATTTTATTTGTACGTGCATTCTCAGTTGCATCTGATTCTTTTTGGCCTAATGGACTGTAGCCCATCAAAATCCCCTGAGTAGGAAATGGCAATCTGCTCCAGTATTCTTTTTTTTTTTTTTTAATTAATTTATTCATTTTAACTTGAGGATAATTACTTTACAATATTGTGGTGGGTTTTGCCATACATTGACATGAATCATCCACGGGTGTACATGTGTCCCCCATCCCAAACCCCTCTCCCATCTCACACCCCAACCCATCCTTCTGGGTTGTCCCAGCGCGCTGGCTTTGAGCGTTCTGTTTCATGCATCAAACTTGGACTGGTAATCTATTTCACAGATGGTAATATATCTGTTTCAATGCTATTGTCTCAAATCATCCCACCCTTTCCTTCTCCCACAGAGTCCAAAAGTCTGTTTTTTATATCTGTGTCTCTTGAGAATTCCATTGCAGAGGAGCCTGGTGGTCTGCAGTTCATGGGGTCACAAAGAGTCAGACGCAACTGAGCACACACACAGTGCTCAATGTTCTTTTTCAAATTGAGTTGTTTTTTTCTGTTGTTGAGTTGTATGAGCTCTTTGTCTATTTTGGAAATTAAGCCATTGTTGGTTGTATCGTTTGCAAATGTTTTCACCTATTCTGTAGATTGTCTTTTCATTTTGTTGATGATTTCCTTTGCTGTGCAGATGCTTGCAAGTTTGATTAGGTCCTATTTATTTATTTTTATTTCTATTGCTTTGGGAGACTGAGCTAAGAAGATATCGATAGGAATTATGTCAGATAATATTTTGCCTATGTTCTCTTCTAAGAGTTTTATGGTATAATATCTTATATTGATGGGCTTCCCTTGTGGCTCAGCTGGTAAAGAATCTTCCTGCAATGCAGGAGACCTGGGTTCGATCCCTGGGTTGGGAAGATCCCCTGGAGAAGGGAAAGGCTACCCACTCCAGTATTCTGGGCTAGAGAATTCCATGAGCTGTATAGTCCATGTGGTTGCAAAGAGTCAGACATACCTCAGCAAATTTCACTTTCACTTTTCATCTTATATTGAAGTCTTTAAGTCATTTGAGTTATTTTTGTGTATGGTGTGAGGGTGTGTTCTGACTTCATTGATTTACATGTGGCTGTTCAGTTTTCCCAACACCACTTCTGAAGAGACTTTTTCCACTGTATATTCTTGCCTCCTTTGTTGAAGACTAATCATTTCCTATTCTTTAAATAAAATAAATCCTATAATTTTGTTGTATTATTTCAGTAGACTTGTCATTCATTAAGTTTATAGTCAACCCAAACCTGAATTTTTACGCACATAGCTAATAAGGAAATCACTCCTCTCATTTTTTTTTTTTTTAACATTACACTTCTGCTTTTGGAGCTTGATTGTCCCTGTTCTGCTTCACTTGCTCAATTTTGCCAATTTTTAAATTTGATACAGTATGTTGTAACCTATTGTTTTCCTGATCTTTATGTCCTGTTCTGTCACTTGTAAATTTGATACACGTCTACTATCTCTATTAAAAAATTTGACTCAATTTTTGTAGCTAGGTTTTACAGAGTTGTTCTTTCATATGGGTTTTGCTTGTTACTAATTACGAATCTCTCAGCCCATTGAATAATCTCTCAGGCCACTGAAAAGCCACTTGACATTAATTCAGCACTTATTGTTTTAGTGTTTGCAAGATGAAATCACAAGACTATCAAGAGGCTATTCAAAATCAGTCAGACTATGCCTATAACATTTTGGTATACTTGTAATAAAGATGTAAAGATTAAAATGAAGAATTGTAAAAGGTTTCCAAAAATTGTTCACAAGTCAATTTATGACAATTGAATAAAATTTAACTAAAAATAATAATATAGATGATTATTGTAGCTTTTTAAAGAAATATATTTTATAGAATGCAATGTCCTCATTGATATTAGTACTTGTTTAAAAGCATGCCTGTCAATGTGAAGGAAGAATGATAATCATTATAATAACAAAAGTTATTGAACACCCATCACATATTAGACACTGTAAAAGTATTTGTGAACATATCTTTTAAAAAAATCTTCCCTACAATTCTATGACATAGGATCTATTACTATCATTATTTTCATATGAAGATACTCAGAATAAATGGATTTAAATTAATTAGCTATGAATAAATGCAAGTAAGTTAAAAAATAACTCTGAATTCAACTTCAGGTCATTAACATGGTCCACAATGTCCATATATTTCATCACCTATTAATTACAATATGTTGCATAAGGATCAGATCTCAGAAATTATCAAATCCACAGAATCTATTTAATTTGAAGAAAATGAAACTCAAAAGACATGAAAGGAATTAATTATCTTGACCAAGTCAAATTGGAGAAATTCCAGAGAAAGAAAATTAAAACCGTTGTACTTTTTTAAATGGAAGGAAATGCCAAGGGAATAGATACAAAAGGAAATAATTTAGTGAATTTCATAAATGCAGTTCTCATGGATGCCTTGATAACTTGGTATTGTTCATTGAGCCAAGTGACGTCAGTCATGTACGCACGCATGTGTACAAGTAACCCATGACCACATGACAAAGAATACAATATTGTGTTTCCCTCACAAGTTTGAAAGTCACCAGTTTAAACTTTGAAAATGTGTTCTCATAAGTTCTACAGCACCATACTTCCTTTTCTCTAATTAAGTTTCTCATGCCACAGAAACTGTTCCACGTGTAGTAATCTGAGATTTAAAGACATTAAAAAGAAAGTAGCACCTTGAAATGAGTGCAAATAGTTGGAGAACAAGTTATTAGTTTTAAAGACATTCTGCCAACTACTTAGGTGACACCTTACCTAGAATTAGTTCATCAATTATGCATTCACAGCAATTAACTTACGGGGAATAATTAACTCCAAAGAAAAGCTATAAGAGGTACAAATCACATTAGTTATTTAAAGGGAATATGGTAGAACTATTTCTTTTTAAACTGATAAATAAACCTACTCCATATAACCACAGAGTAAAAGTCTTATACTATTGAGTAGCATTAAAATAAGACAAAATGAAACACATGAAAGAAACAAAACCCAAATATTATGTTGGTATCAAAAGTCAGGTGTGGTGTAAAATCTATGCTGTGAGTAAACCTGTTTCTGATAAAAATAAACTCTTGATGAACTAATACCAAAGTACCATTTCTTTAACTTCTCTACATTAAAGAGAAACCTCTGACACTGTAAATAAAAATCTTCCCCCTCTATATTTTTATAGCAATTCCTGGTTTTCTTTGGAGTCCAGATGTGATCCTCAGTATCCAAAGAGAGTTTTGGGCACACTGATGTACTGATATGATTATTAAAAACTTGTAAGAAGAGTTAGGATAATCCTAGTCCCAATTGTTTATCTGTCATAGAAACAGACTGTTTTTATTGCATGAAGCTCTAAAAACCCTGTTCTCAAACCTCACAATGACAATGCAGAAAAACAAATGTACATACAAATCTCACATTGGAATATAGATACAAAACTTTTACACAAAACACCAATAAATAAATTTCAGTAGTTTATTAAAATGTAATAAATTATAATCAAGAATTTATTTAGGGCATACAAATGGGAATTTAATTTTAGGAAACTGAGTACTATAGTCTATCAGTACAGAAGAGTATAAACACTGAGGAGTTCTCAGTACATTCTTAAAAGGCATGTAAGAAAATATAATAACAGTTTCTGATAAAAATAAACTCTTGATGAACTAATAACAGAAGACTATTTCTTTAACTTCACTAAAAAATGCACATATAAGTCAACAGCTAGCCATGCAATTCAAAGGGAAATACTTAAGTAATTTTTATTAAGATCACAATGAAACCATCATGGTAGCTATCACTGCTATCATGAACATTGTTTTAGCAGTTCCATCTAATGTTATGAGACATGAAATAGAAAAATATATTTACCACCTGGAAATAAAGAGATGAGTTTAAGATGCTGCTGCCATGCTGATGGGAAAGAAAACCAAGTTAGACATTTATCTCATATGTTATATCAAGAAGAAAAATAAATTATTAAAGCAGTTTGTGTGAAACATAAATCTCTATGAAAAGAGGTAAATAATTAAGAAAGCACTTTTCCAGTGTGAAGCCATTTTATTCAAAGGAAAATATTTATAAAAATTACAGATTGAACCACACAAATTACACTTAGGAATCCATTAAAGATACCATCAGTTGACTAGTGAGCAAATGTTTTGCACAAACAGTTTAAATAATAAAAATACATGTTACCAATGAACTTAAGAAAATCTATGCAATGTTTTAATAAATAAAGCCAATTTCAGATTTTTTTTGACTATTAAATTGACAAAACTTTAAAACATAACTTTAATAGCATTGAGGTGTAATGCTATACACATTCATACATAGCAGGTGGGCATGTGACTACTTATCAAATTCTTTAAAGAAATTTTACAGAATGTATCAAAAATATTAAGCTATATATGCTTGTGACTTAGGACATTTCAAGAACTGGATCATTAGGTAATTATCAAGTATTTGAAGGACATATTTATAAAAGGCTTTCATTGTGCTTCCTTATTCTAATGATAAATAATATTGTCCAAAAACAGTGAATAAAAGAATTAATTAGAGCAAAGCCATATGAGCCACTCAGAGATCCCTGATAACAAGAAACTTATTTCCCTGTTCCTAGGAGTATCACTGCATATAGAATGGTGTCAGCAACATAGTATATCCTGAACGACCACTTGTGGAGTAAATGAGTTGAAAAAAATATGAAAACATAATATATATGCTTATGAAGATTTATGAGGAGAATAATTAAAACATAAAGCTATATTAAAATATAAAATTCTGTATACAGTAAGATATCAGGTTTTAAAATAACATATTTAAACTTAAAATAGAGATATTCAAGAGAAAATGATCAAGGTTTTATAGCTTTTTAACTCTTTTTTTTCTGTTTTCAAATCTTCCCATAACACGTATGTATTATATTACTATAAAGAATATAGTATAATCATTTGTAATTTTAGATATATATCGAGCCAGCCAAAATAAGCACCCTTTGTTCAAAGAGAAATACTGTTTTGAGGACGTGACTGATCTATCCTGATGACTCTTCTCTCCCAACCCCTCAGCATGTTGTCTGAGAAGAGTATGGGCTCAGTATTCACTTATTAGATGAATGAACCAGTTTTGATTATGATGATTGTACTTCAGAATCAAGTCCTTTAGGGTAGAGTACCTTACAGATAATAATGACTTCAGTATTTTGTTCACTCAGATTAGAGATAACCTATATTGATTTTATTTCCGTCATTTAAATTGTGTCAATTTAATTTTGTGTGATGTCAAATTACTCGTTTGACCTTGAAATATTTTACAATTAATAAATAGCCCTCTCTGTGATGTGTGATTTTATTCCTTTTACTAACAGAACCTCTTTGAATCTTCCACCTTACTTACTCAGGGTGTTTTTCTATTGCATTCAATAGTAATAGTAATTATCATCGTGTCTGTCTGTCTCCCAATCACTTTGACTGCTAACTATGTATCCACATGCCCACTTTCTGACTGTTCCAGGCCCACTTTCTGATGTCCATTAGAAAGTGATACATGGTTTTTTAAAAATTATTATTCCATGTTTTCACACAGTTCCTAGCATACAATAGACAACCTATGTTTGTTGTTTTCATCACACAGCAGTGTCATTCTATCAACAAATTCTATCAGTAACTATTACGTCTTCAGTATAATGTTAATCATTCCATACATAATTTATGTGATTCCACAGAGAAAGAAATACTGATGTAAATGAAAGATTATCAAACAATACAGAAGTAAGCAAATCTAAAATGGTGTGGAACAGACCACCATGCCTTTGAAGATAAGAGGAAATTGTGATCATTGAGGCTGGAGTTCATCAGGGCTGACATCAGAATGGAGGTAAATAGAAGTGTAAATTGAAGTCTACTTGCTGGACTCCAAATGTTGTTGCAGCCTGAGACATTGATCTGTTAAAGAAGTTAAGTATCTCGTTCACTTTTGCAAATAAAATATTAATTTGAGTTCACAAATTTGCTTTTAGTGGGTAGATATTAAAATGTTCATTGCATCACTGGTGTTGAATTTTAATTAATATTTCAGGAATGATATGTGCATTATCTGATGAAATATTAATGGGACATTACTTTCTTTTGGTGTCCTCTAATATCATGTTGCTACCCAAGGTATAGCACCAATGCCAAATATTAGGGAGTAAAAGAGGCTCTCTTGTGGGTCTCTACCATGTTTCTCCTCCAGGAAACCATGAACTGACCTATCATTGTATATACCTTGTCTGGTACACTTCCACCAGATCTCACAGTGCCTCACATTTCAGGTATCTTTTTATACACCTGAATGAGTAAGACACTGATGAAAAACAGTTTTCCTTTATAAATGCATATTTAAGTTTTGATTGATAATTCATGTTAATTTAGGAAATTATTTAGTTAGCAGCAGCATATTCTACAATCAGGAACTGTCAGTCTTTTCAATGCAAATACTCTAGGTGGCTTGTAAGTCAGCCTATGACAAATTATGGGACTTTGAAGTCTAGTAATGTTAAATGTATCTTAAGTGTTTGAAATATGTAAAACTGTGTGCATCAGATCTGAATGAACTCTTTTCTTTAGGCTGCCAGTAATAGGGCTTATGGTAGGATTTTTTTTTTTTTTTGTCTTCTGTTATTTTATAATGGGTCAGAGGTTATTTAGGCCTCATATGCATATTTCTGAAAGGGCAGCATGCATTGAAAAATGTCACTGCATTAATGTGTGCCATTCTTGGCTTCCTTGGCCATGCCTGCTTGTCACAGTTATTGCCAAAGCAATGCCATTGTGTGTCCTGTGATTCTCTGCCCATGCAATTTAGACCACCCCATTTCCATGTTCTTAAGGTAATTATGTCCCTCCAAATGTCAGCTAAATGACTTTGACATTCAAGATTCGTTAACAGCTTTTGAACACCATGTTATCTGTGCTATTTGTAATTCATATTCATGCAAATCCCCAGCCCCAGACACCACACCATTCCATCTGCTGAGAAGGTTCCTACTCCCTTCGCCTTTAAAGTGTAGCTGGCTAGAGAGTCTCTACACCTTTTGACACACTTTTAAGGTATTTAATGTCTCTGTAATTCTACTATAATTAGGATATTCTGATCATTAGAAGTGAAGAAACACCAAGATATTTATGTCAGGATGACTATTCTTTTCTAAAAACTTGGCAATTAATTGTTATCTTGGGATAACATGTAAGTAAATATATGTAACTACCTTCTTTCTTTAAGCAGTAGCAATAACTTTCCTAGATTATTGTTTGGCTATATTCATTTGGGGTTATTTGTAAAATAAACAAAACATGTACTTGTGAAACATCTCAATAGAAGGAAAATGTCCAGAGATATGTTAAAACAGATCACCTTTACATTCTTATGTGAAATAGGCAAGTGTCTTTGACTGGAAGATACACATATAACATTTGTTCAATATAAACTAGAGAGCTAGTGAAATTATGCGGATAATCTAGATAAGTTATTGTGGTTGTCTTAAGATGGCAACCCACTCCAGTGTTCTTGCCTGGAGAATCCCAGGGATGGCGGAGCCTGGTGGGCTGCCGTCTATGGGGTCACACAGAGTCAGACACGACTGAAGTGACTTAGCAAGATCTCTCTGCTAGATGGTTTTAAAAGTCTACTTTAAAATTTTTGTTTTAAAGAATTATCATTGTGTAGTATTACAAATCAAAACCAGTCACATAGTATCATGTTCATAGATGGCTAACCCTTTGAGAATAGCTCTTTATTCTGTAGCATTATTAGCCCCCCATGCCTTTATCAGCCATATGAATTTATGTTTGGTTAGCTGACCTCTCCAGTCATTCCTGAGGAAAATAACTTCCCATCATAAAATGAATATATTCCTGATGCTACTCACCCGAGAAATACACTTCCTAGAACTGCTCGTGTGAGCAGCAATTTAATCACAAATCAATGTTAGTAATTTTGTGTCTGTCCCTGTGAATTACACTTTAAGATTCATATTGGAATCATGCCATTTACTTCTGATTGGGAAATACAAGGGCCACTCCTATTCCTCAGCTTCTGCTACTTTTAATGCTAATTGTCTATCTCATTTAGATGTAGCTTTCCTTTGCCCCAGATCCATGCAAAGAAGACATTGTTTATGCTACATGGCCTAGAAGTAATTATAATAGAAGACATAGAATCTTAATGATGAATTGAGAATATCAGTCTTTTACTCACAAATTCATTTAAAATAATTGAATTGTCAAATCAAATTAGACTTCCATCACTTCTGTTTGGAACTGTTTGGAAATATTTTCCATTATATATTTTAGCTATTGTTGTTTAACAACATTTGGTCAGAAACAAAGTGAAAGTCAAGTGTTATATCCTTGATATTATTACATTGCAATAATTAAAACAGATGACTTACCTTTAATGGACAGTCAACATTGTTCAAGAGTTTGCTATTTGACCAACAGTGTAATTCTGTTATATATTTTGAATCATACTTTGCAAGAAATCCATATTATTAAAAGGGAATAAAATCCACAGTACATTTCACAGAGAGAATTTAATTACAGAATAAAAGAAGCAGTTTGCTGTAATTGCTGCATATTAAGCATAAAATTAGCTTGTACTGCTAGGAAGGGAAGAAAAATAGTAAATATTTTTAAACACATGCTGTTTTCAGCACTGTCCTAGGTTATATGTTCATAATAAATGTGACCACATTTATTCTTCATGATCATCTTTTATGTTTATTGTTTTATGTATATTGCAATCAGACAATGAGTTAGAAACTGAGGATACAATGATAAATAGGATCTTAGGCTATGGTACTATATTTTCATGTCATGAATAATCAAGAATTGAAAATGTGTTTGAACTAATGATAGCAATACTGAATGAAAGAAAGTGCAGTCTGAATAGTCTGTGTGAGAGAGAACAGTGATTCAGAAGATGAATTGTTTCTTCCATTACCCTGTCCATTTGACCTTTTAAAACCTGAAGTATAATTTAAATACAGTCAGGTGACTGAATCTTAAGTATACAACTTGAAATTTTTTCTGTATGTATCTGCCTGTGTAACAACGACCTAGAGCCATCCATAGAACATTTCTAGCAGACCTGAGAGGCTCCTGCATGCCTCTTTCCAATTAATATGCCTGTGTAGTTAAAGACTGTCTTGAACTCTTCACTCAGCATATGGCTTTGAGGTTCATTCATGTTGTTTTCTGTAGCAGAAGTTGCATTTTTTTGGTGATTTCTATATAAATAATTGTGTACATGTACTACAATTTATTAGTTATTCAGCCTTAAACAGGAATTTGTATTGTTTCCAGTTTGGGGCTGTTACAAGTATACAGAATGAATGAACACCTAGTGGAGTATATTTGATGTGCAGAAGTACTCATTTCTCTTGGGTATATACTTCAGAGTTCAATTGCTTGGTCAGGGATTATGTGTATGTACAGTGTTAGTGTTATTTCCAAATTGTCTTCCTAGGAGATGATACAAATTTAGACTCATACCAGCAATGTATGGGATTTATCATTTGCTTTACACCTTCCATTTATTTAGGTCTTTAATTTTTCTTAGCTCTATTTGTGATTATTAGTTTAATGGCCTTATATAACTTTCATTACTTTTAGTCATAGATTTTTATATTTAATGATTGGATGTTTAAATGGCATTTTAAAATTCCTTTTTCATTTTTATGTCTCTAGAATATAGAAATGCAATTTATTTTTTATGTATTCTGACCTTGAATGCAGCCACCTCACTAAATTCCGATATTAATTCTAATAGTGGTTTTCTGTAAATTCTTTTTAAATTTTCTTTTCAAACAATCAGTATATCTATGCAGTAAGTCAATTTTAGTTCTTCCATTCAAGCTCCTTACATTTTATTTTCTAGCTTTACTGCCCTGATAAGGTCCTCCGACACAATGTTGATTAGAAGTGGTAATACTAGGCATTTTTTCCTGTTCTTAAATACAGTAGGAAACAGTCAACATTTCACTAGTAATAGTAACGTTACTTGTAGATTTTTTAAGGAAGTATCCTTAATCAAATTAAGGGAATTCTCTTCTATTACTAATTTGCTGATACAGTCTTAATATTATAAATGGAGGTTGAATCTTTTTGAATCTCTTAAGATTCTCATATGAGTTTTCACTTTTATTCTATTCATGTGAGAAATTACATTGATTTATTTTCTAATGCTAAATAAACTTTGGATTGGTGGGATAACTCATTATGTGTTATACTTACAGATCACTAGATTTATTCTGCTAATATTTTTCTTTAGGAAATTTTTTTGCATCTATGTTGGGAGTTGTTTGCTTATTGTTTTACTTTAACATCTTGTCACAAGTTTGTGTTAATATTATCCTGGCCTCATAAAAAGGGTTCTTCTTTCTGTTGTTAGGAACAGTGTCCTAGATATGTTAATTAATTAACATATGTTAGTTTTTTTGTTGTGTTAAGTCGCTTCTGTTGTGTCCAATTCTTTGTGACCCTATGGACTGTAGCCCCCAGGCTCCACTGTCCAGGGATTCTCCAGGCAAGAATACTGGAGTGGGTTGCCATGCCCTCCTCCAGGGGATCTTCCTGACCCAGGGATCAAACCCACATCTCTTCTATCTCCTTAACTGGCAAGCAGGTTCTTTACTACTAACACCCCCTGGGAAGCCTTCATGTGTTAATTACGTATTTATTAAAATTCACTGGTGAAGCAACCTGGGGCGTGGGTTTTTTTGGGGGGAAGAACATCAGTTACGTATTGAGTTATAGTATTATTCAGATCAGTTATGGACTGAGTTATAGCACTATTCAGATTGAGTTATAGTATTATTCAGTTATGTTTTTCATTTCCTTCTATTCATCTAAGTCTGAATAATTTTTGCTATCTTTGGGTCATAAGATATACTGTGTATGATTTAAATCCTATAAAATATGTTTAGATCTGATTTATGACCCAGAATATGTTTGATTTTAGTAAATTTCCATATCTGCTTGAAAAGAATTTATATTCTGCATCTCTTCAGTAAAATGCCCATTAAACATCAATTAAGTAGATTTGGTAAATAATGTTCAAATCTTCTATATTTCTGATTTTTTTTAACCAATTTTCAAACTATGCATGAAGCTTTCTTTTGTGCCTATCTCATATATTTTGCATTTATCATCTTATATTTAATTTCCCTGTCTCTTATAACCTTCATTTTTGAATAGCATTATATTACATATAATATAAAGAACCTAAGTTATCAATTATTTTCTTCCAGCACTTCCCATACGTAATTTTTAATGCTTTGGATTCTGTAGTTTCTATGGAAAAGTCAGTGGTAAGGCTATTGTTGACTTTTAAACTTCTCCCATTTCTTTTCTGAGGCTGCTTTTAAGGCTTTCTCTTTAGGCTGTGGGTCTCAACAGTTTCATTACAGTGTCCATATCTGAGGCTTTGTTCTTTTTAGGGTTTGCTGAGCTTTTTGAATCTCTAGGCTATTTTTTTTGGTCTCAGATATTCTCCAGCCATCATTTCTTCAGATATTGCTTTTGCTCTTTCCTTACTCACCTTGTTGATCGCCATTTAAATTCATCCTAGACATTTTGACTGTCCCATTTATGTCTCATGTTCTTTTTTGATTTCTATTCCTTTCTATTCTCTTAATCTCTGTGTTTCATTCTGAATGTTTTATATTTTTTATTGACATCCTTATTTCACATTATTTAGTTATGCTTCTTATTATTCCACTCTGAATAAACTCATCTAATAAATTCTTAATTTCAAACATTATAGTTTTCAATTCCAGAATTTCCATTTGAAAAACTAGATTCTGTTTTTTCTGTTGAAATTCTTTAATTATTTTGTTCATCTTATTCTCTTCTTTTTAAAAGATCTGATTTTAGTCCGTATATAGTCCTTGTCTTCTAACTCTGATACTCAGGTCACCATTGCACCAACTTCTGTTGTCTTACCTCTTTACTTTTATTTGTGTTTTCTCATCTCTGCTACTGCTAAGTCAATTCAGTCATGTCCGACTCTGTGTGACCCCATAGACGGCAGCCTACCAGGCTCCCCCCCGTCCCTGGGATTATCCAGGCAAGAACACTGGAGTGGGTTGCCATTTCCTTCTCCAATGCATGAAAGTGAAAAGTGAAAGTGAAGTCCCTCAGTCGTATCCAACTCTTAGCGACTCCATGGACTGCAGCCCACCAGGCTCCTCCATTCATGGGATTTTCCAGGCAAGAGTACTGGAGTGGGGTGCCATTGCCTTCTCCATTTCTCATCTCTAGTAGCTTTAAATGTTTTATTCTGGATATCATGCATTAAAGAAGATTGGAAGTTATAGATGTTATTATATTTCACCAGAGAGATGTCTCCTTCTATCTATAGGCATCTAAGATGAAGAACTAATCATCTAAATCCAATTGGAGGTTGAACTATTACAGAATTATGTTGATACTTTAGTAAGATTCAGTGTATCTCTGTTTAATCTGTAGGTTCTCTGTCTTCTTGGTCCTAAGATATTAGAGGCAGTCCACTTCTGCCCTTCAGATTTTCTCAGTCCTGCTCTCTTCAGTTCAGTTCAGTCACTCAGTCATGTCTGACTCATTGCGACCCCATGAACCGCAGCATGCCAGGCCTCCGTATCCATCACTAACTCCCAGAGTCCACCCAAACTCATGTCCATCGAGTCGGTGATGCCATCCAACCATCTCACCCTCTCTCATCCCCTTTTCCTGCCCTCAATCTTTCCCAGCATCAAGGTCTTTTCAAAAGGACAGCTCTTTACATCAGGTGGCCAAAGTATTGGAGTTTCAGCTTCAGCATCAGTCCTTCCAATGAACACCCAGGACTGATCTCCTTTAGGATGGACTGGTTGGATCTCCTTGCTGTCCAAGGGACTCTCAAGAGACTTCTCCAACAGCACAGCTCAAACGCATCAATTCTTCAGTGCTTAGCTTTCTTTATAGTCCAACTCTCACATCCATATATGACCACTGGAAAAACCATAGCCTTGACTAGATGGACCTTTGTTGACGAAGTAGTGTCTCTGCTTTTTTAATATGCTGTCTAGGTTGGTCATCACTTTCTTTCCAAGGAGTAAGCATCTTTTAATTTCATGGCTGCAGTCACCATCTGCAGTGATTTTGGAGCCCCCCAAAATAAAGCCAGCCACTGTTTCCACTGTTTCCCCATCTATTTGCCATGAAGTGATGGGACCAGATGCCATGATCTTAGTTTTCTGAGTGCTGAGTTTTAAGCCAACTTTTTCACTCACCTGTCTCACTTTCATCAAGAGGCTATTTAGTTCCTCTTCACTTTCTGCCATAAGGGTGGTGTCATCTGTATATCTGAGGTTATTGCTATTTCTCCCGGCAATCTTGATTCCAGCTTGTGCTTCCTCCAGCCCAGAGTTTCTCATGATGTACTCTGCATATAAGTAAAATAAGCATGGTGACAATATACAGACTTGACATACTCCTTTTCCTATTTGGAACCAGTCTGTTGTTCCATGTCCAGTTCTAACTGTTGCTTCCTGACCTGCATACAGATTTCTCAGGAGGCAGGTCAGGTGGTCTGGTAATCCCATTTCTTGAAGAATTTTCCACAGTTTGTTGTGATCCACACAGTCAAAGGCTTTTGCATAGTCAATAAAGCAGAAATAGATGTTTTTCTGGACCTCTCTTGCTTTTTTGATGATTGAACAGATATTGGCAATTTGATCTCTGATTCCTCTTCCTTTTCTGAAACCAGCTTGAATAAGACAAACCATTCAATATCACAGTAATCCAAGTCTATGCCCCAGCCAGTAACACTGAGGAAGCTGAAGTTGAATGGTTCTATGAAGACCTACAAGACCTTTTAGAACTAACACTGAAAAAAGATGTCCTTTTCATTATAGGGGGCAGGAATGCAAATGTAGGAAGTCAAGAAACACCTGGAGTAACATGGAAATTTGGCCTTGGAATATAGAATGAAGCAATGCAAAAATTAACAGGTTTGCCAAGAGATCACACTGGTCAGAGCAAACACCCTGTTCCAACAACACAAGAGAAGACTCTACACATGGACATCACCAGATGGTCAACACCGAAATCAGATTGATTATATTCTTTGTAGCCAAAGATGGAGAAGCTCTATACAGTCAGCAAAAACAAGATGAGGAGTTGACTGTGGCTCAGATCATGAACTCCTTATTGCCAAATTCAGACTGAAATTGAAGAAAGTGGGGAAAACCACCAGACCATTCTGGTATGACCTAAATTAAATCCCTTATGATTATACAGTGGAAGTGAGAAATAGATTTAAGGGACTAGATCTGATAGACAGAGTGCCTGTTGAACTATGGACAGAGGTTCATGACATTGTACAGGAGACAGGGATCAAGACCATCCCCATGGAAAAGAAATGCAAAAAAGCAAAATGGCTGTCTGAAGAGGCCTTACAAATAGCTGTGAAAAGAAGAGAAGCAAAAAGCAAAGGAGAAAAGGAAAGATATAAGCATCTGAATGCAGAGTTCCAAAGAAGAGCAAGGAGAGATAAAGCCTCCCTCAGAGATCAATGCAAAGAAATAGAGGAAAACAACAGAATGGGAAAGACTAGAGATCTCTTGAAGAGTATTAGAGATACCAAGGGAACATTTCATGCAAAGATGGGCTCAATAAAGGACAGAAATGGTATGGATCTAACAGAAGCAGAAGATATTAAGAAGAGGTGGAAAGAATACACAGAACAACTGTACAAAAAAGATCTTCACGGCCAAGATAATCACGATGGTGGGATCACTCACCTAGAGCCAGACATCCTGGAATGTGAAATCAAGTGGGCCTTATGAAGCATCACTACAAACAAAGCTAGTGGAGGTGATGGAATTCCAGTTGAGCTACTTCAAATCCTGAAAGATGATGCTGTGAAAGTGCTGCACTCAATATATCAGCAAATTTGGAAAATTCAGCAGTAGCCACAGGTACAGAGTTTAAGGGGAAACATATCCTTGAGCAAGACGAGTTGTTTTGTTGTGCAGTCATCAGCTCTGGGCTTAAAGAAAAAAATATTTGTCCTTTTCTCCTCCTTGAGAACTCCAGACCTCCATCTCCTCCTCAAAAGCCCCAGATCCCTCTCTCCTCCTGGGGGACCCTGGACTTCTTATCAACCTACATAGAAATTGACTCTCTCAGTATTTTAAAGAAAATAGAAATAATGAAATAAATTTTCTTTATTCCTTAAGGCACTTTATCTGGTAAATTAGTTTACAGTAAAGTAAATTAATTCAAAATGATATAAATTCTAATTGGCCTAGAAATTTGTTATTTTAATAGTCATTTCCTTCTAAAATGAATATAAATTCATTCTTTCCTGCTGTTACTTATAGCACCCAGACTACTGTATTTTTTGTAGGAACGTAAAGGCATATCATATTGCTCAAATTCTGTGGCATATTTGGTTCTTAATTGTCTAGGAGTATCAAGTATTTTAAAGAAAATAATTATACTCTTTTGAATATCTTGCTGATAGACTTTCTTAATTATATAGAAATAAAAAAATATAGTGGCCTATCAAGGTCCCTTTTGTTCTTATTAATTCAAAGTTTTTAAAAATACACTGTGTCTAATGATCTTGGAAATGGAGAGGGAGGACCAGACTTACGTTTAAGCTCTGCTATTGATTTCTTGCTTGTCTTGATTACCTATTTTTACCCCCTTTCTATTTTCCTCTACCATGCTTTATGTTCTAAGATTGTTCCTTATCCTTTGGCTTCCTGTTGGGTTCAACCAATATAATGTGAGGTAAATGTAATTCATTTCACCTGCTCCTTTTGAAACTGTTGCTCATGGTGGATAACGCACTTCTTTTTACCTAGTGTCAGATAGTCCCTTCCATTCACTTTTTTCTCTAGATTCTTGTAGTTCTTGTCCCTGAGGTATCTTAAGCTTAGAGATAGTAATCCCTTTCTACTAAACCTGCACCTTGTTGATTTCCCTACATCCTAATTGTATAAATACACAGCCCCTTTATTTAACTCTCCTCAGTTAACTTGCTCAAGAGTGCCATCAATTTCCTGCCAGAACTCAGACTGATATGCTAAGCTACCTTGAACAATCCCATTTGATAAATGAGTTTTAACTACCACTTTATACAATACACATAATAGTACCCATCACCAGCATTGCTGAGGTGGGTTATCTCTGCTCTCAAGATAAAGTTCAAAGCTTACAACATCAATTCAAGGCTAGTGTTTACCTCTTCAGGTTTCTCTTTTGCCAAGTTCCCTGTCAGTATTGACACTTCAGCCATATTGAAATATTTTCAGCATCCCTGTCCCCACATTACCCTGTGCTTGATGGAGTATGAACAATTTATATCATCGGAAATCCTCTCTTCTTCTTGTCCTCTCCTCTGTTCCTTTCAATTAGGTCTTCTGAGAATCAATTAGAGTAAAAAGCCTATTCTGACTAGTCTCATTCCCAACCTAAATTGCACTCAATAATTTTTTAAAACTTTCTCTAGTTGCCTTTTATTGCACACATTATGGTACTTAATTTCCTATCTTCTTATCAGTTTCTCATTCCAGAATAAAAATTCCCTGCATTCAGAACTAGGTGATACTCACTGGCTCTAGCACAATCCAGATCTCACAATGAGCAATATAAAAAAATTTTTGTATGGCTATTTACAAATAAAAACACAGGATTTCTTTGAGCTTTTTAAATATATTTTTAGAATATTAATTATTAAGTCATTATAGGACAAATATATAATCAAAACAATAAGAACAAAGATGCCTTATTAATCTCCTCTTCATCACTTGCAACTAATTTGAACTTTACATCTTTCCGAAATCTGTCATTGAAGGCCTGGGTAAAAGGGAGTACTCTCATCCCAGGTGTTCCTGAGACTTGGGCCAGTGAGGCCCTGGCAAAACATCTGAGGCTATTTCAGATTATATCTGGCTCCAACCTGACAATACTTCAACAAAAAGGGTGCACAATGGTATCAGAAAGTAAAACTTAATCAGACTATGTCCCTATTGGTAGTGTTCTGAGAACCAAGCCCATCATTTGTTAACTTCTTTAAAATTTAACAAGATTTGAAACTAAGTTATCTGGACAATTGTCTCATTTTTTCAATTCATGATTTCTTATAAGATTTGATATATTTAGCATACTGTGTGAAATAATTTTCGAGACCTAGAAATACAGCCTGGCTAGTTTCTTTGCTGTCTGTTGCTTTCTTGTTTATGCTTGCACAAAATAGATTGAATAAGCAATGTTTTATCATGCAATTTTGATTTACATTCTGGGTGATGGAGAACAAATCTGCTGTGCATGTGAAACACATTCAGCAAAGATTACATTTTTTTCTCCCCAAATTTAAAAAAAAATGTCTAGGAAATTCCATTTCCCCTTATTTGAAATATATGATTACTCAGTAGAAGTCTATTATATATCTGTTTTGTAGATTGTGCTTCAAAACTTCTCGTCATTTTAGTAGTGTTATTGGGCAATAAAAACTGTTTTTAAAGCATGGCCATTGACTTTTGATATGCCTTTCACATCGTTTCACATCTTGATTTGAAATCATTTTCATTTTTTCCCAGAGACAGCAGGAAATCACATTAAATGCACAATAATGCTTGTGTTGTGATAGCAAGTCATTGAAAAATCTTTTAGTAGGTACTTCCAAATAAAGATAAGTTTTTTGGGAGGCAACAAGCATCAAATAACCAAGCATGGCTGTCAGCTGAATTATACATCTTGATCATCTTGTTATTGTATTGTTGAATCTGATAATCACTCTGATGAGTTTTTCAGTCTGACATGACCTTTTCACCACTTGTGATGGAAAACGACACACAGCACATTTACTAAACAAGGATAGGATATCAGAACCACTCACTGACATTTTAAACTTTATTATATTCACTTAAAAGAGCTTTTTGTTCCCTACCTAATGAGAATAAAGGGGTGTTTTAATTATTCTTTAAACATAAATGGGGATATTATTGAATTTTTTAAAACTAATCCCTTTTGGACAAGTAAATCCCACTTACCTGCTTCCTCAGTGTTGTTGCCATGGGAGAAAATAGCACAGGCATAGACTCAGCATTGAAATGCAAGAATTTCATTTCTAGCCTCTTTATAAGAAGTGTGTGCAGGATGAAAAGAGAGTCCATCAGCTAATGTTGGAACTTCAGTTCCTTAACCGATCACAAGTTTTAGCTGTCTTTCTAACTGCACCTCAGGCACACTGTAATATGTGTCTGTGACTAGGAGATGGCATGTGAAATTATGGCAATAGATTGAAGAGAAAAAGGTATATGGGCTTCTATATTAGCTAACTTCAAAAAAGGCTATTTGAAAGGGAATAGAGGACATGCATTTAAATATGTCACACAGTGTTCGTCAAAGATTTAGGCCCTCTAAAGAATCGCTAGTGGTAAGACCCCGCCTGCCAATGCAGGAGACAGGAGAGACACAGGTTCGATCTCTCAGTTGAGGAGATCCTCTGGAGGAGGGCATGGCAACCCACTGCAGTTTTCATGCCTGGAGAATCCCATGGACAGAGGAGCATGGAAGGCTATAGTCTATGGTGTCACAAAGAGTCAGACATGACTGAAATGACTTAGCGCACACACACAAATGGATTGCGATGTTTGTCATGGAGAGTAAATCACTGAAGATACCTGGAAACACACAGTTGGTACCAAGGAGTATCACACATTAGTGATTTCCTTGTGAGTTGAGTTTTCAAACTTTGAGAATACAGGACATGTAGGTTGGTTGATTATGAAGTTTCTGATTTCCTCACAAGCAGGCAAAATGTTCTATTGGGGTATTTAAGAACATATTAGATTTTAAATGTAACATATTTTAGATGCAATAAAAGTAATTCAGCATTGCTAATATTTATTATATGGATTGGTAATTTCTCTTTTTATTGACCAGTATTTCCTGAGGTCATAAAGCATAATTGATTTCACCAAGCTCAAAAAGCATAAAAGCTGTAATAGATCATTTGTCAGAACATCTAATTTATATTTAAAAAGATGTCTACTTATTAGCTAAATTTCAGCAAACTTCCTTGAACAGTTTGTTGCTGAAATTGAAAAATGCATATCTTAACTAAGAACAGTCAATGATGACTTTATTTGGTTTTATATAACTTTTTCTAGCTATGAAAGTTATTAAATAAGGTATCAAAATAAATTTATTAGACTCAGATATTTGAATTATTGTATCATAAAGAGTTAAATGTTTTTCATTTAAAAAACCATATTCAATATATTTGAATTATTTCATACATTTAGCAAAATAGATATTTTCATTTAATCTTATTGTCAACTCTTAAAAATTACTCATTTATGTGATTTATAAATAATATATTAATAGATTGCTAAGTACGTATCATGTGTGAGTAAATACATTTACATGTATTAGTAGTACTTGCTAAGATACGTTTTTTTCTAATGAGGTGCCTGGTCAAAAAATATCGTCAAACCCTAAAACAGAAAAGAGATTCTTTATCTTACTGCCATATTTCAAATAACTAAAATTCAATAAAGATGTATTTTAAATATTTCTATTTCTTTAAATATAAAATGTACTTTGCTCTTAAATGAGAAATTCAAAGAAAGTATTTAACAAATTAGCTGAAAAATTATAGTATGCTAAATGGTATTTTGGAGAAGGCAATGGCAACCCACTCCAGTACTCTTGCCTGGAAAATCCCATGGATGGAGGAGCCTGGTAGGCTGCAGTCTATGGGGTTGCAAAGAGTTGGACACGACTGAGCAACTTCACTTTAACTTTTCATTTTCATGCATTGGAGAAGGAAATGGCAACCCACTCCAGTGTTCTTGCCTGGAGAATCCCAGGGATGGGGGAGCCTGGTAGGCTGCTGTCTATGGGGTCACATAGAGTCGGACACGACTGAAGCGACTTAGCAGCAGCAGCAGCAGCAAATGGTATTTAGAAAATAAAACAAAGAATGCAATAACTAAAACCTTAATTTTGAAAATCTGTTTTAAGTAAATTTACAATGTGATTATTAAAATACATTTCAAAATTCTGAACTAAATAGAATGATAACACACACACACACAATTTTTGTTGTCTATCCAAATGGAATATATCTCTAAAGGGGTTGGTTGAAAATACTACACAGAATACCCAGAGTTTTTTACATATTTACACAAACTCAAATAATAAAATGAATCTTTCCTGAAAATAGATGAAATATGATTCAGTTCAGTTCAGTTCAGTCTCTCAGTCATGTCCAACTCTTTGCGACCCCAAGAATTGCAGCACGCCAGGCCCCCCTGTCCATCACCAACTCCTGGAGTTCACTTAGACTCACGTCCATTGAGTCAGTGATGCCATCCAACTATATCATCCTCTGTCGTCTCCTTCTCCTCTGATTTCATTATTATAATTTGTAGGAGAAGGAAAGGTACTAGAATCTCTGTCAATTGTCTCAACATCCATACCAAGAATTATTCAAGGATGTTCTCATTTGAAGGAAGTTTACTTTTAAGAGCATATCCTTGTACATTTACTAATGGAGTTAGTTACACTTCCAAAGGAATATTCTTGAGCCTGTGTAATTCTATAGAAATATAATGATCACTAGTGTTCACAATGAGTATCATTAAATGTACTCTCTATATAATATATACATTAAACAGACCATATGTGAGAGTTAGATTTAGGTCATACCTGAATGGTCTAGTGGTTTTCCCTACTTTCTTCAATTTAAGCCTGAATTTGGCAATAAGGGGTTCATGACCTGAGCCACAGTCAACTCCTCGTCTTGTTTTTGCTGACTGTATAGAGCTTCTCCATCTTTGGCTCAAAAGAATATAATCAATCTGATTTTGGTGTTGACCATCTGGTGATGTCCATGTGTAGAGTTTTCTCTTGTGTTGTTGGAAGAGGGTGTTTGCTATGACCAGTGTGATCTCTTGGCAAAGCTCTATTAGCCTTTGCCCTGCTTCATTCCGTACTCCAAGGCCAAATTTGCCTGTTACCCCAGGTGTTTCTTGACTTCCTACTTTTGCATTCCAGTCCCCTATAATGAAAAGGACATTTTTTTTGGGCTTTAGTTCTAAAAGGTCTTGTAGGTCTTCATAGAACCATTCAACTTCAGCTTCTTCAGCATTACTGGTTGGGGCATAGACTTGGATTACTGTGATATTGAATGGTTTGCCTTGGAAATGAACAGAGATCATTCTGTCGTTTTTGAGATTGCATCCAAGTACTGCATTTTGGACTCTTTTGTTGACCATGATGGCTACTCCATTTCTTCTGAGGGATTCCTGCCCGCAGTAGTAGATATAATGGTCATTGGAGTTAAATTCACCCATTCCAGTCCATTTTAGTTCTCTGATTCCTAGAATGTTGACATTCACTCTTGCCGTCTCCTGTTTGACTACTTCCAATTTGCCTTGATTCATAGACCTAACATTCCAGATTTCTATGCAATATTGCTTTTTACAGCATCGGACCTTGCTTCTATCACCAGTCACATCCACAAGTGGGTACTGTTTTTGCTTTGGCTCAATCCCTTCATTCTTTCTGGAGTTATTTCTCACGGATCTCCCTTAGTATATTGTGCACCTACTGACCTGGGGAGTTCCTCTTTCAGTATCCTATCATTTTGCCTTTTCATACTGTTCATGGGGTTCTCAAGGCAAGAATACTGAAGTGGTTTGCCATTCCCTTCTCCAGTGGACCACATTCTGTCAGACCTCTCCACCATGACCCACCTATCTTGGGTGGCCCCACACAGCATGGCTTAGTTTCATTGAGTTAGACAAGGCTGTGGTCCATGTGGTTAGATTGACTAGTTTTCTGTGATTATGGTTTCAGTGTGTCTGCCCTCTGATGCCTCTCACAACACTTACCATCTTACTTGGGTTTCTCTTACCTTGGACATGGGGTATCTCTTCACGGCTTCCCCAGCAAAGCGCAGCTGCTGCTCCTTACCTTGGATGAGGGGTATCTCCTCACAGCCGCTGCTCCTGACCTTAAACGTAGGGTAGCTCCTCTTGGCCCTCCTGTGCCCACGCAGCCACCGCTCCTTGGACGTGGGATTGCTCCTTGGATGTGGGGTTGCTCCCATGGAAAAGAAATGCAAAAAAGCAAAATGGCTGTCTAGGGAGGCCTTACAAATAGCTGTGAAAAGAAGAAAAGTGAAAAGCAAAGGAGGAAAGGAAAGATATAAGCATCTGAATACAGAGTTCCAAAGAATAGCAAGGAGAGATAAGAAAGCCTTCCTCAGCGATCAATGCAAAGAAATAGATGAAAACAACAGAATGGGAAAAACTAGAGATCTCTTCAAGAAAATTAGAGATACCAAAGGAAAATTTCA
The DNA here is from genome assembly GCF_000754665.1 of Bison bison bison. Classification (NCBI taxonomy): domain Eukaryota; kingdom Metazoa; phylum Chordata; class Mammalia; order Artiodactyla; family Bovidae; genus Bison; species Bison bison. The sequence continues at coordinate 6,901,378 of NW_011494948.1, read as the reverse complement.
TGCAAAGATAGGCTCAATAAAGGACAGAAATGGTATGGACCTAACAGAAGCAGAAGATATTAAGAAGAGGTGGCAAGAATACATAGAAGAACTGTACAAAAAAGATCTTCATGACCCAGATAATCACAATGGTGTGATCACTCACCTAGAGCCAGACATCCTGGAATGTGAAGTCAAGTGGACCTTAGAAAGCATCACTATGAAAAAGCTAGTGGAGATGATGGAGATGATGGAATTCCAGTTGAGCTCTTCCAAATCCTGAAAGATGATGCTGTGAAAGTGCTGCACTCAATATGCCAGCAAATTTGGAAAACTTAGCAGTGGCCACAGGACAGGAAAAGGTCAGTTTTCATTCTAATCCCAAAGAAAGGCAATGCCGAAGAATGCTCAAACTACCACACAATTGCACTCATCTCACACGCTAGTAAAGTAATGCTCAAAATTCTCCAAGCCAGGCTTTAGCAATACGTGAACTGCAAACTTCCAGATATTCAAGCTGGAGTTAGAAAAGGCAGAGGAACCAGAGATCAAATTGCAAACATCCACTGGATCATGGAAAAAGCAAGAGAGTTCCAGAAAAACATCTATTTCTGCTTTATTGACTATGCCAAAGCCTTTGACTGTGTGGATCACAATAAACTGTGGAAAATTCTGAAAGAGATGGGAATACCCGACCACCTGACCTGCCTCTTGAGAAATCTGTATGCAGATCAGGAAGCAAGAGTTAGAACTGGACATGGAACAACAGACTGGTTCCAAATAGGAAAAGGAGTACATCAAGGCTGTACATTGTCACCCTGATTATTTTTGTACTATGCAGAGTACATTATGAGAAACGCTGGGCTGGAAGGAGCACAAGCTGGAATCAAGATTGCCAGGAGAAATATCAATAACCTCAGATATGCAGATGACACCACCCTTATGCCAGAAAGTGAAGAGGAACTAAAAAGCCTCTTGATGAAAATGAAAGAGGAGAGTGAAAAAGTTGGCTTAAAGCTCAACATTCAGAACACTAAGATCATGGCATCTGGTCTCATCACTTTATGGGAAATAGATAAGGAAACAGTGGAAACTGTCAGACTTTATTTTTTGGGGCTCCAAAGTCAAATGCAGATGGTGATTGCATCATGAAATTAAAAGATGCTTACTCCTTGGAAGGAAAGTTATGACCAACCTAGATAGTATATTCAAAAGCAGAGACATTACTTTGCCCACAAAGGTCCATCTAGTCAAGGCTATGATTTTTCCAGTGGTCATGTATGGATGTGAAATTGGACTGTGAAGAAAGTTGAGCACCGAAGAATTGATGCTTTTGAGCTGTGGTATTAGAGAAGACTCTTGAGAGTCCCTTGGACTGCAAGGAGATCCAACCAGTCCATCCTAAAGGAGATCAGTCCTGGGTGTTCATTAGAAAGACTGTTGCTGACGCTGAAACTCCAATACTTTGGGCACCTCATGTGAAGAGCTGACTCATTGGAGAAGACCCTGATGCTGGGAGGGATTGGGGGCAGGAGGAGAAGGGGACGACGGAGGATGAGATGGCTGGATTGGCAGCACTGACTCGATGGACATGAGTTTGGGTAAACTTCAGGAGTTGGTGATGGACAGGGAGGCCTGGTGTGCTGTGATTCATGGCGTCGCAAACAGTGGGACATAACTGAGCGACTGAACTGAACTGAACTGAGGTAGCAGTACCAAAAATCAGGAATCTAGAATTAATTTGAGAAAATCAACTTTTACTGCAGTCAGTTTCTTTCATCAAAGATTTTGCAAACCTTCAAAACTCCCTGACTGCCAGAAGGGCTCTAACTCTAGGGCTAAGCCATGGGAGAATAAATATTAAGCTAGACCATATTTCCTGTTTTCATAGCTGTACCCTCATCAATGGGGTGCTGTCTGAGATCTTGGCCCCTGATCACTAAGGTTAGGAAGGAAACTAGGAAATAAGCTCAGAACACACAGCCCTACTCATGGGCATTGTACACCTAGGACAGAAGACAAGGCCAACTAGAATGGTCGTCTTGTTCAGGTGCTCAGTTGTGTCCAGCTCTTTGCAACCCCATGGACTGAGTTGAGTTTTGAGTTTTAAGCCAGCTTTTACACTATCCTCTTTCAGCTTCATCGAGAGGCCTTTTAGTTCCTCTTTGCTTTCTGTCATTAGGATGGTGTCATATCTGAGGTTATTGATATTTCTCCTGGTGATCTTGAATCCAGCTTGTACTTCATCCAACCTGGCATTTTGCATGATAAACTCTGCATATAATTAACCCAAAGCTTATTTTTTAAAGCTAAGTCTTTTGTCCTAGATTTCAACAAACCATTTCAGAAAGAAAGCAGGAACAAATGCAATTTTGCTTGCCTTGAAAATGGGCAGCTGTTCCACGTGGAGAGAGCCGAGGTGAAACACCTTGCACGTTGTTTGGAGACTGTGGGACCCTACATTTTCAGGCCTCATTAATCTTCACTTATGTTCTCTAATTCCAGCAGGCGGTGTAGGTCTGTTTAATTACTCAGCATCACAGAAGTTGCCAGTTTCTTTTCTTAGAGCTATTTTATTCATTCTAACCTGGTGCCCTTCACTTGGAGGAGAGCATTATATGAAAGACAGGAAAAATGGGAAGAACAGTAATATACTTAATTTATTTTTTAGCTATTACCAAAAACAGAAAAAAAAAAAATAGCCCCAGGAAAACAAAGTGAAGCCTAGTAGGTTTTCATATCTGGCCTGTTACCTAAGCTCTAAATTTTGCTCCTGATTGATCCCAAGAAATTGTTCCAAAGAGGAAAAAGCTATCCTTTGTCATAAATTATCAGTATATTCAAACAGGTTTCATTTTGCTTTTAAAAGAAAAAAATAGTAAATATATTTATTTTTTTTAACAATGTGAATTTTCATTTTTGAATATTTAGTAAGTAGAGATAATATTTTGAATTCTATTTCTAAGTACTCCCAAGTTTAAAATCCAGTGTTCAGCAAGGGATTAATAAGTTGACTATCCTTAAAGCAGAATACTGATAAAGTACCAGGCTGTGATTTACTGTAGTTAAGAGAAAGAACACTGAAAAAAATGTAATCAGAATCTGTATCCTCCAAAAACTTTGTTTTCTAAGGCATCAATGAATACCCAGTCTCAAGTACTAGCGCATGTCTGATTTTGGCAGTGACTTTTTTGGTTCCTAGAACTCTGCCACTGCAGCCTGCTTCTATTAACAGCATCTTAATAGTTCACACACACGAACACATGATGTTGGCATTTTTCCTTTGTTGTGCTTAACTGACTTCTCTGTAATATTGATGAAGATACTGCGCATGTTGTTCTAATTATGCCATGTTCCCTCAGTAGAATACTGAATTTGGAGAAATAATGCCTAAATGCCAGAAGGTGGCAGCTTCAGACCACTTTGGATTAACAAATCAGCCTTGCTTTGCAGAAAGCCTCTTACTACTTGTTCTTAAGACATTCATGCAAGGAACCATCCAAAGGATGGCTTTAAATGATTTATTTTCTAATACAATCTTGATGAAAAATGACCTTTCAGAAAAGAAGTAATAAGTTTGGTCCCATTTGGTTTAAATCGAAATACAAGGGCCACTATTCAAAAACCTGCAGATTTTTAAAACTAGCAGATTTATGAGATCCGACTTTTACAAACAGTAAAAAAATACATCTAAAAGTAAAAAATTCATAGCCGTGCCCTTGGAATCTATAAAGATACAACAGCTGCTAGTTTAGAGCTCTGAACTTAGATCTGAGCATAAAAATTATAAATTTAGAACATATTTGGTCATGTCAGGTATCTGGAACTATTTAATAATGGTCCGTGTCCCCTGAGAATTTTAACTTATTCCCTAGTATCTTTGGTAATGAAAGAAGGGAAGAGAAAGAGAGAGAGAGCATGAGTGAGAGCGAGAGAGAGACAAGATGCAGAGAAATTAAGGTTATAACCAAAGCTTTAGTAATTATCTTTCAGAACATTAGATTGAGAAATATCTTTTCAAAGAAGTAATTTGGGGTCAAGTTGAGGTTGATATGTTGATATGTTGAGGTTCCATCCTTTTTGATGTGTTTAGTGCTTTCAAAAATTTTTTTTAAATAAAATTTTCAAATAATGTCAGGTAGTAAAAAATGTAAACAAACAATAAAACAAACTTTTGCATTAATTTGCATGACTCACAGTAACATATAATGCTGACAAATGCTGAATCCTGTCATTTTATTTCTGTATCCGTTGCACTTTTTGAGGGGCTTTCCCCCCTTTTTTTAAATTACATTTGATAGCTTGTTTCTGTATGCAAGTATGCTGTGCAATGTAGAGTATACATTGACACATAAAATGAGGTCTTCTCCTGCAACATTGAAAGTAGCTTGAAACTAAGGAAACAAAAGAGTTTGAGTGGCTGAAAAAGATAAAATATGTGAGACAATTTAATCAAATATTACTTATATAATACCTCCTGAGATTTATATATATTCTTTAGGGAAGGTCTATTGGAGAAGGCAATGGCACCCCACTCCAGTACGCTTGCCTGGAAAATCCCATGGACAGACGAGCTTGGTAGGCTGCAAGAGTCGAACACGACTGAGCGACTTCACTTTCACTTTTCACTTTCATGCATTGGAGAAGGAAATGGCAACCCACTCCAGTGTTCTTGCCTGGAGAATCCCAGGGATGGGGGAGCCTAGTGGGCTTCCGTCCATGGGGTCACAGAGAGTCAGAAATGACTGAAGCGACTTAGCAGGAGCAGCAGCAGCATTGATAATCAAATAATAGATATTAAATATGTCAAAGGTTTCATACTGTGTTTTAGGCTCATGCCAAAGAAATATGTGCAAAAGTTAACAAATTCACCCTTTCTGAAAGCATTTGTCATATTACTATCAAAGTGATTACCATATGAAATCATTAACTATGTGATTACTTATGAAACAGTAAGACTTTGGAAAGCAAGAAACAGGGAGAGAGGATTTGCTAGAAAAATAAAACAAGGAAACTAATTAATTTATAAGGAGTCAGTACTTGCTTTGTGGTTTCCACAGTATTTCTATTGCCATATCTATGTATCTATGGTGTATCTATGGAGAAGGAAATGGCAACCCACTCCAGTATTCTTGCCTAGAGAATTCTGCAGACAGATGAGTCTGGTGGGCTGCTGTCCATAGGGTCACATAGCATCAGACACGACTGAAGCGACTTAGCAGCAGCAGCAGCAGCATGGTGTATCTAATGCTTTATTTGGAAATTGCATTATCAACAACTGACATTGAAATCTCTGAAGATTTCAATCAAAAGATTTGTAATATAACATGTAAATGATTTCAGTATCATACCTAGATTTGAAATGTCAAAGATCAAGAGCTTGGGAGAAACTCTATCAAACCAAGACCTACTTTTCAGTCATTTGACCTCATAAGACTTATTCTTTGGTGTCAGCAGAGAGAGACACACTGCTTTTTTGTAGCTTTCAAGTGTGTTCCAACAGCTTCAAAATTAAAGCTGCTCTTTCTTGAAGTCTTCTTGAATAATTAAAGACAGGGTGACTAAAGGTTCACTGAAGTCTGAGAAGAGAAGGCATAGTTTTTTGGTGGTGTTCACACAGGAAAGAAAAAGTATTCATTGCAAAAGGTGGGTGTTGGATCTGAAATCACCCACATGCTCACTGTGCTATTATAACCACACAGTATCTGTTACTGTGGTTTGGAATGAAATGATTTTGTCCTTTAGAAGATTTGTTGACATACACTCTATGACCTAAGAGTCTGCCATAATGTTTATTCTTCCCAAATTTTAATAGTGAACACTCGCCTTTTTCAGAGGGCATTACAACACTGGAGTCTGTAATTCTAGTCATTTATATTACTAGAAATTTCTATGAGAGGACAAACATGAAGCCTCAAAATTCTGTATTCTGTAATATAAAACTCAGAAAGCCTTCCAAGGGACACATTGCTGTTTTCAATAAATACCCTAAACAGCAATTTAAAAATTGTAGTGTTGAAGTCACTCAGTTCATTGCTGAGTGACTTTATTGCTTTGACAGTCATTTGACTTAGTTCTTTCTAGGGATTAAGTTCATCTTTTGTCTCTACTCTTGAAAATAATGGTGTAATCGCTTGACAGCCCTCCTGATAGGTTAGCAACTGCTTTTCAGTTGCAAGGTAATTTACCTCTTTTTTTTTTTTTTTTCTATTTACTCTGTAAACATATGCTTAAATTTGGTCCTTCATTGAATGCAAGTGTATCACAACAGTACAAAATTAAAAATATGCTTCTATTTAATGCCCAGTGATAAAAGAGAAAAGAGGCAAATACAGCACTGCAATGCTTGTTGTTTTCCTTGTCTAGGAAAATACTTCCAGAGTGCTGGATAAAACAACTGACATCTTCCTCATTTCAGGCTGATTTACTCAGTGGATGATAAATCTAAATTAAGTAGATTCTGTCTTCTAAAATTAAAATAGAAATGACAAATGGCTTGTTTTTCACACCTGTACTTACTTCTTAATAAGATTTTTACTCTCCTTAGGCAAGCTCTAGTTAAGAAGATTCTGGTTATGTAAACTAAGAATATGTGTTATTATTATCATGATTCTCATTTATTTAGGATAGAACAAGTCCTTATGCCATGATCAAGCACTTTTTATTGAAATTTATTATACAGTGAATTTTTGAGGTCAACATTAGACATGCAGTGGTAAACAAGATGGATGTGGTTTTATGACACTAAAGAGAATATAATCTAATTATAGATAAAGAAAAGTAAACAGGTGCATCATAACTGCTATGGAAAAACATATATGGTGATGACAGTGGACACATTGCCAGAGAATACTGAGATATATCTGAATATGTGAGGTATGTGAGGGAACGATTCAGACACTATTCATTCAATAAACATTTAAAAACCACCCAGCATGTGTAAGGTACTATGATTAGTACTGAAATAGTAAACAAGAGACATAAATCCTGTTATCATAGATATTATTATTCATTAGGGGAGCCATATAATAAACAAATGCATCAGTTCAGTTCAGTTACTCATTTGTGTCTGACTCTTTGCAACCCCATGAACCACAGCACACCAGGCTTCCCTGTCCATCACCAACTCCCAGAGCCTACTCAAACTCATGTCCATTGCATCAGTGATGCCATCCAACCATCTCATCCTCTGTCATCCCCTTCTCCTCCTGCTCTCAATCTTTCCCAGCATCAGGGTCTTTTCAAATGAGCCAGTTATTTACATCAGGTGGTCAAAGTATTAGAGTTTCAGCTTCAGCATCAGTCCTTCCAATGAATATTCAGGACTGATTTCCATTAGGATGGACTGGTTGGATCTCCTTGCAATCCAAGGAACTCTCAAGGGTCTTCTCCAATACCACATATTGTTGGAGAAGAATTGATTCAAAAGCATCAGTTCTTTAGTGCTCAGCTTTCTTTATAGCTCAACTCTCACATCCATACATGACTACTGGAAACACCATAGCTTTGACTAGACAGAACTTTGTTGGTAAAGTAATGTAATTTTTAATATTCTGTCTAGGTTATTCATAACTTTTCTTCCAAGGAGCAATCATCTTTTAATTTCATGGCTGCAGTCACCATCTGCAGTGATTTTTGAACCCTCAAAAATAAAGTCTCTCACTGTTTTCATTGTTTCCCCATCTATTTGCCATGAAGTGATGGGACTGGTTGCCATGATCTTAGTTTTCTGAATGTTGAGTTTTAAGCCAACTTTTTCACTCTCCTCTTTCACTTTCACCAAGAGGCGCTTTAGTTCTTCGCTTTCTGCCATAAGGGTGGTGCCATAAGGGTGGTGCATAGATGTGTAATGTTAGGGAGGGAGAAGAAAGAGTTAACAGCATAACAAAAACAGGGCTGGGGAGAGAGAATTCCCATGATGGGGTAGTCAAGGGAGATCTCTCTGAGAAGACGACTGTGAGCACTGATCTGGGTGCAAGAGCAAGTGGGACAAGTGGAGATGTGCGGATCAGAGGAAATGGTGTAACGGCGCTGAGGTTGGGGTATGCTTGGCATTGTTCAAATTAGAGCAGCAAGGCCAGCCAAGGTTAGAGTGAGGGGATGACTATGGGTAGTTATGTTTGAGAATTTGCCAAAAGCTTATATCCATAGGGTTTGTAGGCATGGAGAAGTCTTTGAACTTTTTTCCCCCTCATTTGGATGAAAAACTTTTAGCGTATTTTAAGCAGGCAATTAACGTAACATTTATAAATGTGACTCTAATTGTAATACAAAGAATAAGACACAGGATGGTAGGAATTTAGATAGAAGGGTATTACAATAGCCAGCAATGATGGGAACCTGGACTAAAATGTTATGGCTTGAGGTTATAAAAAACTCAGCAGTGGCCATAGGACTGGAAAAGGTCAGTTTTCATTCCAATCCCAAAGAAAGGCAATGCCAAAGAATGCTCAAACTACCGCACAATTGCACGCATCTCACACGCTAGTAAAGTAATGCCCAAAATTCTCCAAGCCAGGCTTCAGCAATGTGTGAACCATGAACTTCCTGATGTTCAAGCTGGTTTTAGAAAAGGCAGAGGAACCAGAGATCAAATTGCCAACATCCGCTGGATCATGGAAAAAGCAAGAGAGTTCCAGAAAAGCATCTATTTCTGCTTTATTGACTATGCCAAAGCCTTTGACTGTGTGGATCACAATAAACTGTGGAAAATTCTGAAAGAGATGGGAATACCAGA
>NW_011494948.1:6891544-6891904 GCF_000754665.1 Bison bison bison | reverse complement strand
CTGTGGGTTTGTCATATATAGCTTTTATTATGTTGAGGTATGTTCCTTCTATTCCTGCTTTTTGGAGAGTTTTTATCATAAATGGATGTTGCATTGAAATATGTAAAATATCATGTATGAAATGAGATGCCAGTCCAGGTTCGATGCACGATACTGGATGCTTGGGGCTAGTGCACTGGGACGACCCAGAGGGATGGTATGGGGAGGGAGGAGGGGGGAGGGTTCAGGATGGGGAAGACATGTATACCTGTGGCGGATTCATTTTGATATTTGGCAAAACTAATACAATTATGTAAAGTTTAAAAATAAAATAAAATTAAAAAAGAAAAAAAGAAATACTGATGGAATGGACCAAAAAAA
>NW_011494948.1:6878006-6891181 GCF_000754665.1 Bison bison bison | reverse complement strand
CACCTCATGCGAAGAGTTGACTCATTGGAAAAGACTCTGATGCTGGGAGGGATTGGGGGCAAGAGGAGAGGGGGACGACAGAGGATGAGATGGCTGGATGGCATCACTGACTTGATGGATGTGAGTCTGAGTGAACTCCAGGAGTTGGTGATGGACAGGGAGGCCTGGCGTGCTGCGATTCATGGGGTCGCAAAGAGTCGGACACAACTGAGCGACTGATCTGATCTGATCTGAGGTTATAAAAAGTGATCAGATTCAGAATTTATTTCCAAGATACTGTTGCCAGGAATTCTTGGTGTGTTGGATATAGTGTTTGAATAAAAGAAAGCATCAGAGACAGATAATGTTCTTACCTGAGAAATGGGATAAAAGGTTGGTACTTTTGCTCACTGCGGAAGCAGGTTTTGAGGCAATAGGAAATGGAGGGTGTGGAGAAATGGTAACAGTTCTGTTTTGAAACTACTAAAGTTTTAGAGCCATGACTTTAGTTGAACTTGAAACATTAGAGACAATTAACTAGAAATATGGAGAAGACATGCTGCTGCTGCTGCTAAGTTGCTTCAGTCGTGTCTGACTCTCTGTGACCCTGTAGATGGCAGCCTACCAGGCTCCCCTGTCCCTGGGATTCTCCAGGCAAGAACACTGGAGTGGATGGAGAAGACACGAAGGCAGGGTTTTCTTCACTTTACCCAAATTCACTCAGTCCATATCTAGAATTTTAACTTAGGTCTAACCCCAATATCCATATTTCTTTCCACACTGTTCTACTGCATCATTACCAGCCTATCTTGTAGTAATACTGATTTGCATGTTGCCCTATGGGCATCTTTAGAACTTTGTAGTTTCAGGGGAAAGGAGGGAAATAACAGTAGCACATTAGTGCACAGAACATGAACTGTAGCTAGCTTTGCCTGGCATTATGAGAGTGTTTTCAGACTGAATTGTACAGGAGGCAAGTTTTTCCACATCATCACTCTACCACTCTATAAGGCTTATATGAACCTACACTATTTTGTTGCATTTAAAACATATATATGTATATATTCATATGTCAAAGCAAACACTCTCTTCCAACACCACAAGAGATGACTCTACACATGGACATCACCAGATGGTCAACACCGAAATCAGATTGATTATATTCTTTACAGCCAAACATGGAGAAACTCTATACAGTCAGCAAATCCAATAGAGGGAACTGACTGGCTCAGATCATGAACTCCTTATTGCCAAATTCAGACTTAAATTGAAGAAAGTAGGGAAAATCACTAGACCATTCAGGTATGAGCTAAATCAAATCCCTTACAATTATACAGTGGAAGTGACAAATAGATTCAAGGGATTAGATCTGATAGACAGAATGCCTGAGAACTATGGACGGAGGTTCATGACATTGTACAGGAGGAAGGGATCAAGACCATCCCCAAAAAAGAAATGGAGAAAAGCAAAATGGTTGTCTGAGGAGGCCTTACAAAGAGCTGAGAAAAGAAAAGACTTGAAAGGCAAAGAAGAAAAGGAAAGACATACCCATTTGAATGCAGAGTTACAAAGAATAGCAAGGAGAGATAAGAAAGCCTTCCTCAGTGATCAATGCAAAGAAATAGAGGAAAATGATAGAATGGGAATGGCTAGAGATCTCTACAAGAAAATTAGAGATACCAAGGGAATATTTCATGCAAAGATGGGCACAATAAAGGACAGAAATGGATGGACCTAACAGAAGCAGAAGATATTAAGATGAGGTGGCAAGAATACACAAAAGAACTATACAAAAAAGATCTTCACGACCCAGATAATCACGATGGTGTGATCACCAGCCAAGAGCCAGACATTCTGGAATGCAACGTCAAGTGGGCCTTAGGAAGCATCACTATGAACAAAGCTAGTGAAGGTGTTGGAATTCCAGTTGAGCTGTTTCAAATTCTAAAAGATGATGCTCTGAAAGTGCTGCATTCAATATGCCAGCAAATTTGGAAAACTCAGCAATGGCCACAGGACCAGTCAGTTTTCATTCCAATCCCAAAGAAAAGCAATGCCAAAGATTGTTCAAACTACCACAGAATTGCACTCATCTCACATGCTAGCAAAGTAATGCTCAGAATTCTCCAAACCAGGCTTCAACAGTATGTGAACTAAGAACTTCCAGATGTTTAAGCTGGATTTAGAAAAGGCAGAGGAACCAAAGCTCAACTTGCCAACATCTGTTGGATCATCGAAAAAGCAGGAGAGTTCCAGAAAAACATCTGCTTTATTGACTATGCCAAAGCTGTTGACTGTGTGGATCACAACAAACTGAGGAAAATTCTGAAAGAGATGGGAATACCAGACCACCTGACCTGTCTCCTGAGAAATCTTTATGCAGGTCAGAAAGCAAAAGTTAGAACTGGATATTGAACAACAGACTGGTTCCAAATTGGGAAAGGAGTGCGTCAAGGCTGTATATTGTCACCTTGCTTATTTAACTTATATGCAGAATACATCATGAGAAATGCTGGGTTGGATGAAGCACAAGCTGGAATCAAGATTGCCAGGAGAAATATCAATAACCTCAGATATGCAGATGACACCACCCTTATGGCAGAAAGCAAAGAAGAACTAAAGAGCCACTTGATGAAAGTGAAAGAGGAGAGTGAAAAAGTTGGCTTAAATTTTAACATTCAGAAAACTCATATCATGGCATCTGGTCCCATCACTTCATGGCAAATAGATGGGGAAACAATGGAAGCAGTGAGAAACTTTATTTTGGGGGCTCCAAAATCACTGCAGATGGTGATTGCAACCATTAAATTAAAAGACGTTTGCTCCTTGGAAGAAAAGTTATGATCAACCTAGACAGCCTATTAAAAAGCAGAGACATTACTTTGCCAACAAATGTCCATCTAGTCAAGGCTATGGTTTTTCCAGTAGTCATGTATGGATGTGAGAGTTGAACTATAAAGAAAGCTGAGCCCTGAAGAATAGATGCTTTTGAACTGTGGTGTTGGAGAAGACTCTTGAGAGTCCCTTGGACTGCAAGGAGATCCAATCAGTCCATCCTAATGGAAATCAGTCCTGAATATTCATTGGAAGGACTGATGCTGAAGCTGAAACTTCAATACTTTGGCCACCTGATGCGAAGAACTTACTCTTTTTAAGAGACTTTGATGCTGGGAAAGATTGAAGGCAGAAGAAGAAGGGGATGACAGAGGATGAGATGGTTGGATGGCATCACCGACTCAATGGACATGAGTTTGAGTAAACTCCAGGAGTTGGTGATGGACATGAAGGCCTGGCATGCCACAGTCCATGTGGTCACAAATAGTCAGACGGAACTGAGTGAGTGAACTGAACTGAACTGAGTCTAGTTGAGAATGTAAGGCAGAATAGTGATAGATGCCATTCCCTAGAGCAGGGTTGTGGTAACCTGAAAAGACAACCTGGGAACACCGTAGTCCCTTTGTCTGGAAATCCCTTTCTCCTCCTGGTCAACTAGTGAATTTCTATTTATGGATTAAGATATGGCTTAAACTTTACCTTTCTGTGAAACAGTCCTTTCTGCTTCCATTTTCCCTCCTCCCTTTGCTTCTCCTCTCCAATATGATCATTGTCACTATGCCTTAGTCAATGGTTTTCTGTGACAGGTACACTGCTGAGCACTTTACATCCTGAGTTATGCTCAGTCTTTACTGTGATGCAATAAAACAGGTGGTTCTATTATTCCTTATTTCACAGGAGATAAAATTGAAGTGTAGATAGAACTAATAATTGGAAAAAAAAAAGTGAAACCAAGAACACATAGCTAAGAAATGGCAGAGATGAGATTTGAACATATGTGACCTAATCCAGAAACCATGCATTTTCTTCCAGGTCAGTTTCATTTTCTCCGGGAATCAAAGCTGTTTATTCATGCAACTGACCGTATGTGGCATATTGTAAGTTATCTGGCCTCCATTTTTTTTCCTCACTAGAATGAGTGTTTCTTCAGATTAATGTTTTTATTTTCTGAGTTATAATATTTATTTAAAGAATGAATTTATCAGTGACTATTTAAAGTATGGGTTGAAGAAAAGTTGTTAGAGAAAGAGAGCATCAAGAGGCAATTTGGGATAATAGGAGAACAGGAAACAGATCACTGAAACAAAAGAAGTGCTTCAGAAAAGGTCAATGGTATTGAAAGTCCTTCATAGTCATCATTTATTCTTTGTTTTCTCTTTTGGGATTTTTTTATTGGTGCTTTTTATCTGTCCGTGTGCCTTCCATTATTTTTCAAGATCCATGGATGCTGATTTTTTTTCTTTTTTAAGTTGCAGAACATTTCAGCTGAAATCTAAGTCTAACATGTAAGGTAATATACGTATAAAACATGAAACTAGAGTTCTGCGGCTGAACAGTAGGACTCTTTGAGCTCCACTCACTGTTTCTTTCTCTCACTATCTCAAAGCTTGTTTTGAGAGTTGGGAAAAGCATGCTTCTCGATCTTCTCCTTCATTTACATTGCTGCTTTGAACATACTCATGTGTCATCTCAGCTGAATGAACTACTGGCATTTTCCATTCCTGCCAAAAATGTGCTTCTCTCACCTAGAAAGATCTCAGCTGACTTAGCTCTACTCCTTGTATGCCTGGGTGACTTCTGGTCATCTTTCAAACTCAGTGTAATGATTATCTTCTCCACAAAGCAGTCACTCCTCATCCCATTTTCTCTTGATCATTCAACTACTACATGTAGGAAAGTCACCTTAAAGTGACTGCTTTAAAGTGTGTGTATGTGTGTGCAGACATGCATTGGTTTTTATGTGGGTTGTTTTTTTTTTTTATGTGGGTTGTTGATGGCTGTTTAATTACACTAAACTTTTTCTCAAAATTATACAATTATTAAGTACTATCTTTATTTTCTATAACTATAAAATATATGCACTAAGCACTCAGTGTACTTTTGAATGAAAGAATGCAGTCAGTCATAACCCAATGGTGTTATAATATGTAATCTTCACATTTTCTCTATCAAAACAATTAAATTCAACATTTTACTGAACTGTTTATCAAGAGCATCTCAGATTGAGTAGCATTGAAACATATGCATTACCATATGTAAAATAGATAGTCAGTGGGAATTTGCTGTGTGACATAGGGAGCTCAACTTAGTGCTCTATGACAGCCTAGAGGGATGGGATGGGAGGTGGAAAGGAAGTTCAGGAGGAAGGGACATATGAATACATATGGCTGATTCATGTTGATGTTCAGCAGAAATCAACACAACCTTGTAAAGCAATTATTTTCCTATTAAAAATAAATAAACTTAAATAAAACAACATCTCAGATCTATATTAGGTTCCCCAGACTTCTTTCTTCCCCTTACCCTTCCAGCTCAGTCTAATTGTCTTGGGATGTGTTGGAAATCATTTTGAGTCATGATAACTATCAGGAAGCATGGATCCTGATCTTTGTAAAATTCACCACAGTATTGCTTGAACAGAAGACACAAATATTTGGAGGTGAGAAAATGGTGGAACTAGTTTCCATGATCAAACCATTGTTTTCCTCCACAATTTTTATATCTTGTCAAAAAGTTTTGTGTGTGTGTTCATGTATACATCACTTGAATATAGGAAAATGCTTAAATCTCTTTTGTATAGTTTTTGATACCTCCAACTGGTGAGAGGTTGATTGTTTTCTTTGAAACGGAATCTTCCTGAGCATTGTTGAACTTTCCTTACACTTAAGTACAATGGATATATTGTATGGGCTAACCTGGTAGGGCACAATGGAGAAACGTCCTTTTTTTTCTTTTTTCCCTTCACTAGTACAGGTGCAGTTATCTTTTTTTCCAGTCTAATTGGTGGCATCTTAAGGACACAATAAAACTTATTTGACCACTTCTATCTGTCATCCTGATTCCAAAGCATTGGGACCAATTTTATCAACTTCCAGCTCAGATCCAACTCATACCCCTTCCTCCTTTTCTCAGATCAGGCCTGGTGTGAACTAAGAGGGCCTGTGATGGGGAAAGAAAGCTGGCTCTGATTTTGCTATTGCTGTTTTTGTTTATCTTTGTGACACGCCTCATCTACCATTCCCATATGGGTTCTAGCCTCACTAGGGTCATCGTTAGGATCAAGGAAAGAAATGGTTTAAGAAAATGTATATGATCAATGTTATGACAATCAGATCATCCCTTTTCTCTTTGTAGAAGAACCAACATACTGGTTCCTGTTTGTCACTTCGTATGTAGGTTGTTGGGTCTACAACACTGGTCTACTTCCTTTGTTACTGCAACTTTCCATTTCTTGATAGTGTTGCATTTTCTGACTTTTCTCCCTCATTTTCCCCTCAGCTGCTGCCCCATTGAAGGTAAATGTGGGGTTGCCTTACTCACCAGGGCTGGTTTTTCAGTGGGATACTTGCTCTACCATCAGAGTATCCTCGACACTTTGGTGAAAGGGAGCACTCATTCACTATTCCCTCTTCAAACACTACCACCCCTCCTTTCCCTCTCTGTTCATCCTTCCATTGCAGGCTACTCCAGTCTGCCTCTTGCTCTGACACTTTTCTAGGAGAGAGGAACACCTCAGTATTGATCTCCTCAATGCTCCACAAATTCCAGAGGACATATTTAAAGTGTTTTTCAAGACATTCTTTCACTGTGCTCCTGTGGCAGCAAAGGACAAGCTGACAGATTTCTCTGCAACTATCCCACTGGTGCATAAGATTCCAGTCTCCTTTCTTTAGGGACCCCTGTTTCATGCCAATAACTGGTTCATCTGTGACTTACTTGGAAAGGTAAAGGGGAAAGTCAGGCAGTCTGAAATGTTATGGGTTCCATCAAGGAAAATTCCTCAGTGAATCCCTAGTCTTGTCTTGTGTCAAGTGAGGGAAGGAATCAAGTTGATGGAGCAACTTCATGACCCTTTAGTAAGTCTTTCAAGAGTGTGTCTAGGGAGGAACAAGATGGCAGAGGAGTAGATGGACATGGAATATATCTCTTTCCATGGATATGTCAGGACACACCAGCTGAGAGCAGACAGGAGTACCTGACCAGCAGAGAAGAATATATAGACCCATGCAAGACTTGGTAGGATGAAGGAACTAGGGGGAAAAAAATAAGAGTGTTAGTAAAATTGGACCTGCCCTTGGCAGGTAGAGGAACTGAAGCAGAGGGGCAATCCCCACATTGGGGCAATTGTCTGAGTCAGAGGAGAAACATTTAACACTGAGAGGGAAACAGCTGATCTCTGGCAGCCTAAATGGAATGAGAACCAGATAGTCCTTGCTGCAGCCATACATACCCTAGATGGCACAGTGGCTGGGAGCTGGAATTTAGGGATTGTGGAGCAATCCCAGGGTGAGGGCTGTTGTTGACTGGGGAGAGACGGATTCAAGGGATGTGAGGGAGGAGACTGTGGTGGGAAATTCCTGTGGAGGAAAGCTGGGCAGCCACTGAAGCAAGGCGATACTGTTGAGTCACGCTGAGGGTGTGGAGCCATCACCATAACCTCTCTCCCACCATGGGCCAGCATTGATAGCTGAACGATAGAGAGGCTGGCCCATCAAATGTCTGACACGCTGAACTACAGAGTAGAATCCCACCCAGGGTGCCCTTTTAAGTGCCTGATATGCGAATCTACAGAGTAGGACTCCAGGCAAGGGATCCCTCTAAGTGCCTGAATGGGTGGAGCTATGGAGCAAGACTGGCCAAAGAGGCCTTCTGATCATCAGCTACAAGAGGTTTGAAAAAAGACTCTTGATAGGGCCATAACTCCTGCAGTGGAGGCAGTCTGTGTCCCTGCACACTTGGCACCACCAGGGTCCCCACAAGCCAAGCACCTGCACCACCTTCACGCTCAACTCACACTGGGGCAGAGCTGCCACATGCAAAAAACGTCTTGCATCTATGGGCACAGGGTCACTTAGGTAGTGTCTGGTTTTGCGAACCCGTGGACTGTGGCCTGCCAGGCTTCTCTGTCAGGGAGGGAGTTTCACCAGGCAAGAACACTGGAACATATTGGCCAATATTGATTGCCATACCTTTCTAGAGCACTATATTTCCTGCTGCCCTAGCCACTAACTCCCCAGTGCTGGCAGAACCCCTGTGACTCAAACAGCTGGCCCTCTCCAGGGCAAACCCAAGTCCTCTAGGGCAGCCTGAGGAGCAAATTCCAGTGGATGACCCATATCCAGAGGTGGAAATAAAACCACAATTGAAGCCCAGGAGCAGTGTGGCTAAGGAAGAAGACCCCAAACCCTCTCACCAGCTGCACAAGTTGCAGATTAAATCCACATGATCAACTAGGCAGACTCTGTATCTGAAATATGTAAAAAGTCATCCAGAGCTCCCACAAAAGAAAACACACTACTTCTGATAGCTGTGGACATTGGAGGCAAGAACACAGAAGGGTAGGAGCAGATTAGAATCTGAGCTGCCTTCACAGCAGGTCCAGAGATCAGCACACTGTTAGAGGGCATCCTAGGGAGGGGAAGTGGACTGTGACTCCCAGTGAGGGAAAGGACTCTGGCAGTAGTGACTCAATAAAAACACTTATTATTCTTATGTTTTGCCTTGTTCTGTAGATTATTTTGGAGTTTTTTTTTTCTTTTTGTTCCCCCCCCCACCTTTGTTGTAGTTGTTGATTTTATTGGCACTATGAAATCCAATTAAGCTTTTTCTTTTTTCTCAGTCACATTTTTTTAAATTGTTGTTACACCTCATCTAAACAACAAACAAAACAAAAATACAAACCCAATCATCAGCAGACAGAATTACCACCTCACTCAGCCTTGCCCATCAGAGGAAAATCAAACAAACAAACAAAACTCAGCACAAATCTCACATTATAAGAAGCTTACACAAACCACTGGATCAAGCTTAGAGGGGCCAGAAACCAAAAGGAAGAAAGAATTCAACCTTGAAGCCTGGGAAAAGGAGACATCAAACACAACAAGTTAAAAAAAATAATAATGAAAAGACAGAGAAATACTACACAAATGAAGGAACAAACTAGAAACACAGAAGTCAAACAAATGAAGAAATAGGCAAACTACCTGAAAAAGAATTCAGAATAATGATAGTAAAGATGATCAAAAACATTTAAAGCTAAATGGAAAAAATGCAATAAGCAATTAGAAGAATTAAAGAATAAACATGCAGAGACAACACAATTACTGAAATTAAAAATACTCTAGAAGGAATCAATAGCAGAATATCTGAAGCAGATGAATCAGTGACCTGGAAGATAAAATGGTGGAAATAACTTCTGAAGAGCAGAATAAAGTAAAGGAATGAAAAGAACTGAGGATAGTCTCAGAGACCTTTTGGATGATATAAAATGAACCAACATTCGAATAATAGGGGTCCAAGAAGAAGAAGAGTAAAAGAATGGGTATGAGAAAATTTTTGAAGAGATTATAGTTGAAAATTTCCCCAACATGGAAAAGGAACTAGTCAACCAAGTTCAAGAGGCACAAAGAGTCCTATACAGGATAAACATGGAGAAACATGCCAAGACACACACTAATCAAACTAACAAAGACTAAACAAAAAGAAATAATATTAAAAGTAGCAACAGAGAAGCAACAAGTAACATACAAGGAAAACCCCATATGCTTAACAGCTGATCTTTCAGCAGAAACTGTGCAGACCAAAAGGAAATGGCAGGATATATATAAAGTACTGTAAGGGAAAAAGTCTACAACGAAGATTACTGTACCTGGCAAGGATCTCATTCAAAATTGATGGAGAAATCAAAAGCTTTGCAGGCAAGCAAAAGTGAAGAGAATTCAGTACCAACAAATCAGCTTTACAAGAAATGTTAAAGGGACTTACATAGTCAAGAAATAAAAAGAGAATAAGAAAGATATACAAAATCAACCCCCAAAAATTAAGAAAATGGCAATAAGAACATAAATATCAATAATTACTTTAAATGAAAATGGATTAAATACTCCAACCAAAAGACACACACTGGTTGAATGGATACAAAAACAAGACCCATATATATGCCATCTAAAAGAAACCTACTTTAGACCTCAAGACACATATAGACTGAAAGTGAGGGGATGGGAAAATATATTCCATGCAAATGGGAAGCAAAAGAAAGCTGGAATAGCAATCCTCATATCAGACAAAATAGACCTTAAAATGAAGAAGATTACAAGAGATAAGGAAGAACACTACATAATGGTCAAGGGATCAGGCCAAGAGGAAGACATAACAATTGTAAATATCTATTCACCCAACATAAGCACCTTAATACATCAGACAAACCCCAACAGACATAAATGGGGAAATTGACAGTAACACAATAATAGTAGGAGACTTTAACACTGCACTCACACCAATGGACAGATCATCAAAACAGAAAACTAATAAGGAAACACAAGTCTGAATTGATACATTAGAAGAGATGTATCTTATTGATATCTTCAGGACATTCCATCCAAATGCATAATAATACACCTTCTCAAGTGCACATGGAACATTCTCCAGGATAGACCACATCTTGGGTCACAAATTAAACCTCAGTAAATTTAAGAAAATTGAAATCATATCAAGCATCTTCTCTGATCACAAAGCTATGAGACAAGATATCAATTAGAAGAAAAAAAAAACTGTAAGAAACACAAACACATGGAGATTAAACAACACGTTTCTAAATAACCAATAGGTTACTGAAGAAATCAAAAGGGACAACAAAAAATTTCTAGAAACCAATGACAATGAAAACATGACAATGCAAAACCTATAAGATGCAGCAAAAGCAATTCTAAGAGGGAAATTTTAGCAATGCAGTCCTACCTCAAGAAACAGGAAAAACATTGAATAGACAGTCTAACTTTATACCTTAAAAAACTGGAAAAAGAAGAACAAAACCCCCCAAAATTAGTAGAAGGAAATAAATCATAAAGATCAGAGCAGAAATAAATGAAAAAAATGAAAGAAACAATAGTAAAGATTAATAAAACTAAAAGCTGATTCTTTGAGAAGATAAACAAAATTGACAAACCTTTAGCCAGACTAATCAAGAAAAGAAGAGAGAAGAATCAAATCAACAAAATTAGAAATAGAAAGGTAGAGATTACAGTAGACAATGCAGAAATAAAAAGGATTGTAAGAGACTATTATGAACAACAATATGGCAATAAAAGATAACCTGGAAGAAATGGACAGATTCTTAGAAAAGTTCAATCTTCCAAGACTGAACCAGGGAGAAATAGAAATTATGAAACTGAAGCTGTGATTAAAAAATCTCTTGAAATACAAAAGCCCAGTACCAGATAGTTTCCCAGGAGAATTCTATCAAACATTTAGAGAATAGCTAATGCCTATCCTTCTAAAACTCTTTCAATAAATTGCAGAGGAAGAAACACTTCCAAACTCATTCTATAAGCCCACCATCACCCTGATACCAAAACCAGACAAAGACAACACAAAAAAAGAAAACTACAAGCCAATATCACTGATGAATAGAGATGCAAAAATCCTCAACAGAATTTTAGCAAACAGAATTCTGCAACACATCAAAAAGCTCATACACCATGACTAAGTTGGGTTTATTCCAGGAATGCAAGGATTCTTCAATATACACAAATCAATCAATGTGATACACCATATTAACCAACTGAAAGATAAAAACCATATGATAATCTCAGGAGATGGAGAAAAAGCCTTTGACAAAATTCAGCACCCATTTATGATTAAAACTCTTCAAAAAATGGGCACAGAAGGAACCTACCTCAACATAGTAAAGGCCATATATGATAAGACTACAGCAAACATTATTCTCAAAGGTGAGAAACTGAAAGCATTCACCCTAAGATCAGGAAAAAGACAAGGGTGTCCACTCTCACCAGCAGTATTCAATGCAGTTCTGGAAGTCCTAACTATAGCAATCAGAGAAGAAAAAGAAATAAAAGGAATCCAGATCAAAAAAGAAGTAAAGCTCTCACTCTTTGTAGATGACACGTTACTGTACATAGAAAATCCTAAAGATAGTATCAGAAAATTGCAAGAACTAATCAGTGAATTTAGGAAAGTTGCAGGATGCAAAATTAATACACAAAAATCACTTGCATTTCTGTATACTAACAATGAAAAATCAGAAAGAGAAATTAAGAAATCAATTCCAGTCACTACTGCCACAAAAAGATTAACTATCTAGGAATAAACTTACCTAAGGAGACAATAGAACTGTACACAGAAAATTATAAGACACTAATAAAAGACATCAAGGACAACATAAACAGATGGAGAAACATTCCATGTTCTTGGGCAGGAAGAATCAATATACTGAATAATGACTATACTACCAAATGTAATCTAGAGATTCAATGTGATCCCTATCAAATTACCTATGGCATTTTTCACAGAACTAGAACAAAAAATTTCACAGTTCCTATGGAATCACAAAAGACCCCAAATAGCCAAAGCAGTCTTGAGAAAGAAGAATGAAGCTGGAGGAAACAATCTTTCTTACTTCAGATTATACTACAAAGCCACGTTCATCAAGGCAGTATGGTACTGGCACAAAAAGAGAAATATAGACCAATGGCACAATATAAAAAGCCCAGAAATAAACCCATGCACCTATGGGTACCTTATTTTTGACAAAGGAGGCAAGAATATACTGTGGGGCAAAGGCAGCCTCTTCAATAAATGGTGCTGGGAAACTGGACAGCTACATGTAAAAGCATGAAATTAGAACACTTTCTAACACCATACACAAAGATCAACTCAAAATGGATTAAATACCTAAATGTAAGACCAGAAACTATAAAACTCTTAGAGGAAAACATAGGCAGAACACTCGATGACATAAATCAAAGCAAGATCCTTTATGACCCACCTCCTCAGTTCAGTTCAGTTGCTCAGTCGTGTCCGACTCTTAGCGACCCCATGGACTGCAGCACGCCAGGCCTCCCTGACCATCGTCAACTCCCAGAGTGTATAAAGATGTATATACAGTCACCAGAATCAGAATGAGAATATTTTCATCAGTTAGTTCAGTTCAGTCGCTCAGTCATGTCCGACTCTCTGCAACCCCATGAATCGCAGCACGCCAGGCCTCCCTGTCCATCACCAACTCCCGGAGTTCACTCAGACTCACGTCCATAGAGTCAGTGATTCCATCCAGCCATCTCATCCTCTGTCGCCCCCTTCTCCTCCTGCCCCCAATCCCTCCCAGCATCAGAGTCTTTTCCAAT
>NW_011494948.1:6873297-6877732 GCF_000754665.1 Bison bison bison | reverse complement strand
AGTTTCAGATTTAGCATCATTCCTTCCAAAGAAATCCCAGGGCTGATCTCCTTCAGAATGGACTGGTTGGATCTCCTTGTGGTCCAAGGGACTCTCAAGAGTCTTCTCCAACACCACAGTTCAAAAGCATCAATTCTTCGGCGCTCAGCCTTCTTCACAGTCCAACTCTCACATCCATACATGACCACAGGAAAAACCATAGCCTTGACTAGACGAACCTTTGTTGGCAAAGTAATGACTCTGCTTTTGAATATGCTATCTAGGTTGGTCATAACTTTCCTTCCAAGGAGCAAGCATCTTTATGACCCACCTCCTAGAGTAACAGAAATAAAAACAAAAGTAAACTAGTGGGACCTGATTAAACTTAAATGCTTTTGCACAGCAAAGGAAACTGTAAACAAGGTGAAAAGACAACCTTCAGAATGGGAAAAAATTATAGCAAATGAAACAACTGACAAAGGATTAATTTCCAAAATATATAAGCAGCTCATACAACTCAATACCAGGAAAACAACCCAATCAAAAAGTAGGTAAAAGGCCTAAACAGACATTTCTCCAAAGAAGACATACAGATGGCTAAAAAACACATAAAAAAATGCTCAACATTGCTCATTATTAGAGAAATGCAAATCAAAACCACAATGAGATTTCACCTCACACTGGTCAAAATGGCCATCATCAAAATCTTTACACACAATAAATGCTGGAGAGGGTGTGGAGAAAAAGGAATGGTCTTGCACTGTTGGTGGGAATGTAAACTCATACAGCCTCTATGGAAGATGTTATGGAAATTCCTTAAAAAACTAGGAATTAAACCACCATATAGGAGCAATCTCACTCCTAGGCATATACCCTAAGGAAACCGGGTTGAAAAAGACACATGTATCCCATTGTTCATTGCAGCACTATTTACAATAGCTAGAACATGGAAGCAACCTAGATGCCCATCAGCAGATGAATGGATAAAGAAGTGTTGGTACATATACACAATGGAATATTACTCAGCAATAAAAAGGAGTCAGTTCTGATGAGGTGGATGAGCCTAGAATGAAGTGAGTCGAAAGAGAAAAATAAATATTATATTCTAACACACATATACAGAATCTAGAAAGATGGCTCTGAAGAATTTATTTACAGGGCAGCACTGGAGAAACAGACATAGAGAATAGACTTATGAACTTGGGGAGAGGGGAGGAGAGGGTAAGATGTATGGAAAGAGTAACATGGAAACTTACATTACCATATGTAAAATAGATAGCCAATGGGAATTTGCTGTATGGCTCCGGAAACTCAAACAGGGGCTCTGTATAAACCTAGAGGGGTGGGATGGGAAGTTAGATGGGAGGGGGTTTCAAAAGGGAGGAGATATACGTATATCTATGGCTGATTCATGTTGAGGTTTGACAGAAAACAACAAAATTCTGTAAAGCAAGTATCCTTCAATAAAAAAAATACATTAAAAAAAAGAAAGAGTGTGTATAGTACTTCTCTTTAGACATTGAAGTTATCCGTCACTTATGTCCTCAGATTTAATGATCAAGGTGAAATTCCAAGATGATAGGGAAATTACAATTCAAATATTGTATACAATTTCTTCTATTTCTCTGAATTCCTTTGACCTATAGCATAGTTCCAGACACATTGATAACAATATAGAAATAGTAGGGAATGCAGTAAGTTTACCTGTTTTAAATAAATAGCACATTTCAATCAAAACATAAACAGAAAAATATTTGGTACAAATTTACTTCTCACTGTAATTAAAATTTTCTATTGTAAAACTACAGAACTGCTGTTTAAGCAATTAGTAAATGTAAGCCTTTTTTATCCTTAGTAATCCATATTTATTAAAAAGCACATGTCCTTGAGGTTATTAAATGCTGCATAATGGCAGTCCCAGACCTTGATGTACCATTTCTTTCCTTCTTATTTGACTGGGGATTTAAAAAGCGTTTTCTGCATATATTCCTTTCTATAGGACTATGTACATTGTAAAAATAAGAGTCTTTTATGAACTAACATAAATGAACTTTGTGGAGGTAAAAGTAAACTAATCAGTCTATAATTCATTCATATGAGCTCACAAATCACTGTTCTGCAAGATATTAACTTGGGTTCAAAATAAATGAAGTTGCAGGAATAAATTATAATGATAATTGAGAGCATTCCTTAGCAGCCTTACTGTATATGTTTTATGTACATACAATACAAAATATGTCACTACGATGAAAATGACAAGTGTGGAAAAAAAAGTGGATGGAGATATTGTGGATTCCTAGCTTTATATAAATTATTTGGAAGGCAATCTACATTGATTTTTAAAAAATAAACTACATTCTTATTAAGAAATTTAAACTCTAATTGAGTTCTGTGAATCAGTAATCTATCTGCTATTTATCAAAGTTATTATGACCATTTTAGAGACAAATTCTCACATAAGTTTAGCAATTGGGTCATTAACATAACTGAAATTTCTACTTTTTCTTATTATTTAGACTGAATAACTTTTTAACCACCCTTTTTTTTCTGTTCTGTCATAGTATGTAAAAATCAAAGTCATGATTATCTTATTTTCAAATGGATGATCTGATTTATATACAGTAAGTATTAAAAATTGGATGGCTTAATAAATTCTGGAGAGGGTGTGGAAAAAAGGGAACCCTCTTACACTGTTGGTGGGAATGCAAACTAGTACAGCCACTATGGAGAACAGTATGGAGATTCCTTAAAAAACTGGAAATAGAACTGCCTTATGACCCAGCAATCCCACTGCTGGGCATACACACCGAGGAAACCAAAATTGAAAGAGACACGTATATCCCAATGTTCATCGCAGCACTGTTTACAATAGCCAGGACATGGAAGCAACCTAGATGTCTGTCAGCAGATGAATGGATAAGAAAGCTGTGGTACATATACACAATGGAGTATTACTCAGCCATTAAAAAGAATACATTTGAATCAGTTCTAATGAGGTGAATGAAACTGGAGCCTATTATACAGAGTGAAGTAAGCCAGAAGGAAAAACACCAATACAGTATACTAACACATATATATGGAATTTAGAAAGATGGTAACGGTAACCCTGTATGCGAGACAGAAAAAGAGACACAGATGTATAGAACAGTCTTTTGGACTCTGTGGGAGATGGAGAGGGTGGGATGATTTGGGAGAATAGCATTGAAACATGTGTATTATCATATAAGAAATGAATTGCCAGTCCAGGTTTGATGCAGGATACAGGATGCTCGGGGCTGGTGCACTGGGATGACCCAGAGGGATGGTAAGGGGAGGGAGGAGAGAGGGGGGTTCATGATGGGGAACATGTGTACACCCGTGGCGGATTCATGTTGATGTATGGCAAAACCAACACAATATTGTAAAAATATCTAATTAAAATAATAAATAAAAAAATTGGATGGGTCACATTTAAGTACTTTTAATACCTTCCTGAGTAGCTGAAATAGATTGTCTTAATCATTCAGTTAAAAAATTATTTTTTATTATACTGATACTGTATTCTGCACAATATAGTACACTCTTCTATATTCTAATCTGTCAATTAATGGGATTTAGAACAGTATATCAAAGGAGAGATCATCTACCAATACTGCCAATAACTGGTTACAAAATATAGAAGGATGTAGAGCTCATTAGATTGATGGAAAAGTATTTAGTACAAGACAGTTAATTTACAGACACCTGATAATGACATCGCCAGATGGTCAACACCGAAATCAGATTGATTATGTTCTTTGCAGCCAAAGATGGAGAAGCTCTATAGAGTCAACAAAAACAAGACTGGGAGCTGACTGTGGCTCAGATCATGAACTTCTTATTAACAAATACAGACTTAAATTGAAGAAAGTAGGAAAAACCACTAGACCATTCAGGTATGACCTAAATTAAATCCCCTATGATTATACAGTGGAAGTGAGAAATAGATTTAAGGGCCTAGACATGATAGATAGAGAGCCTGATGAACTATGGAATGAGGTTCGTGATCTTGTACAGGAGACAGGGATCAAGACCATCCTCATGGAAAAGAAATGCAAAAAAGCAAAATGGCTGTCTGGGGAGGCCTTACAAATAGCTGTGAAAAGAAGAGAAGCAAAAAGCAAAGGAGAAAAGGAAAGATATAAGCATCTGAATGCAGAGTTCCAAAGAAGAGCAAGAAGACACAAGAAAGCTTTCCTCAGCAATCAATGCAAAGAAATAGAGGAAAACAACAGAATGGGAAAGACTAGAGATCTCTTCAAGAAAATTAGAGATACCAAGGGAATATTTCATGCAAAGATGGGCTCAATAAAGGACAGAAATGGTATGGACCTAACAGAAGCAGAAGCTATTAAAAAGAGATGGAAAGAATACACAGAAGAACTGTACAAAAAAGATCTTCACGACCCAGATAATCACGATGGTGTGATTCCTGATC
>NW_011494948.1:6873032-6873197 GCF_000754665.1 Bison bison bison | reverse complement strand
ATTTCAAATCCTGAAAGATGATGCTGTGAAAGTGCTGCACTCAATATGCCAGCAAATTTGGAAAACACAACAGTGGCCACAGGACTGGAAAAGGTTAATTTCATTCCAATCCCAAAGAAAGGCAATGCCAAAGAATGCTCAAACTACCGCACAATTGCACTCATC
>NW_011494948.1:6870827-6871952 GCF_000754665.1 Bison bison bison | reverse complement strand
CGAAGAATTGATGCTTTTGAACTGTGGTGTTGGAGAAGACTCTTGAGAGTCCCTTGGACTGCAAGGAGATCCAACCAGTCCATTCTGAAGGAGATCAGCCCTGGGATTCCTTTGGAAGGACTGATGCTAAAGCTGAAACTCCAGTACTTTGGCCACCTGATGCGAAGAGTTGACTCATTGGAAAAGACTCTGATGCTGGGAGGGATTGGGGGCAGGAGGAGAATGGGACGACAGAGGATGAGATGGCTGTATGGCATCACTGACTCAATGGACGTGGATCTGAGTGAACTCCGGGAGTCGGTGGTGGCCAGGGAGGCCTGGCGTGCTGCGATTCATGGGGTTGCAAAGAGTCGGACACGACTGAGTGACTGAACTGAACTGAACTGATAATGACTAAATATTATAAATGAATCTTCTCACAGTTAACTTGCTCATGTTAAATAGGCAAAACTTCATTTTACTTAAGTGATTTCTAATTGTAGAAGGAATATTGTGGGTACTTTTAAAGACAACATAAGGCATTCACTGATCATCTTAGTTGACAAGTCAGATAATTTTAATATTCAGTTCAGTTCAGTTGCTCAGTCGTGTCCCACTCTTTGCGACCCCATGAATTGCAGCATGCCAGGGCTCCCTGTCCATCACCAACTCCCGGAGTTCAACCAGACTCACATCCAGCCATCTCATCCTCTGTTGTCCCCTTTTCCTCCTGCCCCCAATCCCTCCCAGCATCAGAGTCTTTTTCAATGAGTTAACTCTTCGCATCAGGTGGCCAAAGTACTGGAGTTTCAGCTTTAGCATCATTCCTTCCAAAGAACACCCAGGGCTGATCTCCTTTATAATGGACTGGTTGGATCTCCTTGCGGTCCAAAGGACTCTCAAGAGTCTTCTCCAACACCACAGTTCAAAAGCATCAATTCTTCTGCGCTCAGCTGTCTTCCAGTCCAAATCTCACATCCATATATGACCACAGGAAAAACCATAGCCTAGACTAGACGAACCTTTGTTGGCAAAGTAATGTCTCTGCTTTTGAATATGCTATCTAGGTTGGTCATAACTTTCCTTCCAAGGAGTAAGCGTCTTTTAATTTCATGGCTGCAATCACCATCTGCAGTGATTTTGGAG
>NW_011494948.1:6869618-6870727 GCF_000754665.1 Bison bison bison | reverse complement strand
TAAAAAAATAAAGTCTGACACTGTTTCCACTGTTTCCCCATCTATTTCCCATGAAGTGATGGGACCAGATGCCATGATCTTCGTTTTCTTTTTCTTTTTTTTTTTTAACTCTGAATAACTTTTTATTTTTATGTTTTAAAATTTAAATTTATTTATTTTAATTAGAGTCAAATTACTTTACAATATTGTATTGATTTTGCCATACATCAACATGAATCTGCTACGGGTGTACACGTGTTCCCCATCATGAACCCCCCTCCCACCTCACTCCCCATACCATCCCTCTGGGTCATCCCAGTGCACCAGCCCCAAGCATCCTGTATCCTGCATCGATCCTGGACTGGCAATTCATTTCTTATATGATATTATACTTGTTTCAATGCCATTCTCCCAAACCATCCCCCCTCTCCCTCTTCCACAGAGTCCAAAAGACTGTTCTATACATCTGTGTCTCTTTTGCAATCTCGCGTACAGGGTTTTCGTTACCATCTTTCTAAATTCCATATATATGCGTTAGTATACTGTATTGGTGTTTTTCTTTCTGGCTTACTTCACTCTGTATAATAGGCTCCAGTTTCATTCACCTCATTAGAACTGATTCAAATGTATTCTTTTTAATGGTTGAGTAATATTCCACTGTGTATATGTACCACAGCTTTCTTATCCATTCATCTGCTGATGGACATAAGGTTGCTTCCATGTCCTGACTATTATAAACAGTGCTGAGATGAACACTGGGGTACACGTGTCTCTTTCAATTCTCGTTTCCTTGGTGTGTATGCTCAGCAGTAGGATTGCTGGGTCATATGGCAGTTCTATTTCCAGTTTTTTAAGGAATCTCCATACTGTTCTCCATAGTGGCTGTACTAGTTTGCATTCCTACCAACAGTGTAAGAGGGTTCCCTTGTCTCCACACCCTCTCCAGCATTTATTGCTTGTAGACTTTTGGATCCCAGCCATTCTGACTGGCATGAAATTGTACCTCATTGTGGTTTTGATTTGCATTTTTCTGATAATGAGTGATGTTGAGCATCTTTTCATGTGTTTGTTAACCATCTGTATGTCTTCTTTGGAGAAATGTCTATTTAGTTCTTTGGCGCATTTTTTGA
>NW_011494948.1:6868943-6869518 GCF_000754665.1 Bison bison bison | reverse complement strand
TGTCAGTTGCTTCAATTGCTATTATTTTCTCCCATTCTGAAGGCTGTCTTTTCACCTTGCTTATAGTTTCTTTTGTTGTGCAGAAGCTTGTAATTTTAATTGGATCCCATTCGTATTTTTTTGCTTTTATTTCCAATATTCTGGGAGGTGGGTCATAGAGGATTCTGCTGTTATTTATTTCGGAGAGTGTTTTGTCTATGTTCTCCTCTAAGAGTTTTATAGTTTCTGGTCTTATGTTTGATCTTCGTTTTCTGAATGTTGAGCTTTAAGCCAACTTTTTCACTCTCCTCTTTCCCTTTCATCAAGAGGCTTTTTAGTTCCTCTTCACTTTCTGCCATAAGGGTGGTGTCATCTACATATCTGAGGTTATTGATATTTCTCCTGGCAATCTTGATTCCAGCTTGTGCTTCTTCTAGCCCAGAATTTCTCAGGATGTGCTCTGCATAGAAGTTAAATAAGCAGGGTGACAATATACAGCCTTGACGTACTCCTTTTTCTATTTGGAACCAGTCTGTTGTTCCATGTCCGGTTCTAACTGTTGCTTCCTGACCTGCATATAGGTTTCTCAAGAGGCA
>NW_011494948.1:6867287-6868843 GCF_000754665.1 Bison bison bison | reverse complement strand
AGGGTTTCTCAAGAGGCAGGTCAGGTGGTCTGGTATTCCCATCTCTTGAAGAATTTTCCACAGTTTATTGTGATCCACACAGTCAAAGGCTTTGGCACAGTCAATAAAGCAGAAATAGATGTTTTTTCTGGAACTCTCTTGCAATATTAGACATAAAAAATTAACATTTCTCCATTCTTGGTGAAATGCAAAATTTGCACTGACATTTTAAAAATCAATATTTAAAATGATTATTGAAAATGGATGCAAACTAATTCTAAAATCATTGATGTTTATGTCTCTTTGTATTTGTGTATTCTCTGTAATCTCAGTGTAATGTTTTAATAGAAATAAGTGTGATGTAAATGAGAAAAAGGCAAAAATGAGAATCAGTTAATAAGAGATTAGAAGCAAATTTTGAATATAAATTGGTGTCATTTAGGAAGAAGAATGCTCACAAGGTCTTCCCTGGTGACTTATTTGGTAAAGAATCTGCCTGCAGTGTATGAGACCCACATTTGATCCCTGGAATGGGAAAATCATCTGGAGGAACAAAGAGCAACCCACTCTAGATTTGTTGCGTGGGAAATCCCATGGACAGAGGAGCCTGGCAGGCTACAGTCCATGGGGTCTCAAGAGTCAGACACTACTTAGCACTAAACCACCATGATGTTCCAAGGATACTTGGACACTGAAAGTTCTATACCTTCAAGGGCAGAAACAACAAACTGGAGGGAGAGAGTTATTCCGTGTCTGAAGATTGTAGGACAAGGGGCAATGTCCTGAAACCTAGGGAATGAAAAGCTGGATAAAAGAAAAAATAGTTCAACATGAAATGGGCAAGAGAGACTTCAAGGAAGACCAAAGACATTATTACGTATTGCAAATGTTCAAGGGCAGAATATATACGTTAACCAGGATAATGTAGGGAGTGGTTTATTAAAAGTAAAAGGAAATGTTCTTCTGGGCTTTTTGACTTTATTTTCAATAAGATATTCTCTACTTATTATGTATCTGTCAGATTTGATCAGAGGAGTAGAACTTCTGGACAGATATCATAAGGGATTTATCATAGGGATGTGACTATCCCAACTGTTGGAGCTGGGTAATAAGTCTTGGTGATGCCATTGATTTTGCATCTGAAAAAGGAAAAAGGATGGGTAGTGGGAGAAACAAGGGCAAACTGGAACCTATGAAGGTGAGGAGAAAGCCATAGGTGTTGATTGGAACCAGCTTCAGCTTCTCAACAGCTGTGTGTCTCCCATGTCCATGATGACACTCACCCGAAGAAAAAGCCGGCCATCTCTTTCATGGCCCAGCTGTTGAAACACCAGGAGGAATATCCCGAAGAAATACAAAGTCTATGGGCCTGGCTGCTTCCCATGACAAGCAGTGGAGCCAGCAGGTAAGCCATAGGCTTGTGCCCTGCTCCAGACTTCAGAGCCTGCAAAGTGAGGTGCTGCTGCTGCATTTCCACCTTTTACGTCTCATGAGCATTGTCTCCGTGGTCTACACTCACCTGAAATCATGCAGGGAATGAAATTCTGGCAATTTCATCATAGTTTAGTGGATAGAAT
>NW_011494948.1:6851381-6866718 GCF_000754665.1 Bison bison bison | reverse complement strand
GGAAATGGCAGCCTACTTCAGTGTTCTTGCCTGGGAAATCCCACAGATAGCGGGGCATGATAGGCTACAGTCCAGAGGGTTGCAAGAGTTGGACATGACTTAGAAACCTAACAACAACAACATATATAGATATATGGTATATTTATAGACAAACACACAAACTTATTTTAAGAATAATTCATGTGATTTTCTGGAGTCTGAGGATAATCTGGAGGCAATGTTTCTTCTTCTTCAGGGGATCTCAGTCTTTTTTCTCAAGGTCTTCAACCGATTGGATGAGGCTCAGCTACATTATAAAGTGTTTTTTTTTTTAAATCAAAGTTTACTGATTTGAATGTTAATCACATCCTGAGAATTACCTTCACAGCAGCATCTAGACTAGCCTTTGATCAAGTATCTTGGACACTTCATGACAGATAGGGAAACAATGGAAACTGTGGCAGACTTTATTTTCTTGGGCTCCAAAATCACTGCAGATGGTGACTGCAGCCATGAAATTAAAAGATGCTTGCTCCTTGGAAGAAAAGCTATGACCAACCTAGACAGCATGTTAAAAAGCAGAGACATTACTTTACCAACAAAGGTCCATCTAGTCAAAGCTATGGTTTTTCCAGTAGTCATCCTTCTCCTCCTGCGCTCAATCTTTCCCAGTTAAATAGACACAGAAAAGTAACCATCACAGTAGGATCTGAAAATTTGCAACTCTAGCAGGTTCTCTTCTCCAAGCATGCAATGCAAATCATTTTCTTTAACTTGACTCAGCCTACTTAAATTTTGTACCCTACCCTAGACTGATAACAGTTGTCAGGAAATTGCTATGCACTGATTGGCTTAAACCATTCAGGGTTATGTTAGGATAAATGAAAACAATGGGAATCCTTACTGATCAGCCAACTGATCTGCTGATATACATGTCATATGAACTGCACTGTATTAATACAGAAAGGAGAATATAACTTTCTAGAAACTCAATATTGTGTCTTTCCTACTTGGCAGCTCTTCTCTAGTGTTCAGGTATTTGGAAAGCCAAAGTAATAATTGTAGGATGGTCAGAATATTTGGTATACTTTATTGTGTTGGGAGGATTTTATTTTTTATGCCACGTTTGTTACCAGGAAGAATTCATGTAATCATTGGGTTCCACAGAAATGGGGATCAGATAGCATGACTGTATTTCACAATAATTTTTAATTATGGAAAATACTTAGAGACCTGAGTAAGGGAACTGCCCTGTTTTGGGGGCCATGGAAAGGCCTTCTATGTAGACTTTTTAAGTGTTATAGGAAGTGGATTGCAGGAAGAAGGAATTGTTTTTACAACCTAAATCTTTCAGTTATTTAAAGCATTCCTCCCAAAAGCATACTTTAAGTTACAAAATTAAGGAGCAGTTATTCAGTTGTCCAAAACAAACTATACTGAGTCAATGTGCAATTATTACTCTTTATACTGCAATATAAAAAACAGTTCCTGTTAATTCGTTTAAATGATGGGTTTACCTACTGTGCCTCCCTACACCACCCCAGAGAAGTATTACAGAGTCTTCTGTTTCAAGTCCACAGTTCCTCAAGGGGGTGGATATACCTGAATTCCTTTATGAGTCATAGGGGCCACAGAGAGTCAGCATGCAGGCAGTGGGATGCATCTGAAGCATGTTTCATTCTCTACATGGCAAATACTGATGGGCTGCACCTGCCTCCTGGGAGAGATGTGAAATGCCGCTGTATTGTTAAGTGTGAACACTGTCACACCAATCTCACAAAAATCACAGTTGTCTGTGATACATACCCAGGGTATCAGTATCAGTGGGATATTTGTTCAGTGTGGCTTTTCAAGCCTCTTCCTTTTTTCTGGGGGGATGTGCTCCAGGTAGTGCTGATGGTAATCTGCTAAAGCCTGCTCAGAGTGATCTTCCTTCTGGCCCTGGGAAATTCCAAGTGAGAGGACTGTCTTTTTACATGGCCAATCATGGGATACTGATAATCCAAAGTAAACAACTTAGATAATTTTAAAAATTACCTATAATAACCTATTTAGTTGGCAGTAGGCTCTTTCATCAAGGTTCTATTATAATTTCTTTCCCTGCTAGCAGATCATTTAAGTTTCTCTTCAACTAGAAAATGTAATCACTGTGAAACTTTGAGGGGGAGGAATGAGTGCTTTATAAAGTACAAGGAAGTCTGGGAGTCTGCCTTCCTAGTTGTCTGATAATAATGGAAGCTACCACCTACTGGATGTCTCAGAAGTCACAGACAGTGTGCTACACACTTAACATGTTTCATCTAATTGTTAATTTTACTTAATTGTTATAGACACACTGGAAGAGAAGAAACAAAATAATGGGGACATTTAGAAGTGCAAAAACAAAGTACTTACTGTCATAACTGATTTGCCTTTCCTTATAAACCTATATATTACTATAATATGAGAATGGTTCAAGAGAAAACTAAATTTATTCCCATTTGGGATATTTATCTCAGTCTAACCCCTACATTTCGGAGAAGGCAATGGCAACCCACTCCGGTACTCTTGCCTGGAAAATCCCATGGACGGAGGAGCCTGGTAGGCTGCAGTCCATGGGCTTGCTAAGAGTCGGACATGACTGAGCGACTTCACTTTCACGCCTTGGAGAAGGAAATGGCAACCCACTCCAGTATTCTTGCCTGGAGAATCCCAGGGATGGGGGAGCCTGGTGGGCTGCCGTCTATGGGGTCGCACAGAGTCGGACACAACTGAAGCGACTTAGCAGCGGCAGCAGCAATCCCTACATTTATATCTCTTACAGACACATATACAGACTTCTGGGTCTTCTCTCTCTTTTCTAGCTCTTCTGGTGGCCGGTGGGAAAGGGTAGGCTAGGGACATCATGTGATCAGGAGGCTGTTGGAAAAAAGAGAGCTTAGGACCTGCTTCTCAGGTGGAACTAATGGTAAAGAACCTGCCTGCCAATGCAGGAGACATAAGAGATGCGGGTTAGATCCCTGGGTTGGGAAGATCCCCTGGAGGAGGGCATGGCAACCCATTCCAGTATTCTTGCCTGGATAGTCCCATGGACAGAAGAGCCTGTCAGGGCTCCAGTCCATAGAGTCCCAAAGAGTTGGACACAACTGAAGCGACTTAGCACACACACATGTGGTTCTTGCACATTCATTTGGATCCTATTGTCCTGCTGACATCCAGTACTTCAATCTAAAGCTTGTTTACTCTGAGCTGTCTTTTCTCAGCAGAGTCATGGCCATCTTGTGCTGGGAACTTGCTTTTGTCTTGCTAGTGCTGCCTGCACCTTAGACTGAAATTGTCTGGTCTGAGATCCTTGGCTAAAGATTTTCCTCCTCTGTTTACCTCTCTTCTGACCTCCAACCTGCTCCCTCCCCCCACCCACACCTCAGCAACTCTGCATGGATATTTGCACTAAACCACAGTATCCGTAACCTTAAGCCCTTGTATTCTTCTCTAGGGCACATGGAAACCACTGGAAAACTTTGACACTATACAGGAACCAGAATGTTCTGGCAAGCTGCACTTGTGCTGCCACCGCTGGTTTTACTTTCTTGCAGCTGCCCTATTTTACTGTATGTGTTTGGGTGTCCTGTGAAGTGGTTTCCTTCCAGAAATTTGGATATGTTGGCCCCAAGCTCCATTTCTACTCCTGACTTTCCCGCCAACCTATTTAACTTATCTCCCTGCTCTGAGAATTCTTTTCATAAAAGATGAGAACACATAAATCTATTGCCTTCCTCCCCTTTCCATCTCCTTCTGACCTCTGGTAGAACTGGATTCAGTCTGCCTCCCTTTGATTCTTTGGGGCTGTATGGACGATTTTGAATAATGGCTGCCAATGATTTACCTCCCTGTGGTCTATGACCCTTTGCAACTGACTTTGCTGCTCCTGCCAACATGAGTCAGTTCACAGATTCTAATGTCGCCTTTGAAGCAATGAAGACAAAAGGCCAGAGAGAGTAAGCATTTACTCAGAGCCCTGTAGCTACTCAATAGTAGAGTGGAGCTTCAGCAGGAAGGGGAAGGGGGACAGATAAATTTCTTTGAAAAATCAATGATTTTATAAGGTCTAATTAT
Organism: Bison bison bison; assembly: GCF_000754665.1. Classification (NCBI taxonomy): domain Eukaryota; kingdom Metazoa; phylum Chordata; class Mammalia; order Artiodactyla; family Bovidae; genus Bison; species Bison bison. The sequence goes on along the minus strand of NW_011494948.1, from coordinate 6,862,644 downwards.
TCCAGTGTTTCTCTTTTTGACTTATAGCATTTTTCTATCCACATATATTCAGTTGATGAAATGATTAATTCTCAAACCCAAGTATCTTGATTAGAGCATTAATCACCATGCAGCAAATTAGCTAAGCCTTAAGATTAAAAAAAAAAAAGTGTGTTAGTTTGTGTTGTCTATTTTTCAACCTATTGCTGCTTCTGCATGAAGAAAACAACACCTTAGGTGTGAAATATTAGCACAAAATATCACAGCATCTTGGTAAAATGTTATTTTCTACCCAAACACTTCTACCAAAGTGTTTCAGTTGACAGTTCTACTATTTAAAAAGCTCTCATCTTCCTCACTGGTTAATGTTCATAGTACATTAGTTTTAGTCTTACAAAAAATCATGCTGTCTCTTAAGAACTCTGCTGGGTAAGGTGAACCTGAACACTGTTAATCCCTGGAATTGTCGATCAGAAACAGCAAATCTTTGTAATAGAAATGCCTTCATGTTACAGATATTATTTAGTTGTGGAAATTTTGCTTTTGAAATGACCATTTAGATCTTTGGCTGATTAAAGAAAATTGATGTACCAGTAGCACATAAAAATGCTATAAAGTAAAAGTAGAACATTTTACATAATTAAATTTAATGTATACATTGGTAAACCATATTCACATCTTAAAAATCAAATAAATCTGATATTTTGAATTTATCTGCTAATGTAGACTTCATGTTTATTAGAAAAAATGATTTTTGTTTAAAATAGAGGAACAATAGATGTCATCTAAAGAGATAAATTCAGATTAATGAGATTATTTTATAGAATTAAATTGAAGATCTTTTTATCTTATTCTGTTTGTATGCTCATATGTCTCTACTGGAGAAAAACATGTGATAGTAATATTTAAAGACAGCACTTTCTTTCCTTAAGTGTATTTGTTATTATAAGCTATAAATGTTTTCTAAGTCTTTTTTCAGAAGAGCAAAATAAAGTTTAGAAAAAAGACGCAGAACCCTGGGTATGAAAAGATGAGTTTTGTGCCAATAAAGAATTTGTTGTGAAGTAATTTTTTGACTTTTAGTTTAAAAAGATTTACAAATTGCCCTGAGATTTTCTTTATAATAGATTGATCCTTTGAACTAGCTAAATGCTTTATGTTTGAAGGAACTCATTGTCTTTTTAAAGCCCTAAATATAGACTCCAAGTACCCAAGTGGGAGGATAATGTAATTTCTTTTATTTCATAGATTTGTAACATATTAGATGAAATAGGTCTGCGGGTTTATGGAGACAATATACTTCACAGATTTAGTGTTTCAGTCTGTTCCTTATGGTTGAGATCTCCTCAGTCTCTGAAGTGGCATCTTACCATAACCTCTCAAAATATTTGTGCAGGGTGACACAGAGTTGGACTAGGAAGTTGGAATACTGGGAGTAGAAGCAAAGTAGAATTTTTTTAAAGAGGGGAGGATGCATGTTAATTCAGGAAGCTGAATTAACTGTAGAGCTGGTCCCTGGGGAGGGGAAGCAGCAGTTTGAATCATTGCTGAAAGCTTGTGTCAGACCCCCTTTGTTTTTCTGTGCAATTTTGAGTTGGTCCATGGAATAGACATTAGTAATCCTCAAGCAGCGGAGAAGCCAACGGCACCCCACTCCAATACTCTTGCTTGGAAAATCCCATGGATGTAGGAGCCTGTTAGGCTGCAATCCATGGGGTCGCTAAGAGTCGGACACGACTGAGTGACTTTACTTTCACTTTTCACTTTCATGCATTGGAGAAAGAAATGGCAACCCACTCCAGTGTTCTTGCCTGGAGAATCCCAGGGATGGGGGAGCCTGGTGGGCTGCCGTCTATGGGGTCGCACAGAGTCGGACACAACTGAAGTGACTTAGCAGTAGCATAGCATCCTCAAGCAGGTGTGATGTCAGCTGATTGGCAGCATTACATAGCGTGGATAGACCTAGAGGGACAGCACTCGGGAAGATGTACCTGCTATCAGCTATCAGACACTCGAGGTCTGAGCACAGTTTTGGGTGTACAAAGAAACTGCACTTCTGGGAAGAAATAGAGGAAGAAAACCCCAACTGGTGCATTTAAAACTATCAATTCCTAAGTCCTATGCTGGTGAGGATAGGAATATAATTCCCATCTTGATCCGGGTGCATTTAGGTATTACCCCTGGTAGCTCAACTGGTAAAGAACCCTCCTGCAATGCAGGAGAACTTGGTTCAATCCCTGGGTTGGGAAGATCCCCTGGAGAAGGAAACCACTACCCACTCCAGTATTACATGGACTGTATAGTCCATGGGGTCGAAAAGGATCAGACATGACTGAATGACTTTCACTTCACTTCTTAGCTTACAGATTGAAGCTAACAGTGTTTATTCTTGAAATAGGGCTGTGAGAGAAGGGGTAGCCTCATCTGTGGCTCATAGGGATGGGGCTATTGGAAAATTGAGAGATTTAAGAAGGAAAAGTTTGCTTCCCTTAAGTTCATCCTCCAAAATTGCAGCATACTCAGAAGTAGAGACACATTGGCACTCAAATTACAGCTCTTTTTTTTTTTTTAAATGGTATTGCTACCCTAAAGATAGAAACTCACTATGAGGCTGAAGAGATACTCATTCTACAATGTATCCCTCGAATTTTTAAATAAAAGTCCATATGTGCAACCCTGATGAATTATTTGCTAGATAATTCTGGGAAATTTTTGTAACTAAGTTTTACCTTTGTTAGATATAGTTTATATCTATATAAAGTTGAGCTTTAATAACTTTTATGAAGTAAATTATATTGACACACTGACTAGCTTTATAATTTCATGAGGCTTTAGCTTTGTTTGATTGTCCTCAGATGCATGTGGCCTTTTGCTAGTTTCACTTACAACTGCACTGGACTTCTCTCTACTTTTGCCTGTTGTTGTTCATGTCTGACTTCTTGGACTGCAGGACGCCAGGCTTTTCTGTCCTCCACTATCTCCCAGAGTTTGCTCGAGTTCATATCCATTGAGTCAGTGATGCTGTCTAACCAGCTCATCTTCTGCTGCCCTCTTCTCCTTTTGCCTTCCATCTTTCACAGCATCAGGGTCTTTTCCAATGAGTTGGCTTTTCGAATCAGGTGGCCTAAGTATTGGAGCTTCAGCTTCAGCATCTCTCTACTTATCTGAAATATTTTTGAATTTTCCTGAATAATACAAGATTTTGAATTTGCAACTGGAAAAAGACCATCATTTTTCCTTGAAATCATATTTTCAACACTGAATATTTAAAAAGCAAAGCATTGTATACCATTTAAAGAAAGATCCATCTTTTATTATAAAGTTGAGATTGTATTGAGTATACCACTTCAAATACTTAGTATTTCCTCCACATACTATACAAAGACAGTTGATTCTTATTATTCCTAGGTTTCGTATTTGCAAATTTACTACAAGTTAAAATTTGTTTATGACCCCACGGTCAATACTGGTAGTGCGTCCGTGGTCATTCCATGAACAAGCTCAGAGCAGTGAAAATGAGTCACTAAATAGTGCACACCTTCCCAGCTCAGGTTGAAAACGATGATGCACGGCCTTCTTGTTTTAGTGCTATATTGTAAGCAACTTCTTTTGGCCATCTCTTTAGTGTATGTTTTACATTTCTGTACTTTGTCTTGGTAATTATGTTACTTAAAATGGCCACTAATTACAGTGCTGAAATGCTGTCTAGTGTTCCTGAATGCAAGAAGGCTGAAACCTGCCTAAAGGAGAAAATATGTGTGTCAAATAAGCTTTGTTCAGGGATAACACAGTGCTGTAAGTCCAATGGTAGTGAAACAGCAATATATAGTAAACAAGGTGTCTAGTTGGTGCTAGTAGTAAAGAATCTGCCTGCCAATGCAGGACACATAAGAGATGCAGGTTAGATCCCTGGGTTGGGAAGGTCCCCTGGAGGAGGAAATAGCAACTCACTCCAGTATTCTTGCCTGGAAAATCCTGTGGACAGAGGAGCCTGGCGGACTATAGTCCATAGAGTCCAAAAGAGTCAGATACACCTGAAGCAACTTAACAGGCATAATTGAAAATACACATAAAGATATGTATTGTCTTATTAAAATGTGATTGGAGGGAAGTCAACACAATGTTTTAAAACAATTTTCCTCCAATTAAAAGATAAATCACAAAAATATTAAAAACAATGTGACCAGAAGTTGGCAAAAACCTAATCCTGCATTTCCCCTAGAAACAACAGATCAGCTGTTGCCAATTCAGTATTCAGAGCACCTTGATGAACTTCCTTTGACGATTTTCCTCTAAGAAGAGCATATGTATCAACACCCAGCTATTCCCAGATTGTTTCTGTTTATCCAAACAAATACCACACAGTCTTACATGTCTTACCATACTCAAGCTGTTAACCTTGGTATCTAACTCCGTCATTCCCCAGATGCCCTGACACTGTGTTGGGGCTCCATTTAAGAAAATCACCCATCACTTGTGTTTGCCTTTAGCTGACACCAGATGTATCTTTCCTTAGTACACTATGGGAAAAAGATAATTAAAACTCTAGGCTTAATGACCTACCTCCTAAGAACCTGACAATTTGTAATTCCTATTTCTAATTAGGGTTAAGGAAGTTGGTTCAATTGCTTGGATATCTCTGTTTTTGAGGTGGAAACTGAATGGGTTTTGAAGAAGTGTATCAGTTGCCTTTGGCTGGCTCCCTAGGGACAAAATCAGAGTTGAACTTTTGGAGAGACCCCAGGGTTTGTCACCATCCGCATGGACTGTTTGCATTTTTCTTAAGTAAATCACACTCTTAAATCAACAGGGAAATGGCTTCAGTGTTCCTCAGTTTCTATTAACTGCAGCTAGAACTCCTAGAAATACAAAAATCACTTGAAGATCAGATTAGTATCCTAGACAGGGACTGGAAATGGGTGATTTCAAGTTTAATGGGGCATTGGCTTTTATGGAGCCTAATTCTGTATAGAGATTATTTTATTTAATCCACACAGCAATCTGATGAGGTAGATACTATCATTAATTTAATTTCTTCAGCTCAGGAAACTGAGTCTTACAGAGGTTCAGGAGTTTGTGTAAGGTCGTGGAGCTAAGCAGTCAGGATTGAAATGCAGACAGCCCAGCTCTGCAGCTGGCATTTTTCACTACAACAGTCTCATTCTCTACTGCTTCACTTATACAGACTCTTCCCAAATGTATTGAGCCCCAAATTTCTCACACAGTTATAAAAATATAAGGCCAGATTAACATTAACCTGAATGATAACATCATGACAGGTGGGCAATTCTAAAGCACATTTTAAAAGAAATAAATGCTTCCAAGGGAGGTCAGTGCCTTGCTCACTAATCCTTCATTTTCCCTTATCAACCAGCACCAAGTGATTAACTTGAAGTCAAAAGTCCTTCCTTGAAGCTTGTCCTCAATCTCTGGGCTGGCTCAGTTTCAAAGCTACCCAGGGCTGCTTATCGTTACCAGATGGCTATCTTTTCTCTGACTCAGCTGCACTGGGTTTGTTCATCCTATTTAGGCTATTTAAAGACAGTGAAAAGGATGGCTGTATTTTTCTTTTCAAGTCCTGAGAGACCCTGCATACGTTCTCGAGCATCCTCAGGAGGAAAAAAAAAAAAGTTCCTATCAAGGACATCTTGCTACAGAGGACATTAAACATCTGTGAGTTTTTTCCACCAATCTGAAAATCTGTCCACTTCACACTCATTTATCTCCACTGTCCCAACAGATAATTCAAAATGGAGAAAGGAGCAGTCAAAACATACAGAATATCTTTTCCCATCTCTATCTGCCTATAACTATGCCTTCAATTTATAAATGGCCTCAGAATTCCCAGACTTATTTTCTTAAAGGATTCACACTTCTTATGGGGGCCAGTAAATCTTGACAAAATGAACTAGAGAACTAATTTTAGTAGGGTACTGAGAAAAATAAGGGTTTTGTTATTCATTGAATCAGTTCTTAGAACTTAAAAGCACAGCCATGAATTTTGTGATTTTTTCACTGATTCTGCAGGAAAATATCTTTCCAAAAGATAGAGAGAATGACAATGAGAGAACCAGTAAAGAACTATCATCATCATAATAGTAGCCATATAATAACCTCTTCCTCTGTGCCAGGTACAGTGTTTGACTTTGTGTACATCATCTTAGGTATAGCCTTCTAGCTGGGCCTGATGAAGACTCGGGGGGTCTCAAGGTTCCAGTTTTTGAAAAGCCTGTTTAAGAACAAGAACAGAAAATGATGTATAGAAGCAAACATTTAGATTGAGAAAAGTTATCAAAATAAATTAGAGATTCTTAACTCACAAATATAGACATTACAAAATCCACAAAAACAGTGTTTTAAAATATTAATTACTGGACACACTTGTAATTTTTTTGCCCTTTTTTCTTTGATGGAACACTGATGTCCCCATATGAAATGATGCTGTACTGTCTTTTATCTCTAGGAAAAAAAAATGGAAATATGCCTACTATAAGATTTTAAATAGGTTTATCACTTTGATGTAATAATAGGTTTATAAATAGACTGAGAGCTTCCTGAATTTGGGGGATGACTGTGCTATTTTGATTCTGGGCAGCTAGAATAGTGAGTGATATATAAAATGCATTGAAGTTTGTTGAATAAAGAAGTAATTCAGCTATGGAGAAGGGTTAGGGTAAAAGGTGATACAGTTTAACTGGGAAATTTACTACTTCAGATGTTAAGAAATGTTCCATGTGTCTCCCTCTTGTCCATGGAATGCACAGGAATTCCTCATGAAGCCTCCTTCATGCTCAGCCCAAGCTCTCCTGAACCAATCGATATTTGTTGACCCGGATGTGCTGTGTGACTCTCTATTACTGTTTTAGATGAAAATACATAATGAGCACAAGTTTTTAGGATCTAACAAGGAGGCACGACAAGACAAATGCTGCATTGTGTTCTATTCTCAGGACACCCGCTCTAGTCTAATCACCCCAATCATCTTCCTTGGCATCAGCTCAATGGTCTTTGCCAATTACCATTAACATATGTTTTCTCTGAACCCCTACAGAATCCATCCCGGCAATGTGAGAAATAAAGGAAAATAAAAAGAAAACACATTTTGTAAGATAAAAGGTTTTCCTTTTTTCCTTTTAAATAAAATGAGCTGGGAAGAGGCAAAGAACTTTTATGATTCAGTAATGGCCAAGATATGATACTCTCTAGCTCACAAATCAAAGAGCCTCAAGCTGCAAAAGCTTCAATTTTGAACAGAACAGCTCAGGGCCAGGAAAAATGTCATCCCTTTTATAGGTTCAACAAAATTCTTCTGTTTTTCATCTTGCAACACAGGCATTAGATCAGCTCTTCAAGTCCCTGGGATGTCAGGAATACTGACTTGTGTGCACTTTCTAAAACACAGGGTCAAGTGCAAATAAATGCTACAGAAGAAGAGGAAATAACAGTAGAGAAACCCAAAATGTCTGAGTAAAATCTTGACTGGAGGAATGTCATGTAGAGTTCTTTGGTGTCACATAAATACCCCCTAAGTCTTATCAACATGTGCACTTTCACTAATGAGAGTGGCCAGCTTAGAAGACAGTGGATTCTGTAGGCAACGTCATGTTACAGACTGTTCTTAGGCACATTGAAAATTTGGGACTGAAGGATAAAACCGGCTCTGAAGGTTTATTATGGAGAACAAAATGTTTAAAAGAAAGAGCAAGCTCTGAACTTAACCTAAACTTCTTATCCACTTATGTTTTCTGACTTCCATAATGATACTTCAAAGCTGACATCCATAAGTCTGCATTTAAAGAATTTCCTCTTATTATTCAACTAGTTTTAAGTTATAATAGTCCTCTGTTTCAATTTTTCCACTATAAAGTTTTATTTTTACATTAAAAAAAAAACACTAGAACTAAGGAGAATTAGGTACTACTTTGGAAAGGAATAGTGCAGTGTTTAACGTTTTTGCTGTTGTTCACTCGCTCAGTCGTGTCTGACTCTTTGTGACCCCATGGACTGCAGCATGCCATGTTTCCCTGTCCTTCACTATCTCCTGGAGTTTGCTCAAACTTATGTCTTTTGAATCAGGGATGCCATCTAACCATCTCTTCCTCTGTTGTCCTCCCATCCTCCTGCCTTCAGTCTTTCCCAGCATCAGGGTCTTTTCCAATGAGTTGGCTCTTTGGATCAGATGGCCAAAGTACCGGAGCTTCAGCTTCAGCATCAGTGCTTCCAATGAATATTCAGAATTGATTTCCTTTAGGATTAAGTGGTTTGATCTCTTTGCTGTCCAAGGGATTCTCAAAAATCTTCTCTGGCACCACAGTTCGAAAGCATCAATTCTTTGGCATTCAGCCTTGTTTATGGTCCAACTCTCACATTTGTACATGACTACTGGAAAAACCATAGCTTTGACTGTATGGACCCTTGTTGAAAAAGTAATGTCTCTGCTTTTTAACATGCTGTCTAGGTTTGTCAGAGCTTTTCTTCCAAGGAGCATCTTTTAACTTTATGGCTGCAGTCACTGTCCACAGTAATTTTGGAGCCCAAGAAAGTAAAGTCTGTTACTGTTTTCTCCCCCCACCCCCATCTATTTATCTTTCCTTCCAAGGAGTAGGCATCTTTTAATTTCATGGCTGCAGTCAATGTCTGAAGTGATTTTGGAGGCCAAGAAAATAAAATCTGTCACTGCTTCCACTTTTCCCTCATCTATTTTCTATGAAGTGAAGGGATTGGATGCCATAATCTTAGTTTTTTGAATGTTGAGTTTTAAGCCAGCCTTTATACTCTCTCTTTCACTTTCATCAAGAGGCTCTTTACTTCTTCACTTTCTGCCATTAGGGTGGTGTCATCTAGATGTATGAGGTTATTGGTATTTCTCCTGGAAATCTTGAATCCAGCTTGAGCTTCATTTAACCTTTAGGCCCAATATGAAGGAAGTAGATATACCTTATTCACAGTCAATTGCTTATTTATTCATTTCACAAATGTTTATTGAATACCTATTTTCCACTATGTACACAATCTGTACAAGTAGGTAATAAAGTTAAAAAATCAAAATCCCCATTTCATATATAGAATAAATGGTTCAAGTTTAAAAATTTAAATTAAATGTTTGTGCCTATGTGGATACTGATAGATTAAAGCTGCTGCTGCTAAGTCGCTTCAGACTGAAGAGTAAAAGCTAAGATATTATATTTGCAATTATTTGATAAATATTAATCAACCACCCGGTATGCATCCTCACATTGTGATAGGTACCATAATGGATACAATATGCAAGAGACATATACTTTGTTTTTACATGTTCAGTCACTGAGTCATGTCCAACACTTTGTGGCCCCATGAACTGTAGCCCACCAGGCTCCTCTGTCCAAGGGATTTTCCAGGCAAGAATACTGGAGTGCGCTGCCATTTCCTTCTCTAGGGAATCTTCCCAACAGGGATCGAACCTGCACTGGCAGGCAGATTCTTTACCACTGACCCACCTGGGACACCCATTTTGTCCTTACAGATAATAAAATCAAGAAAGTACAATAGTCATAGATAAATAACCATGACCATAGATTCAAATTTTTGTTACTGCATTGTGAATTGCATATAAAAGAGGAAGTGAATTTTCTGTCTTAATGATCAGGAAAGTTGTGAAAGAGACAACATCTATGTTGGGTACTAAAGTATGGATAAGCTTTGGAGAGATGGCAATGGGGAGGGTACATTCTGTTCATCACAAGCTAAGAATGGGAAAAGTTTAGAGCAGGTACAGGGACAGTGAGAAGACCCAGAGTGTCTGGAATGGGTTAGTGTCAAGGACTAATAGGAGGCGAGGCTGGAAAAGTGGATTGTCATCAAGTTTTCAAGAACTTTGAATGCTAGACTAAAGAGAATCTGGTATTTATTCTTCTGAGCATGGAAAACTTGGAGAAATATTTTAGATCAAGGGAGTAATATGAATGAAGTAATATTTTAGAAAATCAGTTTGGTTGTTGCAATATTCCAGCCATGAGATGTTCAACATCTGAGCTAACCCTAGGAGGGGTAGGAACACGAATTTAGAGAAATTTCTAGAAGAGTTTATCATTTCCTAGGTGTCAAAATATGCTACAAAGTCTTGATGTGGGTGATCATGAGTGTGCTTAACATTTTTTTAGGATCTAGAAGATATTAGCCACTTATTCTAACCAAGAATATATTGAAATTTTCTTTAATTGTTCTTATTGATACACTTTGGAGATGGCTCAGATCCAAACTCCCTTTAGGCTAATGACATTGTTATGACATCAACATTGGCATTATTAGAAATGTTTCATATTTAATGTTCAAAGAATCTTAGTAAAGCCATTGTTTTTCTTTTCTTTTACAAATTAAGAAATTTAAGCTCAGAAAAATAATTTCTGCAAAGTCCCAGTACTTGTGTTTAGAAGGGATTTAGACTCAGGTATTTGCCCCTAACCCCCTCCTTTCTCCACCCCTACTTCAAGTTAGTGGTTTCCTACTTGTAAGATACTACTTTTGCTTTGATGGAAATACAGCCCTGGTAGGATTCCAAGAGTGAGGGTTAGAGTTCAGCATCATACTATGTAGTAATTGTATCATGTGTCTGTCAATTGCATAATATAGACTGTACTACTCATGGAATTGTGATTTAAGTCAGGTGCTACTGAAATATTAAATGATATCTCTCGCCCCCAAATTTGCTGATACCAAAGGCCTTGTACATATCAGCTTATGAAAATGATTTGTTGAGTGAAATCTGCTCCTGAATTAGAACAGAAACACTATAGAGTTAGAGCATCACCTTTACTTCCCCATAGTTTAAAAAGGAGTACTCAAGGTGGAGGTATGACCCTCATCCATTTGTCTTGGGTTGGGTACCTAGACAGAAGCCAAGTGGAGCCTACAAGTAGAGCCTGAGGAGGGGATATGAAAGCATTTTTTGCATAATATTAGTTCAGGTATATAATATAATTCAGTGCATATGTATATGGCCAACAACCACGACTGTAAGTCTAGTTAACATCTACCACGACACATAGTTACAAAACTTGTTTTCCTGTGATAAATTTTAAGACCTTCTTAGCAACTTGCAAATATACACTACAATATTATTAACTGTAGTTACCCTGCTGACCATTACATTCTTCAGTCCAGTTCAGTCACTCAGTCATGTCCAACTCTTTGCGATCCCATGAATTGCAGCACGCCAGGCCTCCCTGTCCATCACCAACTCCTGGAGTTCATTCAGACTCACGTCCATCGAGTCAGTGATGCCATCCAGCCATATCATCCTCTGTCG
>NW_011494948.1:6849217-6851281 GCF_000754665.1 Bison bison bison | reverse complement strand
GATCATCCTCTGTCGTCCCCTTCTCCTCCTGCCCCAATCCCTCCCAGCATCAGAGTCTTTTCCAATGAGTCAACTCTTCGCATGAGGTGGCCAGAGTACTGGAGTTTCAGCTTTAGCATCATTCCTTCCAAAAAAATCCCAGGGCTGATCTCCTTCAGAATGGACTGGTTGGATCTCCTTGTGGTCCAAGGGACTCTCAAGAGTCTTCTCCAACACCACAGTTCAAAAGCATCAGTTCTTCGGTGCTCAGCCTTCTTCACAGTCCAACTCTCACATCCATACATGACCACAGGAAAAACCATAACCTTGACTAGATGGACCTTTGTTGGCAAAGTAATGTCTCTGCTTTTGAATATGCTATCTAGGTTGGTCATAACTTTGCTTCCAAGGAGTGAGCGTCTTTTAACTACATTCTTAGGACTTATTAATTTTATAACTGAAAGTTTTTACCTTTTGACTCCCTTTTCCCATTTTGCCAGTTTCTCACTTCTCACTTCTGGCAACCACCCGTCTGTTCTCTGTACCTATGAGTTCAGGGTAATTCTTATTTTTTGTTTTGGTTTATAGATGCCATATATCAGTGAGATGATAAAATAAATGTATCTCTATCTGACTTCTTTCACTTTCTGTAGTACGCTCAAGGTCTATCCATGTAGTCACAAACAGCAGAATTTCCTTCTTTTATGGCTGAGTAATATTCCATTGTGGCCTCTGTGTGTGTGTGTGTGTGTGTGTGTGTGTGTGTGTATGTATGTATGACATCTATTTTATCCATTTGCTTCTCAATTAACATTTAGATTTCATGTCTTGGCTATTGTAAATAATGCTGCAATGAACATGAGGGTGCAGATACCTTTTCAACTTAGTGTTTTCATTTCTTTGGATAAATATGCAGAAGTGGAATTGCAGGATCCTATGGTAGTATTTTTTAATTCTTTGGAGAAATCTTGATACTATATTCCATAGTGGCTGCACCAGTTTACATTCCACTGACAGTGCACAAGAATTCCCTTCTCCATATCCTCACCAACACTTGTAATTTCTTGTCTTTTTGATGATAGCCATTCTAAGACATGGGAGGTGATATTTCATTGTGGTTTTTTAAAAATTTATTTACATTTCCCTGATCCACATTTTCAGATTGAATGCTTTATGCTAAAAAGTTATGTGATTTTTTATATTTTGGATACTAAACCTTTTTTAGATATGTGACTTGCAAATATCTTCTCCCAATGTTGGGAGAAGTTTGCTTTCTGATTTTGTTGATGATTTCCTTCAAGTGCGGAACCTTTTTAGTTTGAGGCAATGCCACTTATTTATTTTTGCTTTTTTGCCTTTGCTTTTGATGTCAGATCCAAAAACCATCAAGAAGACTGATGTCAAGGAACTCACAGTATATGTTTTATTCTAAGAGTTTTATTATGCAAGTTTTTAATCCATATTGACTTGATTTTTGTGTATGGTGTAAAATAGTGTTCCAGTCTCATTCTTTTGCATATGGTTGTACGGTTTACCAACAACATTTATCAAAGAGACTCTTTTGCCCATTTTGTATTGTTGGCTCTTTATGTATGTATGTATGTGTGTATTAGTCACTCAGTTATGTTTGACTCTTTGTGACTCAATGGACTGTGGCCCTCCATGCTCTTCTGTCCATGGTGTTTTCCAGGCAGGAACACTGGAGTGGGTTGCCATTTCCTTCTCCAGGAGATCTTCCCAACCCAGAGATCGAACCTGGGTCTCTCACATGGCAGGAAGATGCTTTACTGTCTGAGCCACCAATTAATCATATATGCCTGGATTTATTTCTGGTCTATTTTGCTCCATTGATCTTTGTGTGTGTTTCATACCATACTGTTTTGATTAATATAGTTTTGTAATATATTTGGAAATCAGGAAGTGTGATGCTTCCAGTTTTGTTGTTTTTTTCTCAAGATCACTTTGTCATTTAGGGTGTTTTGTAATTCTTCATAAATTTTAGAATTGTTTGTTCTATTTCTGTGAAAAATGCTGTTGGAGTTTTGACAGGAATTACATAGACTGCTTTGGGTACTATGGAAATTT
>NW_011494948.1:6837981-6849117 GCF_000754665.1 Bison bison bison | reverse complement strand
CTTCCAATTAATGAACATTCAATATATTTACATTTGTTTATATCTTATTTAATTTCTCTCATCATTGTTTTATTGTTTTTAATGTACTAGTCTTCACATCCTAGGTTAAATTTTGTTTAATTTTTTTTAAATTTGTTTAAATTTTGTTTAAAAGTTATTCTTTTTTTCACACAGTTGTTAACATGATAATTTTCTTAATCTCTTGTTCTGATAGTTATTAGTGTATAGAAACACAACTGAGTTTTTGTATATTGATTTTGTGTGCTGCAAATTTACTAGTTTTGTTTATTAGTTCTAACAGTTTGGTAGAGTCTTCAGGGTTTCTCTCTATATAATATCATACCATCTATAAACAGAGACAGTTTATCTTTAGTCCTTTCTAATTTGGATATTTTTTATTTCTTTTTCTTGTCTAATTAGTTGCTCTGACAAGAACTTTTAATACTATGTTGAATAAAAGTTGAGAGTAGCCATTCTTGGCTTATTCTTAACCTTAGGGAAGTGAAACTCAGTCATGTCTGACTCTTCATTGCTCCTTGGACTGTAGCCCACCAGGCTCCTCTGTCCATGGACTTCTCCAGGAAAGGATACTGGAATGGGTTGCCATTTCCTTCTCCAGAGGATCTTCCCAACCCATGCATTGAACCCAGGTCTCCTCATTGCAGAGAAGTCATTCTTAACCTTAAAAGAAAACTTAAATTTAAAGCTTTTCACCACTGAGTATGATGTTAGCTGTGGGGCTTGTCACATAAGCACTTAATCATGTTGAAATATATTCCTTCCATACCCACTGTGTTGAGAGGCTTTTTTTTTTTTTATCATGAATGAATGTTGAATTTTGTCAAGTGTTTTTTCTGCATATGTTGAGATGATCATATTATTTTTATTCTTCATATTGCTAATGTGGTGTATCACAGTGATTGATTTTTGGATGTTGAACCATCCTTGCATCCCTGGAATAATCTTACTTGATCATGATGTATGATCCTTTGAATATGTTGTTGAGTTTTATTTGTTTTTATTTTCCTGCGGATATTTGCCTGTACATGCGTCAGGAATACTGTCCTGTAATTTTCTTTTTTGTGTGTCCTTGTCTGGTTTTGTTATCAGAGTAATACTGGCCACACAAAATGTGTTTGGAAGTGTTCCCTTCTCTTCTGTTTGTTAGAGGAGTTTGAGAAGGATTTGTATTAATTCTTCTTTAAATATTTGTTAGAACTCATCAGTGCATACATCTGGTCCTAAACTTTTGTTTGCTGGAAAGTGTAAGTGATTTATTCAGTGAGGGCTCTCAGGGCAAGCCTACAATGGAATAGAGGGAGAATGCAAAAAAGAGAGAAGAAGTTGAAGCTAATGAGACTTCTTGGACATACATTATTTTTTTCACCTGGAAGCAAAGTTGCTCCTACATTACTATCATTCACTACTAGCATGGGGATGGGGTGGGTACAGTATAATCCCTAGCCCCTTGGAGTGGGAAGGCAGCTGTAGCCTTCTAAGAAAAACTTGCTGAAGAAAATCAAAAGTGTGGGCACATCAAATCAATAAAAGAGATCATAGAGGATGTAGGCAGGGCACCACATCATCTGCCTGATGTAAAGCCTTGGAATAAAAACACTTCAGGAGTTACTTAACCCATGTGGGAGATAAATTCCTATCCCATATAATGATTTTCAGCTGCAGGAATAGCAAATAGTTTCCTACTTTGCTGCTGAATCCAGTTTATTGTCAGACTTGTCCTAGAGTCGTTGTCAAGAAATCTGTTGAGACCAATCTACCTAAAAACACAGTATGACCAGTATCAAACATTGATCCCAACATGATCCTCCAAATTAATACCTGCCATGGTCTTCCTCATCTTAGTAAATGGCAGTGCCAGCTGTTAACTTGCTCAGGTGAAACACCAAAATCATCACTGGATACTTAACTTTGTCCCAAATCTCACATTCTATCAGCACATTCTATTTTCTCTGCTTCCAAATATGTCCAGATTCCAGTCCTTTTTACTACCTTTTCTGTTGCTGCCTTAATCAAAAACTTCATCTCTCATCTGGATTATTCAATAACTTCCTAACCAGTCTCCCTGTGTCTGTCCCTGCCTGCTACCGCCTATTCTCAATCAGAGTGAACTTTAAGTGGTACAGTCAGATCATGTGACTTTTTAGAAACTTCTCATTGCTCTTCTGGGTCACTCAAATTTAATCCCAAAGTCCTACCAAGTTCCACAAGGCCTTAGAAGATGGAGTCCTTACACCTCCAGCTTCTAGGTACTCTCTTCCTCCTTTCACTTAATCCACTCCAGCTACATTTCCCCTTTCCTTATTCTTGTGACACATGACACATGAACCTACCTCAGGCTCTTTGCATGTCTGTTCTCTCTTTCTAAAATACTCTTTCTTTTCAGCTACTTGCCACCTGCTTCCTTCACATCTTTGCCCAAATACCATTTCTCTAGACAGATAATGCAACTGCATTTCCAAGCATTGCTTATTATTGTAAAATGTTTTATGTTTTCATATTACACTTATCACCATTTGATATATTACATATTAATTTACTTTCTGTCTTACTATAAAAAATAAGATATATAAAACCTTGGATTTTATTTCACTCACTGCTGAATACATAAAACCTAGAATAGTTTTTTTAATACAGTCAGATCAGATCAGTTGCTCAGTTGTGTCCGACTCTTTGCGACCCCATGAATCGCAGCACGCCAGGCCTCCCTGTCCATCGCCAACTCCCAGAGTTCACTCAGACTCACGTCCATCGAGTCAGTGATGCCATCCAGCCATATCATCCTCTGTCGTCCCCTTCTCCTCCTGCCCCCAATCCCTCCCAGCATCAGGGTCTTTTCCAATGAGTCAACTCTTCGCATGAGGTGGCCAAAGTACTGGAGTTTCAGCTTTAGCATCATTCCTTCCAAAGAAATCCCAGGGCTGATCTCCTTCAGAATGGACTGGTTGCATCTCCTTGCAGTCCAAGGGACTCTCAAGAGTCTTCTCCAACACCACAGTTCAAAAGCATCAATTCTTCGGTGCTCAGCCTTCTTCACAGTAAGAGCTTAATAAATATTTTCTTTCCATTCATTTCTGAAGTAATGAATGGTGCAATTAATACAGATTTTGTGTGAAGATTATGGTAAATGAATAGTGATTCTTGCCATGGCATCTTAAGGAGGATTAAAGGCCAAGTGTTCATTTTATTTATTTTTAACATCCCTGTATAGTTATTTATTTGGGATAAGAGTACCTGATTAAACTCAGACACAAAATTGGATATAGGAATTTGTATCTACATCAGTGGATCTTTAAGAAAAAACAAATGACAAGTGAAAGATTCATAAATGTTTATAGTTAGAGACACAATGAGATATGGCCAAGTAAAATGGAAAAAGCAGAAATAGAGAATAAAATATTCTAATCCAGATCACTTACTTTGACTCAGCAAAGGGAGAAAATATTGATAGCCATTGAGCAATCATGTAGATCTGATTAAATGTCATAATTTAATTCTTTTAGGAGTTAAGCCTTAGAGATTCAAAGCAAGGTCTTTGGAAATAGATTTTTGCATCTGCCATTTGCAGACTATGTGACCATGGACAAGATCACTTATTCTCTTTGAGCTTGAATTTTTTCAGTATGAATAGTGGGATATTTGCAAGGTCAAAATATTGTAAACAAATATCTCACATAAAACACTCAGCATAGTGCCTAGAGTATAGTAATGCTTAGTAATTGTAAGCACATTGTTTTGCCAGATACATTCATGAAGACGTTTCTTACTATCATTGAGAGAAAATCAAGAATAAACAGAAAGATGGAAGGTATAAGAAGAGACTGGTTGAACAATTTTGCCAGTAGAGCAACCTGGCAAACTCTTTTTGTTACATCTAGAAATAATGGAAAATTCCTTGGGGCTTACTTGTACTTTAATTTTTAGATTGTGATCAGATACATTTACAGCCAGATACAGATTAATTTTCTACACTCGAAAGATCATATATAATTCTGCTTCTCTGTCAGGATCAAGACAGTTTCTTTATCATTTTTATTGACTTCCAGGTGATGTCTAACTTTTAAAAATTATTTCTCAGTCTTTCCATGCCAATTCAAGTCTCAAAAGGAAAATAAAATGCATATTGTAATTGAATAAAGATATATAAAGTGAGGCTCATCATTGAATACTTAAATATAGTTTTTCCATTGCATTATAAAAACTGAAATTTCACAAGTTAATCTGGATAAAAATGTTTGGAAGCTAAATATTCCTGGTGAAGCACTTTGATAATTTGAATGAAAGTAAGTTTATTTCATGCAGTAATCTTAGTATATACTTAATAAAAGTGATGACAATCATTCAAATCAGATGGAATATATTCGTATACCCTGTATTGTGTCAGATTCTAGAAGCACAAGAAAATACAACAGGGTGCTTTCCCCCACTACAGAGCTGATATACTGGTGAGAGAAATAGACTAAAAGATCATTTCATAAAATGTGTCAATCAGCATGCTAGCCAATTAGGGGCTATTTAGGGGTGTAGGGGGCAGGAGCAGGTCGTCTTTCAACTGGAATCTGAAAGAGGAGTTAAGTTAACTGAAAGAAATAAGGTAGCAGAGACATAACGGACAGGGGATCAGGATGTACAAAAGCACTGAGACATTGAACAGCAAAGGGTGTGAGAGATTATAAGAATTCAGCATCATTTAAGTAAACTACTCTAGGGTGAGTTTGGTAGGTGTGGTGGATTAAAAATGGCCACAGCCTTTGATTCTCTTGCTTTTAAGAGGTGGAGTCTGTGTTCCTTTCCCTTCAATTCAATCTCTGTCTCTCTGAATACCTGGATAGACTCTGGTGGAAGTGACACTGTACCAGTTCCTAGACCAGATCGTAGAAAACTGGCAGCTGCACTTCCTGAATCTTGTAATCAAGGTGGAGGAAGTTAGCCATCATGTAAGAAGCCTGATTACCTCCTTAAAAAAAAAAAAAAAAATCATAGAAGAGTCTCTGTGATTACATAGAGGGGCTGAGAGGCTGAGCTGAGCCCAGCCTTCCAGCCACCTCATCAAGGCCCAAGAAACAAGAATAAACCCATCCTGGACCCTCCAGGTCACACTAGCCACTGGGTGAATACCACCAACTGACCCCAATCATTCCAGAATCACTTGCCTGACTCCTAACAGAATTCCTGACTTTATAGGATCATGTGATATAATAGATGTTGCTTCCAGCCTGTAAGTGTTGGGGTGATTTGTTAAATAGCAATTGAGAACCTGACCAATAGAATGTGAAGCTAAAGAGATATCCAAGTGAAAAATGATAGAGGGCCTGGGATGCTAGTTTAAGGACTGTGGATGTTTCATCTTAATATTTGCAAGTAGTAAAATTAGCCCCTCTCACTTCACACACATACAAAGGTCCCCCAATTTATCATTTGCTAAATAAGGCCATTTAAAAAATCACTGCCATTTTCTGTCAATGTAATTTCAGAAAAGAAACAGAAATTTAGCTCCAAGAATTTGCAAGGACAGAATTGCAAAGTAATAACAAAAGCCAGGAGAAGGCAATGGCACCCCACTCCAGTATTCTTGCCTGGAAAATCCCATGGACAGAGGAGCCTGGAAGGCTGCAGTCCATGGGGTCACTGAGGGTCGAAATGACTGAGCGACTTCACTTTCACTTTTCACTTTCATGCATTGGAGAAGGAAATGGCAACACACTCCAGTGTTCTTACCTGGAGAACCCCAGGGACGGCGGGGCCTGGTGGGCTGCCGTCTATGGGGTCGCACACAGTCAGACACAACTGAAGTGACTTAGCAGCAGCAGCAGCAACAAAAGCCAAGTTTATAAGCACTTATTGTAAACACTTATTATTAAGGCACTGCCTTAAGTGTTTTGCATATGTTAATTCACTTAATTATTATAACAATCCAGTGAGTGAAGTCATGATATCTGCTCCATTTTACCCATGAGGAAACTAAGTCCTAAAGAAGTGACAGAACTTGACAAGGTGGCATCACTAATGAGGGGCAAGAACAGGGAGTCTGGATCTGATCTCTCGGGGAGTGACAACCACACTTCTCTTGCCTCTTGTAGGTAACAGCTTTCTCCTCAGGAAAACTTTCTCTGACCCTTCAGTCTAGGTTGGGTCACCGTATGAAGTTACACTGTGATCTCTCTTGAAAGGTATGTGTGAACATAGGATGTGATGAGCAGGGTCTGTCTACTTCGGCTAACTGTGAACCCACTGAGAGAGGTAGAGGAGCTATCCCTTTTGTTCTTCATGCTTTCCTTCATGCTTATCCTAGTGATCACCACATAGATACTCAACAAATCCTTGCAGAATGAAGGGTTGAATCCACTAATGATGGAATGATTTCTTAAACTGAATAAACTAAGTTATAAGGAAACTGCATTGCCCCTATTATTAGCAAGTTGTCATGGATATGTACAAATGTGAGAACCAGTTCTTCTTCTCAAAACAGTTTAAAAAAAAGAAGAAAAGCACAAGTTGAGGAAGAATTCAAGTAAATTCTTTCCAAAGGGGTCCATGGATCAAAAGAGCAATCAAGGAAAGAAAGATGTCAAGGATAACTAGACAGCAAGAAGAGCTATCAGGGGAAGATCAATAAAGTCTAAGACATTTGGGTTAAGAACCATGGAAGGAAAGGAGACATGACACTGTGCCAACATCTTAAAAGCCTAGTGATAAGCAAGCGGCAAGGATGAAATCTCTTTGGTGTAAAGGTAGGAGTGGAACAGAGAAATAAGAACTCAGAGATCTAAAGACATAAAGTGTCAAGTGCTCTGGGGAATCAAAGTAAGCTGGGTGAGGAACGGACATTTAAGCTGAGACACAAAGGTTAAGTCTGAGATACCTGGATGAAAGGTGGAGAGGTGATTGTCCTAGCACAGGGACCAGCATTTCCAAGTTTCCAGTGTAGGAGAAAGAATGGCTCTTTCAAGGCAGGAGATGGTGGCTACAGAGTTGAGAGTCAGTGTTAAAAGTCAAGGCTGAAGAGTTAGAAGTCAGCCTGCCGCTGATTGATCAGTCAAGGTGAACAATAATCTTCACCCTAAGATGTTGGTATATCACCTAAAGACTGTGTCAAGTGACTGATAGGTTTTAAATCGTGGAATGACATGGTCTGGTTTGCTCTTTGCTCTGTGGCCGCACATCTGTGAGCAGGTATGATTTGGTTGAGTAAATGTTATTAAGGACTTTGCTTGGCAAAGGAGATGCAAAGAATCAGAAGAACCACATCTTTACATTTATTAATCTCACAATTTGACCAGGGGATCAGGACTTATTAAAAAAAAAGACAAACAAAGTTTGTGGGACATTTGTGCTGAGTGTGCGATGAGGGATCTGGGAACACAGTGTAGGAAGAGAAGATTAAGACTGGAAAAGAAAAGAGGACTTGATAATGAAAGACAGAAAAAACAGATGGAAATACTGGAGAGGCTGGGAAAAATCTTACAGCTGGAGCAAGATTGAATTTGAAAGTGTAGGATGAAAAGTGTGTACAATCTTAATCCAGTCTGTGTTTCTTCTATGATAGACAGAGGAAACAGCTGCTCTGTGATCTTAGAGAAACTTTAGGCCCCAAGGGAGCAAAATACTTAAACAGGGAGCTTTAGGATGCAAAGGGGCATCTACTTTCTTTTATGGGTTCATTGTTCTTATAACTGTATGAATTTTTCCTCTGTTCATAAAAATAGAGATTTTTTTACTCAACAATTAAGTGCTCTGCCTCTGCCTGCTTGGCTTTGTGGCTTAAACTCAGTTCTTCACATTTGAAGAATAGACTTTAGGCCAGAATAAATAGGTCTTGTCTTAGCTTTTCCACTGATTGAATAACTAAGTGATCGTGGATAAACTCCTCAACCTCTCTGGGCCTCACTTTATTACTTTGTAGAGTGAGAAAGGTGGAATAGATGAACTTGAGTTTTCCTTTCCTCTCTGGCAACAATATCTCTGTATTTTTCCTGTTCAGTCTGAGACAGAGAGGTTAAACTTTATTGTACATGACTATTTATTAATGGCAATCATTATAATAGCCTTCTTTCACTGAGCCCTAACTATTAATATATAGTGAGCTTTGTATTCATTTCTTTCTTCAATTTTTATTATCTCATTCCTTTATTTAATCCTCACAGCTTGGTTACTTTATAGTCAATAAAAGTGAGGTTAAGTCCTTATCCAGGGTCACACACCTGGTACGTGACATAGGTAAGATTTTAATTTGGTTCTCTTTACTCTATAGCCATTCATATTAGCCATGCTGACATCATTGGCTTAAAACTTTTTTTGGTGAACATTGCAATATAACAGAAGTTAAAATGGTTAGATTTTTAGCAGAGCAGCCAGTGGGGTATGAATCTGCTATTACTTTGATTCAGAATAAAGTCTTACTCAGCTTCACACATAGTGTGAATAATGGCATCAAAATGTTCAACATAAATCTCCCCCAACCTAAGGCCTGGATTAGTATGCTAATGTGTAAGCCGTTGCAATATTTCACAGCTAGGAATAAATGGCTAAACATAAAAATGTGTATTTGAATGTGGATGGATGTGCCTACAGAGGCACCAAAGGCACTACTAATATTATCCACATTTCTTTATCCACGGAGGATGGAAGCCCTTTAGAGTCTACATTGAGGTGGGATCATCTCATTGCTAAGCCTAAGGCAATCGGGCTCTGAGGCCAAATGAAATAGAACTAGAGAGTGTTGTAAAAAGCCTAGAAGAGTAAATTACTAGGTGAATGGCAATATGTTGCAGTTATTAGGCATCTGATGTTCCACCCTTTAGGAACCTGCACTGGCGAACCCCAAAGTCAGAGTCAGCCTAGAGGAAACATCAGAAAAGTAGTATTAAAATGCTTTCATGTTTAACCTGTAGTTAAAGTGGAGAAAATATCAACCAATCACTTTTGGAGAAAGTTTCACATGCAACTTTATCACTGTGGACTATGGATGCCTTGGGAGTTTTGGATTCTCTGTGGAGATGGGCAAGTACGGGTTTGACAGAAAAGAGATGTCTTAGATCAAGTTTGACTTGATCCTATTCCCAAAATTTTGGGAGGGGGACAAACAACAAGAAAATAAAAACAAACAGAAAGATGATCCCAATAGGTAGCAAGAGTCCTTTGAAATCTCCTTTTTATAATTACTTTTACAATTTAAAGTTGCTTTAATTTTATGTTGTTGGCACATGGAACCCTTGGTAGAATTGATTAAGCCCATGTCATACTTCTTAGAAAAATATTTTAAACATAAACAATGACATATACAGGATTTCAAATATTACAAATTATATACCTTACAATTATCAAAACTTAAAGAAGTTTGTAACAAAGTAAAGAACATGCTTCTTTATTCTCATTATAATTAAGTAGGTTCTGGTAGTGATGCTACTATTTACTGTAATCTCAAAGTCATAATGAAAGTAAATGATGTTTGATGCCTTTACAACAACTGCAGTGTGATATGAAAATGTATGTGATTTCTATTGATAAGTTATAGGCACTGCCAATATTAGCATGAGAGTTATCTCTGTTTATGATATAAGAAATGCTAAATTTCACTTAGTAATAAATAAGATATCAATTTTTCCTATTTGTGTTCTTGGAGTCCTTGAAGTCTAGAGGCCCTGAGCCCCAGGTGAAGAACTTCTGCCCTATTTGTGAATTACAAAACAGATAACCACTATACCTTCAGATAAATAATGTTAGAGACTGCTGCAAGTTGTTGTAGCATCTGCATATGATAGGTAGGTTTAGGTTTTATTTATTAAAGCAAAGAGTAGGTTGTGAAAATGCCTGTTTGGGATTTTGTTCTCAAGGAGCTTTGCTGTATCTAGCATTGATATTTTTCACAGGTGAGAGTTTTGGATGAATTCTGAAATTTACCTAGCCAGTGTGATTTATTGATCTAGAGCAGCTGATTATATGAAATAGGAAGTAAACATGAACATTCTACTATTAAATCAGAAACTCTTCTGCCAGTATGATGCACCCTGTGTTTCATGAGCCTCTCTCCTCCCATGCTTTTAATTTACACAGTGATTATCTGCACTGCCCCCTCTCCACCACATTCATAATTACACAATAGTAGTTTCTATGCATCCTCTAAGACTTGCCCCTGTCTCTTGCCCCTCCCACTCCTTCTCTCTAGGATGGGTTAGATACACTTTTAATGTTAGTTTCCATATTGTCTCATGAATGTTCCAATCATTGTGCTGATAACTTTGCTTTGTGTTTATTAGGTTATTTGTATATTTCCAGTTTTAGACTCTGAACTGCTTACAAGTAAGGTCAGTGTTAATATCATCTTTTTACCCCAAATCTCAACATAATGCTTAGCAAAATAAGGTTTCTCAATAAATGTTTATGAAGTAAATGAGCAAAACCATGCTAAGGTATCAGTGTAGAAGAATGTATAAAACATCACATTCCCTCAAGAAGCTTAGATGCTTGCTGTAATTTGAAGGTGGTGTGTGTGTGTGTGTGTGTGTGTGTGTGTATGTATGTTTGTGTGTGTACCTGCACAAGCAAGAGTAAGAAGAATAAGAGCAGCTGGTATAAGGTCCCCAGATGCCAAATGCTAAATACAATAAAATCTCTATGAACAAGAGTTCAGAGAAGGAAAATATTGAGTTATGGTTATATTGCAAAGTACCTTATCGGAGATGAAAACTGGACTGAAATTGGGAATGTGGAAAGAGTTACACAGTGTGCATGGGATGGAAATGGCCCCCTTATGTACTCATTGGCTTTTTCTCCTCCAGTTTGAAGATTTGTAATTGTTTTGACTGTTTCTTATATGGTTGATAGTTCAGTTCAGTTCAGTTGCTCAGTCGTGTCCGACTCTTTGTGACCCCATGAATCGCAGCACGCCAGGCCTCCCTGCCCATCACCAACTCCCGGAGTTTACCCAAACTCACGTCCATCGAGTCGGTGATGCCATCTAGCCATCTCATCCTCTGTTGTCCCCTTCTCCTGCCCCCAATCCCTCCCAGCATCAGGGTCTTTTCCAATGAGTCAACTCTTCGCCATGAGGTGGCCAAAGTATTGGACTTTCAGCTTTAGCATCATTCCTTCCAAAGAAATCCCAGGACTGTCTCCTTT
>NW_011494948.1:6835913-6837495 GCF_000754665.1 Bison bison bison | reverse complement strand
GAGCCCCCCAAAATGAAGTCTGACACTGTTTCCACTATTTCCCCATCTATTTCCCATGAAGTGGTGGGACCAGATGCCATGATCTTCATTTTCTGAATGTTGAGCTTTAAGCCAACTTTTTCACTCTCCACCTTCACTTTCATCAAGAGGCTTTTTAGTTCCTCTTCACTTTCTGCCATAATATTTAGGGCCATTATTTCCTAGTTATTTTCATCTATGCACTCTTTTTATCTGTTATTTTTTGGTAAAGATGGGTGTCAGGGACAGGATGTAATAATTTAGACATGCTCTGACCTGGTCAGAATAGTTCCTTAACCCCCTGGTTTGAACACTGCGGTTATTGTGCTATCATCTATAATTGTGTTTGACTCGGGTATCCATGGCACATTCCTGGGGGAAAAAAGCTAAAGATTATTTAAAACTCTGGGATATTTTTCACTGACCTATCATTTAGAATTGTTCCCATTTTTGTCAGTTCATGTATTAAACCATTTACTTGTTTACTTGCTTAATTGAAATTATTAGAACACTACTATGTAGCAGGCATTATTCAATACATAGTTTAAGCTAAAACATGAATTTTATAAAGTTTTATTAGGAAAATCTTGAAGTGAATGAAAATTGAAAGGATTATATAGTTAATAATCACATTCACATAACCTAGATTCTATAATTACCATTTGCCTGAATTTACTTTATTACCTATCTTTCTATCCATCCCTCTATTCACCCATCAGACAGTATTATTTTATGATGGTAGACATAAGCACCTTATAAAAAACCATAGATACCTCAATATGTGTACCACGGACTGAAATTCAATACTTCTTTGATTGAAACATTGTATAAAACATCTATGCTAAATTTTCATGATGCAGTTTACTATGCTAAACAATTTATCTAATTTCAATTATATTGTTGACCCTCTTTAAGTCAGGGAAATAAAATAATGCAAATAATATTCTGGCATTTATTAGATTTTAGATTTTCTTTTTTAAAATATAAATTTGTTTATTTTAATTGGAGGCTAACTACTTTACAATATTGTGGTGGCTTTGCCATACACTGACATGAATCCGCCATGAGTGTACATGTGTCCCCCATCCTGAAGCCCCCTCCCACCTCCCTCCCCATCCCATCACTCTGGGTCATCCCAGTGCACCAGCCCCGAGAACCTGTCTCATGCATCAAACCTGGACTGGCAATTTGTTTCACATATGATAATATACATGTTTCAATGCCATTCTCCCAAATCATCCCCCCTCTCCCTCTTCCACAGAGTCCAAAAGACTGTTCTATACATCTGTATCTTTTTTGCTGTCTCACATATAGGGTTATTGTTACCATCTTTCTAAATTCCGTATATATGTGTTAGTATACTGTATTGGTGTTTTTTTCCTGGCTTACTTCACTCTGTATAATAGGCTCCAGTTTCATCCACCTCATTAGAACTGATTCAAATGCATTATTTTTAATGGCTGAGTAAGATTCTATTGCGTATATGTACCACAGCTTTCTTATCCATTCATCTGCTGATGGACATCTAGGTTGCTTCCATGTCCTGGCTATTATAAACAGTGCT
>NW_011494948.1:6833880-6835474 GCF_000754665.1 Bison bison bison | reverse complement strand
TGACCAGTTTTCCCAGCACCACTTGTAAAAGAGATTGTCTTTTCTCCATTGTATATTCTTGCCTCCTTTGTCAAAGATAAGGTGTCCATAGGTGTGTGGATTTATCTCTGGGCTTTCTATTTTGTTCCAATGATCTATATTTCTGTCTTTGTACCAGAACAATACTGTCTTGATGACTGTGGTTTTGTAGTAGAGCCTGAAGTCAGGCAGGTTGATTCCTCCAGTTCCATTCTTTTTTCTCAAGATTGCTTTGGCTATTTGAGGTTTTTTGTATTTCCATACAAATTGTGAAATTATTTTTTCTAGTTCTGTGAAAAATACCATTGGTAGCTTGATAGGGATTGCATTGAATCTATAGATTGCTTTGGGTAGTATACTCATTTTCACCATGGATTCTTCCAATTCATGAACTCGGTATATTTCTCCATCTATTTCTGTCCTCTTTGATTTCTTTCTTCAGTGTTTTATAGTTTTCTATATATAGGTCTTTAGTTTCTTTAAGGAAGATATATTCCCAAGTATTTCATTCTTTTCATTGCAATGGTGATTGGAGTTGTTTCCTTAATTTCTCTTTCTGTTTTCTCATTGTTAGTGTATAGGAATGAAAGGGATTTCTGTGTGTTAATTTTACATCCTGCAACTTTACTACATTCATTGATTAGTTCTAGTCATTTTCCGGTGGAGTCTTTAGGGTTTTCTATGTAGAGGATCATGTCATCTGCAAACAGAGAGAGTTTTACTTCTTTTACAATCTGGATTCCTTTATTTCTTTTTCTGCTCTGATTGCTGTGGCCAAAACTTCCAAAACTATGTTGAATAGTAGTGGTGAGTGTGGGCACCCTTTTCTTGTTCCTGACTTTAGGGGAAATGCTTTCAATTTTTCACCATTGAGGATAATGTTTGCTGTTGAGGTATGTTCCTTCTATTCCTAGATTCTGGAGGGTTTTTATCGTAAATGGATGTTGAATTTTGTCAAAGGCTTTCTCTGCATCTATTGAGATAATTGTATGTTTTTTATCTTTCAATTTGTTAAAGTGGCATATTACGTTGATTGATTTGCGGATATTGAAGAATCCTTGCATCCCTGGGATAAAGCCCACTTGGTCATGATTTATAATCTTATTTTGAAATCGAGGGATTCCAGTGTATTTTTTCCTTGAATTTTAGTGGCATATTTAAATTTATAATGCTACCAATTAACTTTGAGGGATAAATTTATTCAGTTCGGTTCAGTAACTCAGTCGTGTCCAACTCTTTGCAACCCCATGAACCATAGCCGCCAGGCCTCCCTGTCCATCACCAACTCCTAGAGTCCACCCAAACCCATGTCCATTGAGTCAGTGATGCTATCCAACCATCTCGTGCTCTGTTGTCCCCTTCTCCTTCTGTCCCCAATCCCTCCCAGCATCAGAGTCTTTTCCAATGAGTCAACTCTTCGCATGAGGTGGCCAAAGTACTGGAGTTTCAGCTTTAGCATCAGTCCTTCCAAAGAACACCCAGGACCGATCTCCTTTAGAATGGACTTGTTGGATCTCCTTGCAGTCCAAGGGACTCTCAAGAGTCTTCTCCAACACCATAGGTCAAAAGCATCAAT
>NW_011494948.1:6833539-6833780 GCF_000754665.1 Bison bison bison | reverse complement strand
CCTGGCTATTATAAACAGTGCTGCGATGAACATTGGGGTTCACATGTCTCTTTCAATTCTGGTTTCCTCGGTGTGTATGCCCAGCAGTTGGATTGCTGGGTCATAATGCAGTTCTATTTCCAGTTTTTTAGGGAATCTCCACAAAGTTCTCCATAGTGGCTGTACTAATTTACATTCCCACCAACAGTGTAAGAGGGTTCCCTTTTTTCCACACCCTCTCCAGCATTTATTGCTTGTAGAC
>NW_011494948.1:6810026-6832682 GCF_000754665.1 Bison bison bison | reverse complement strand
ACAGCTCAAGAGGCAGGTCAGGTGGTCTGGTATTCCCATCTCTTTCAGAATTTTCCAGTTTATTGTGATCCACACAGTCAAAGACTTTGGCATAGTCAATAAAGCAGAAATAGATGATTTTCTGGAACTCTCTTGCTTATTCCATGATCCAATGGATGTTGGCAATTTGATCTCTGGTTCCTCTGCCTTTTCTAAATCCAGCTTGAACATCTGGAAGTTCGCAGTTCATGTATTGCTGAAGCCTGGCTTGGAGAATCTTGAGCATTAATTTACTAGCATGTGAGATGAGTGCAATTGTACAGTAGTTTGAGCATTCTTTGGCATTGCCTTTCTTTGGGATTGGAATGAAAACTGACCTTTTCCAGTCCTGTGGCCACTGCTGAGGTTTCCAAATTTGCTGGCATATTGACTGCTGCACCTTCACAGCATCATATTTTAGGATTTGAAATAGCTCGACTGGAATTCCATCACCTCCACTAGCTTTGTTCATAGTGATGCTTCCTAAGGCCCACTTGACTTCACATTCCTGGATATCTGGCTCTAGGTGAGTGATCCCACCATCGTGATTATCTTGGTCGTGAAGATCTTGTTTGTACAATTCCTCTGTGTATTCTTGCCACCTCTTCTTAATATCTTCTGCTTCTGTTAGGTCCATACCATTTCTGTCCTTTATCGAGCCCATCTTTGCATGAAATGTTCCTTTGGTATGTCTAATTTTCTTGAAGAGATCTCTAGTCTTTCCCATTCTACTGTTTTCCTCTATTTCTTTGCACTGATTGCTGAGGAAGGCTTTCTTATCTCTGCTTGCTATTCTTTGGAACTCTGCATTCAAATAGTTATATCTTTCCTTTTCTCCTTTGCTTTTTGCTTCTCTTCTTTTCACAGCTATTTGTAAGGCCTCTTCAGACAGCCATTTTGCTTTTTTGCATTTCTTTTCCATGGGGATGGTCTTGATCCCTGTTTCCTGTACAATGTCACGAACCTCCACCCATAGTTCATCAGGCACTCTGTCTATCAGACCTAGTCCCTTAAATCTATTTCTCACTTCCACTGTATAATCATAAGGGATTTGATTAGGTCATACCTGAATGGTCTAGTGGTTTTTCCTACTTTCTTCATTTTAAGTCTGAATTTGGCAATAAGGAGTTCATGATCTGAACCACAGTCACCTCCCAGTCTTGTTTTTGCTGACTGTATAGCGCTTCTCCATCTTTGGCTGCAAAGAATATAATCAATCTGATTTTGGTGTTGACCATCTGGTGATGTCCATGTGTAGAGTCTTCTCTTGTGTTGTTAGAAGAGAGTTTTTGCTATGACCAGTGTGTTCTTTTGGCAAAACTCTATTAGCCTTTGCCCTGCTTTATTCCATATTCCAAGGCCAAATTTGCCTAAATAATCATAGTTAATGAATTAAAACAGAAAGCCCCAGGATATATGACTAGGCATTTCCCTTCAGTTTGCCTGGTTCATTAATTATTATCTAACTCTGCTATCTTTAGCAATAATCAAGTAGATAGCACAAGAGAGTTCTTAAAAGATTGATTTAATTGCATAATTAATTGCCAAAGTGCTCTAATACTATGCATATTCTTTAGACACTTTAGTGTATATCTTAATGTTTGGATCCAAATACTTTTATATGCCCTGCTGCTACTGCTAAGTCACTTCAGTCATGTCCGACTCTGTGTGACCCCATAGACGACAGCCCACCAGGCTCCCCTGTCCCTGGGATTCTCCAGGCAAGAACACTGGAGTGGGTTGCCATTTCCTTCTCCAATGCATGAAAGTGAAAAGTGAAAGTGAAGTCGCTCAGTCATGTCTGACCCTCTTCGACCCCATGGACTGCAGCCTACCGGGCTCCTCTGTCCATGGGATTTTCCAAGCAGGAGTACTTGAGTGGGGTGCCATTGCCTTCTTCATTTATATGCCCTAATTGTGAATAATTTCATAAATTTTGTGGAATCCTAAGATATCAGACTTGAAATGAAACTGACATATCATCTGGTCCATTGTTTTAGCAGAGTTTAAATGTTAATTTTGAACCTCAGAATAAGTGATATCATTTCTTCCTGTACTTCTTTAGAAGTAAGAATTGAGCTCTTTATAAGGAAACTCATTTCAGTAAATCAGAATGGTGAATATTGGAATATAAGGTTTTATCCTTACTATCACATGTTACATAGATCTGAAGTGCATACAAGGTAAAAAGTAAAAAGAAAAAATAAGTTTTATTATCTATGCCCAAGATGTGGGTCCTTAAAGTAACAAAGTGTTCTGAAAAGAAAGACTGTACTTCTCACATAGTGTCTTTTTGTAAGCATGCTGTTGACAAGTTTGTGCCATTACTGATATAAAATTTTGCATCTTTTATTATCAAATAGTTACAAAGACTATTACCTAAAGATTTTATATCTTGTAACTTTTAAATATTTTTGTGGTTTTTGTTTAGTCTCTCAGTTGGGTTGAACACTTTGAGACCCCATGGACTGTAGCCTGCCAGGCTGCTCTGTCCATGGGACTTTCCAGGTAAGGTTACTGGAGTGGATTGCCATTTCCTCCTTCAGGGAATCTGCCTGACCCAGTGTTGGAACCTGAGTCTCCATGTCTCCTGCCATGCAGGCAGATTCTTTACCACTAAGCCACTGGTGAAGCTCTTTAAATCTGTTTAGAGTTCCTTAATTACTAACAGAGATTCTAGATTTACTTTAATTTTAGATGAAACCTTTTATCATTTTCAACCCAGGTTTATCAGTTAGCACAATAAAATTTCTCTACCATCACAAATAAAAATGGTGGCAAGTAAAACAATTGTTCATTTGCATCCGTTTATGACATTTTTTCTCAAGGTCAGTTAGGAGTATTTTATCATCTGAAATATGCCACTAGAAGCCCCATTGTTATAAAATCAAAAGACACATGTGACAGTAATTTTTTCATTGCTTTATTTGCCAGACTCGAATAGGGGCACTAGAATAATGGAAATTTTGTTTAGCATAGTAAACTGAATTATGAAGTGTTGACATAGATCTCTTATAAAGTGGCTCAAACAAAAGATTTATTTGAATCCCACCCAGTAACTTATAATGCAAATAAGGAAAGGTATATTGCATTTAAACAGTAAATACTACTTAAAATAGTGGAACACCCTGCTCCTCCATTGTTCAATTTTGTAGATAAAGTTATGGCACAAGCATGGAAAGGTATCACTTAAATGGACTGCAACAAACCTAAGACTGCATTAGATCACAGTTGAAATTCAATATGTTCAATTTGTCGTAGCCTGCAGCCCAACAGCTTGATCTGTCACTATGTGCACTAAAAGAGATCATATATCTCTTGTGCACTTGTGTCAGGAAAAGTACCACAGCCTACTTATCATACTTGCAAAACACTTAAGAAAACAAGGTAAATTCCCCCAAAGTAATTCAGCTTTTGGTAAGGGTTTTATTATTGCAATCAATTACAATGTTGTCAAGCCTGACAAATTGAAGTTCCTAAATAACTGGCTCATAACTGGGTCCCTGGAAACAAGGAGGATAATGCAGTCCTGGACCTTGCTGATTTTCATATACAGCTTTGAGAATCATGGCATAGTGGCTGAAGAGGAGAACCGTAACATAAGAATACAATATATAAAGTAGACTCATTTTATATCATCCAGGATAGTGAAAATATTTTAGGGTAAAACATCACACTGATAATATGATAGAACCAATCTAATAAGAAGCTTTCAATGACTTATTTTAATTAAGGCTAATTCAAATATCATTTCTTGCTCTTTTCCTATTACCCATGCTGTGAGTGTTATTGTGTTGACTAGAAAGAATCAGTGGTAATTAAGACTATTGCAGAAGATCACAGCAGCATGGAAGCCTACATGTATTATGGAAACACCAAGGCATCTTTTCCAATACATTCCGAGCGTCAAATGTTTCAGATCTATATTAAACTCAGATCTAATCCTATTATTAACATTTTGAAGAGTGAGTAACAAATTTATTTTCTCTTTTGTCTGGAATGATATGCCATCTTCCACACTTTGCTTATCATAGCGTGTCTTAGAATGACATATTTTGCGCACACACACACACACACACACACACACACACAATTTTCTCCATGAAAAGCACCAGAACAGAGCTAATGTCTTATTCATCCATGTATTCTTACACCAGGATAACACAGTTTTAGGACATAGTAAGTCCTCAATGAAGTAGATTAAATGAGTAAATAAATAAATGAAAATATTATGTATGCAGTGTAATGCATGCTAAGCAGCATCAATGTTCTCAATTTTCCACTGTCCCCTGTTCTCATTTCCAGAGATGTGCTGATAAATGTTTGACTCCGAAACAAGCAAATAAACAAACCCTCCAATTTTTAGCATTTGATGATTTGCATGGTCCAATTCTTCTGCCATGGTCATTTTAGGCTCTCAATATGGTATCACAACATGCAATGCTGAGAAGAAATCAGCTCTCAGAAGCCAGCATACCACTATCCCTCTTTCCTGTAATCTGTCTTTATATCTCCTCCCACTGGACAAAGAGATAGCTTCTCCACCACACTAAGTTGAGCATGGTCATGTGACTTACTTTAATAACTGAAGTGATACTGGACAAGAAAGTCCTTGAAATGTGCCCATGCATTTGTGTTGCTGTTTTATGCTTCTTTCATCATCACCAGAAAAATAGGGTGTGGGTCTAAAGTGGAAAGGGGCACATGGATCAAACTGATACAGAATTCATCACTTAGAACCAAGCCCCACCAAACTGAACCTAAGTCAGCCAAACCTCAGCCAGTTAATCAACACCCATGAGAATGAGAGATCAGTGTGTACTGTGTTAACCCACTGAAATTTTGTGCTATTTTTTCACACCATTAACTGACCCATACACTGTGCAATTAGAGTGATGTGAGACAATGAAGTTTTACAGTAAGAGTTAAAGACCCAGAACTCTATTTTTCCTGTTCCATTCCCATATGTGTACTTTTTGTAAAACGAATTGATTGTGTGGATTATTGGTCTACTTCATGTTTCTCTTTCCAAAAGTAAAAACCTTAATCTCTTCCTACTTAGTGATAATATGAGCTATTCTATAAGTACAATGTATTGTTGTTGTTATCACCACTATCATTTAGGAATTTGGGAATAATAAGTCAATTACATTTTTAAAGCTTTTCATTCATTGATTTTTACAATTCAATGCTTACTATGAATGCTTACTATGTCTATGAACTGTACTTGGTATAAACAATTTGTTTCTCCTTGAGGGATACTTTTTCCCCAGCCTCTTAACTTAATATATATTGGTATTTTTACCCTAATAAGCTACTGAAAATTCCTTCAGTGGTTACTGGGTTTTCCTCCTTGACATATTTAAGAACTCTTTTTCAGTTGTCAGTCTCCATGGACTTATTTTGTTATTAGTAGTTAATATTTTTACTCTTCCTTCTCAGGATTCTTTATTCTTGGCTTTTGCATAACTTCCTTAGATGTTCATCTTTGTCTTCCCTTACTGGTTCTAATTTCCCTCCTTATAAGAAGCACCAAAGTTCAGTCCTTAGCTCTCCCTGCACTTATCTTTCAGTAGTCTTACCGAGACTTTATCCACTATTAATGCTGAAATTATATTTTCAATTCCTGTGCCTTTCAAGTCCATATCTCTGTCTAACCTCTCCAGAGCTATCATTCCCAGAGAATGCTGGTATTTCCACTTAGCTCCCTAGATAAGGCTGTGCTTCATGTATATAATTTTTGAGGTGCAAGAGCCAGTGAGGATTAAAGCAGTAAGCATGGATTGAGACTAACACATTACAAATAGTGGTGCAGAAAAAGAATGGATAGATCCTGATAAAAAACCACTAATCTTAATGGAATTATCAACCCCTTATACACAGTCTTCGTGGCTTATTATTGGATGTTTTGCTGGGTAAGACAAATCTACCTTTTAATGTTTAAGGCCTTAATGAGGTTTTCTTTGTTGAACTCACTCCTGGCATACACATGTATTAAGTTGCATCTTCTGAATCTAGTCTCAATGTGGATTCAGAAGAGAGGTGTCTTTTTGTCAAACCTTTGTTTTTTAAGTCCCGTATAGGGAAACATCAATTCCATTGTGTTCTAAATGTCAGAGTCTCATTTGAGCCCCAAACTACTTAAAATTTTTTCTTCTTTAGTTTCCTGCTATATTTTGGTGGAATTAGAACACTTTTTTTTTTTTTTCTTCTAGAAGAGTTCAGCCTGATAAAAGATCACAGCAAGAAATACTGTTTTAGGAAACAGATGCAAATATATTCTGAATATGTTTCTTACTTCAGATTCGTAGACTAATTTTCTCCCTATTAAAGTACTAAATCTTTAAAAGTTTCTCCAACTCCTCCCATCCCCAACACTACCTTGATCACAGTTTATCTTTCATCTGTTAAACAAAAATTTTAGGTTGTCTTTTGCTAATGAAGAGCAAGTTGGCTGAAATTATATTATTTTATTCCTTTGAAACTCAAACAAAAATAAAGGCAAACTCTGCCCTATTTAGGTAACAGTGAAATCAAAGTTGAAATAATTATTCATGAGATGAGGAAATCACCTGCATGGCGCTTTGTCACAGGAGAATGTGGCTTTGAGTTAGAGAAAATATTCAACTAATGCGAATTACAGGTGACTAGAGCTTAAGAGAAATATAGAGCAGTTTGTTTTAATTGTAGATGGTGTCTTCATCTATTGCATGTTAATGTTTTGTTGTGAATGTGGCTGATAAGGTTATCAGAAGTGCAAGACTGGAGTGCTGATTTTCTCTTAGGGCTAGATTACTGTTTGGGTAGGCATTATGTTTAGGACTCTGAAGGGTGATAAAATATAGCCATCGTTAAAACCCTCTTTCTACATAATAAGCACACGCTGAAAGGTTATCATCAGATATGAATGTGCAGGACGATAGATGTTTCAGAGGCTTCTGCCTCCTCCTCAAGGTTATGAACCAATGATACACATATAGCGGGGATGTATGGATGTTTGCAGAGGCATTCCTTTCTAAAACAAATTTGAATTGTCAACAAATACAAAGATAAAGCATCAAATTCTTCTTTTTAAATTTTTTTTTTTTTTTTACTAATTCTGTTCAGCACTTCAGTGATAAGAAGAAGGGCTTGAGTAAAACAGAGAAACAACAGCACATTATTTGCAAAGTCCTGATCATATCAAGAGGATGCAGCTTCCATAGCTTGAGTAATCAGAGTAAAGTGATACATCTAAAATCATTTGAAATGCCTCTCATAACAATTCATCCTGTCCTTTCAAAAAGGTTGCAGTTTTTTCATTTTATTACTCTCTGTTTTAAATGAGGACACAGATAATCACATTTCAAGCCCATGCCTTCATTTTCCCCACATTTTCCACAGAATGAAGGTAGCAGAGGTTTGCAGATGGGAAACTCATTGGATTGTGGCTAGTCTTGGAGACAATTCACAAGTTAAGTTTTTCTGGGAGGAAAAAAAAAAAGGAGGAGTAGCTGTTTACAGGAAGGCTTTAAGAGGAATGATATGTTCCCATACCATAAGAAGTGATGCCAGCACCTGGCTGATTGAACTAATAGATTAAAGAAAGACAATTATAGCACTCCACAGGGAAGATAATGAAGGCAAGAAAAAAGGTTACTAATATTCTCATGAATGTAGGCTCACCTAATAGGTAATGTCTGAATAGGGGAATTAGAAACAGCAGATGTTAAATTTAAGAAAATTATATTGATGGCATTCAGGGCAAATAAGTCAGTTGTTTTATTTTACAATTTAAAAGAATATAAAAGATGGTCGAGAAATTTAAAAATATATATCCTAAATGTAATCCAACCTAAACACAAATTCTTTGTAGTTACACTAACTAAAACTATAGATTCCTCTTTTTAATTATTGATTTCTCTCATTTCTCCTGGGGAGAAACTTTAAGTGGAACTAGACACTAAAGCTGGGAAAAAATAAAGGAAAGTGAAGTGTTTCATACAATTGGGTGGATTGTTTTGAAACTCGCCTTGGGTCAAGATGAAGGAACGAAGATAAAAGTACATCTTGCTCTTGAAACTGCCTTCAGTACATGCTAGGGTTAGGAGACAGGGTGATATGTAAGACAGATGCTGTACATGGATCAATATTCTGAGAACAGAGTGGTTTATGTTACAGATTTGAGGTACCTGGTCTCAGGCTATGGTTCTACCACTTCCTAACTTTAACCACAGTCCTTTGGACTATGCTCTTAACCTCTTGAAGCCTCAGTTTCCACATCTGTCAAAATGAGAACATGAAACATTGTTACTTACTAAAGTTAAAGAATTTAGTGAAATGCTGAATTTAATACACTTATCATGCTTTTTAGCAAAAGCTTATATAATTTTGTGAGAGCAATGTGTTTGCTGCAATAAGTCACAATAGACAAGGCTAAGCCTTTATTTAACTACAAATCTTCCTTGACTTAGGGTGCCCTATGAATCCTGATAAACCCACAGTTAGTAGAAAATATCCTAAGTAAAAATGCACTTATACATTTAATCTACTGAACATCATAGCTGAGCCCAGCCTACCTTAAACCTGCTCAGAACATTTACATTAACCTACAGTTGTGCAAAATTATCTAACTCAAAACCTGTTTTATAATATAGTGTTAACTATGTCAGGTAATTTACTGAATACCATACTGAAAATGAAAAACAGAATGATTTTATGAGAAAAGAATGGTGATAAGTGTATGGATTATTAACCCTGCTGGTAGTGTGGCTGATTGGGAGCTGTCCTGCCCAGCATCATGAGACAGTATCATGAGTCTTATACTGCACATTGCTAGCCTGGAAAAGGTCAAAGTTCGAAATATGGTTTTTACTGAATGTGTACAGCTTTTGTTGTTGTTGTTCAGTTGCTAAGTTGTGTCCAACTCTTTGCAACCCCATGGACTATAGCCTGCTGGGTTCCTCTGTCCTACACTGTCTCCCAAAGGTTGCTCAAATTTATGTCGGTTGCTCCCCTGGTGACTCAGTTCTTTGGTGCTCCACCTTCTTTATGGTCCATCTCTCGTATCTATACATGACTACCATAAAACCTATAGCTTTGACTATATAGACCTTTGTCAGCAAAATGATGTCTCTGCTTTTTAATTTGCTGCCTAGGTTTGTCTTAGCTTTTCTCACAAGGAGCAAGCGTTCTTTATTTCCATGGCTGCAGTCATGATCCACAGTGACTTTGGAGCCCAAGAAAATAAATTCTGTCATTGCTTCCACTTTTTCCCCTTGTATTTGTCATGAAGTAATGGGACCAGATGCCATGATCTTAGTTTTTTGAATATTGAGATTCAAGTCAGCATTTTTACTCTCCTCTTTTACCCTCATCAAGAACTTCTTTAGTTCCTCTTCACTTTCTGCCATTAGAGTGGTATTATCTTTCTCTGGGCAATCTTGATTCCAGCTTGTGATTCATTCAGCCCAGCATTTCACATGATGTACTCTGCATGTAAGTTAAATAAGCAGGGTGACAATATACAGCCTTGTCATTCTCCTTTCCCAGTTTTGCACCAGTTAGTTGTTCTATGTCTGATTCTAATCAATGCTTCTTGACCCGCATGCAGGTTTCTCAGGAGACAAGTAAGATAGTTCTGGTGTTCCCACTTTAAGATTTTCCACAGTTTGTTGTGATCCACATGGTCAAAGGCTTTAATGTAGCTAATGAAGTAGAAGTAGATGTTTTTCTGGAAGTTCCTTGCTTTCTCTATGACCCAAGGAATGTTTCCAATATGGTCTCTGATTCCTCTGCCTCTTCAAAATCTAGTTTGTACATCTGAAAGTTCTCAGTTCACATACTGGTAAAGCCTAGCTTGACGAATTTTGAGCATAACCCTGCTAGCATGTGAAATGAGCGCAACTGTACAGTAGGTTGAACATTCTTTGGCATTGCCTTTCTTTGGGATTGGAATGAAAACTGACCTTCTCCAGTCCTGTGGCCACTGCTGAGTTTTCCAAATTTGCTGACATATTGAACAAAGCTCGTGGAAGTGACAGAATTCCAGGCAAACTATTTAAAATCCTAAAAAATGATGCTGTACCACTTTTGTACCATCCTAAAGTTACAAAAAAATCATAAGTCAAACCATTGTAAGTCAGGGGAAATCTATATGTTATTTAGATAAAACTCTGTGTACCTGGGAAATAGAACTTAGAGTTCTTCTTGTACTTTAATGCAAGCTTTTCCATTACAGGAATAATGTTACCTGCTAAAATTCTTTTTGAACCCGATGAACACCCATCAAGCAGTCCTACGTCTGCTCTTTGGAACAATATTATATATTACTTCTTTTATGCTTGTTGCTATTTCTTATTTTTGAAGACTGATGTTTTCCCATCAGTTTTCCAACTTTTATCCAAGTTGAACAAATTTCTTTAATCATTTCTCTAAATTTGTACTATCCAGTATCATACTCACTAGCTAGGTGGCTATTGAACATTTGAAATTTAGCTAGTTTCTTTTGAGATCTCCTGTAGTATAGCAAACATACTAGATTTCAAACTTCCTGTAAAAACCAGAACGTCAGATTCTCAGTAACTTTTTAAAGTTTGAATACATGTTGAAAAAATATTTAAGATCAACTTGGGTTAAATCAAATTTCTTATTTAATTTTATGTTTCATTTTACTTTTTTAAATGTGAAGTGAAAGTTGCTCAGTCATGTCCGACTCTCTGCGACCCCATGGCATTCTCCAGGCCAGAATACTGGAGTGGAAAGCTGTTTACTTTTCCAGGGGATCTTCCCAACCCAGGCATCGTACCCAGGTCTCCTGCATTCCAGGCAGATTCTTTACCAGCTGAGCCACAGGGAGAGCCCAAGAATACTGGAGTGGGTAGCCTATCCCTTCTCCAGCAGATCTACCTGACCCAGGAACTGAACCGGGGTCTCCTGCATCGCAGGCAGATTCTTTACCAAGTGAGCTATCAGGGAAAACCTTTTTAAATGTGGCTCCTAGGAAATTTACAATTACATGTCTTTCATTTGTGGCTTGTAGGTATTTCTATGGGACAGCACTGATCTAGATAAAATAGTTATGGAGTTGAAGTGATTGAAAGAAGAATTTATCAGAAAAAGAAAAGAAGAAATTATGTAGACTAAAAATTAGGCTGTGGGCTTTAGACTGGGCTTCCCTTGTGGCTCAGCTGGCAAAGAATCTTCCTGCAATGCAGGAGACTTGGGTTCAATCCCTGGGTTGGAAAGACCCCTTCTGATACATATTTATTACAGTGTTCCACATGGCACATACATAAATGCGTACATTCTACAGCATATACATTCATGAGATAAAATGAAACACACCTTAAACTAGGATGGGGAAGGAAGCCTATTTTTGGGGGCGCTTACCCTCCTGCCCACCTTCCCCATGGGGCAGTGAGGCTCTGTCAGTCTGTTGTCACTGTTACTTAAAAGCTAGAAACTTAGAAAATTGTCCCTGAAAAGTCCTTTGGAAGACCAGTGAGATTTCTTCAATGGAAAGCTTATTTTGTTATGCCTCAAATTGTAGGTAAATTAAAGGAACAGGAAAAATGACTCCCTTTTCATTATTTTCTGAAGACAAACTGGATATTTCAAAGGCGAAGAAATCTCAAAGCCTAGAGAGATTTAAACTAATCTTATTAGTTCTCTTCTAGACAGGACTCTACTATATGGCTGAAAAGTATTTCATAGAAATTAAAGGGAGGAAGGCTGCCAGATAGCACTGTTAAATGCATTTACTTTAATTTAGTTTAGTCCTGATTTTTATAAGGCTGTAAACTGCATAGGACCAATGTTTGGTAAATTATGTTCCCAGTGCAGTTCCCTAAAGTGCAACGGAATCTTCAGCTCAGCATCTATATTTACTTTTATTGTGGGACTCTAATATTTCTTCTAGCTTAAACTTCCTAAATGAACACATTCTCTTTGCCTTTCTTGAAAATATAAATAGGCATAATATTTAAGTTGTTTGGAGCATATAATGCTAAATATCTGAAGTAAAGCTGTGAGTGCTGTGCTGTGTGCTCTGCCATGTCCAACTCTTTGCCATGCCCTCTTCCAGGGGATCTTCCCAACCCAAGGAGCGAACCCATGTCTTCTGCATTGGCAGGAAGATTCTTTACCACTGGCACCACCTGGAAAACTGTTGCAGTAACATTAAATCAGTGAATATTTATTAATTACTAACATATATAAGCATTAATGTGGAAATGTCTCTCAAGGAATTATTCATTTTGAATGGGAAAACGTATCAGTCAAGAAGGCATAAATCAAGTGTTCTCAGCCTTGGCACAATTGCTAGTTCTTAATTCCGAAGCTGTCCTGTTCATTGTAGGATGTTCACCATCAGCCCATGGCCTCTGCCTGCTGCACGCCAGGAAAATCCTTGCCCCTAGATGTGACAGCCAGAAATGTTTCCAGACAGTGCCAGATGCCTACTGGGCAGCAAACTTGGCCTTGGCTTGGGTTTTGCTATGGTTAGAGAAAAAAATTAAAAAAAATAAACACTGCAAAATTATATTTCTCCCTTCTCCATGTTCAGTGTAAAAACTCTTGGCTTACAGTATCACTAAGGCATCAGTGATGCCTCTACATGTTTCTACAAAACTGAGGCAAGAAAATTGGACAATTACTTGCTGGCTCTTAGAAATCAGCCAAGAATTGACTTTCTGCTCACATTTCCTTGATCTAAACCTAATGTTAAAAAAGAGCTTCCCTGGTGGCTCAGTGGTAAGGAATCTACCTGCCAGTGCAGGAGATGTGGGTTTGACCCCAGGGATAGGAAAATCTCATGGAGAAGTAATAGCAGCCCACTCTAGTATTTCTATGGGAAATCCCAAGGACAAAGGAGCCTAACAGGCTACAGTCCATGGGGCTGCAAAGAGTTTTACATGATTTAGCCACTAAACAACAACAATAGTATCAAAGAGGCAGCTGAGGTCAATCCATTCATGAACCAGGAAGAGGAGCAGTGAAATATTTGTAAATAGACCTGATGATCACTATAATAAGGTTTAGGGAAGAGGAGGAAGAAGAAGTGAAATCTGAAGACAGCATGGAAGAAAAAGTTTTGTTTGAAAAAGCAACTATGGAGGAAAAGGTAATTCTACGAAGAAGAAACAGTATGAACAGTGATTAATGAGTGACCACTTTATAGACAATGTTTTATAATGCTTTCCTATTTTTAAAAAGTGCTATGCATTCAAGAGTTAGCACTCCAAAGTTCTGGTTCCAAATGTTTCTGATTATATATTTACTATTACAGTTGTGAGAGGCTTCTCATGGATTATATACTTTAAATCTTCACAACGCTATTTCATTAACATGTTGATGTACTATTTTTCACATGAGAAAAATGAAGATAAGTGACCTGACATAGTGAAACAACTTATGAAGCATTGGGTTTCAAGCTCGGATATGTCTGACTCCAAAATGTATGCCCTAAACAACTACATTATGCAACCCAATGCAAATTATATTCAATCTCATATGGCATTAATTCTGAGAAGCACATTTTTCTTCCTTTATAACATCTCTCATATCTACAAACATCTTACAATCAATGTTGTGTCATAGTTTAATTGGCTGCTTTTCCCCTTGTCCTAGTGGTATATGAAATAGTGGTCTGCTTTATAATCAATGGCATCTTAGATTCAATAAATCTTTTAGGACAGCATCATCTATTAAGAAAGAGGCAGAGTCCTTGTCCATGCTGAAGCTATTAGCATCTAATCTGAAACTTCACAGAGTAAGACTTCCAGATTATTTTGTTAGCTCGAACAGCTGTTATTCAGTGTCTGAGATCAGAGTGTACTGATCCCTTAGGGGAGGTACTCATTCTCCTGTTTTTCAGATTCATCTTCATTTGTAACACAGCCCCTCCAAGAGGAAGACATCCAAGAATGAAAAGTATTAGTAATTAATCATAGCCAAAAGAAGTAGAAGTGGCTGGGTAATTACCACGGCAATTCAGAATAGAAAGATGTATTCATTGTTTCATATAATTTTGTTTGTAAAGAAAACTTGAAAATGAGAGGTAAATAAAAACAGCATTCATCTTTTCACTCAGATTTTACTTGATATCAAAGTAAAATTAATGAGTACGTGTACTGTCACTGAATCATATCTGACTTTTTGTGACCCCATGGACTGCAGCCCACCAGGCTCCTCTGTCCATGGAATTCTCCAGGCAAGAATACTGGAGTGGGGTTGCCATTCCCTACTCTATTAATGAGTATAGTTATGTAATAATTATACATAGTTCTTAGAAACCTGAATGAAATGGGTATGTTTATTGATGAAGGGGTGGGGGAGAGAGAAAAGGAGAGACAGATGTTTATGGATGAATGAAAATGAAATGGATGTTTACTGAATGTTTACTGAAAATGGATGTTTACTGAATTACAACTTTGGAT
Source organism: Bison bison bison (assembly GCF_000754665.1). Lineage (NCBI taxonomy): Eukaryota > Metazoa > Chordata > Mammalia > Artiodactyla > Bovidae > Bison > Bison bison. The sequence goes on along the minus strand of NW_011494948.1, from coordinate 6,818,247 downwards.
GTTTTTTGTAACAGTACCCATTAAAGATATGTTTTTCCTTCATTGGCAATCACTCTGCCATTATTCTCATATCCCCTGAAACACGACAGGAAACACCCATAATTTCTTTTCATATTTTTTCATTCTATATCAGGATTCAATGAGGTTTATAATGTCCTGTACAATGTCAGTGGAGAAGGCAATGGCACCCCACTCCAGTACTCTTGCCTGGAAAATCCCATGGGTGGAAGAGCCTGGTAGGCTGCAGTCCGTGGGGTCGCTAAGAGTCGAACACGACTGAACGACTTCACTTTCACTTTTCACATTCATGCATTGGAGAAGGAAATGGCAACCCACTCCGGTGTTCTTGCCTGGAGAATCCCAGGGACGGGGGAGCCTGGTGGGCTGCTGTCTGTGGGGTTGCACAGAATCAGACACATTGAAGCGACTTAGCAGCAGCAGCAGTACAATGTCAGAGTGTTTCTACTTGCTACCTGATTGCCTACTAATTTTTCACTCTACTTCATTAATCATCTTCTTGCAGACATCATGAGCTTTTGTACAACTTGAATTATAACATCTGGAATAACGGTTCTTTGTGGCAAGTCCAAATTCTCATCTGTACAGCTTTTATCAGCTATTTGAAATCAAAACTGTTGGCCTGTCCAAATAAGTGTCAGAAAGGAAGACTTTTGTGACATAAAAACACACATTGCAGAATAGGCTTACATCAGAGTCCTGTGATGAACTGCTCTTTCACTGAAGATGTTTGCAGAGTGGTGCATTAAAGCTCCTTAGCAGAAAATTTGCAACAGAATCCTGCCATACTAGCTCTGGCTCTCATTGGATGAGAGGATTCGCTACTCCCCAAAATCTGGGAAAAATATATAATAGATACACACACTCATGCACACATACACACACACACACGCACACACAAATGTTTTAGGAAACTTTCCAGAGACAGTGGCACTGTAGTGAACCAAAGCTAGGCAAGGTATCATTAAATGCAGTATATATTCATTTGAAAAGCAAACAACCTGTTTTTAAGTTTTCAGAAATATAGATTAACCAATCAAGATATTTGGATCACTTTCATTTTCTAAAATGTCAAAAAAGTAATTAGATAGTTGAAATACTTCATTCTTAGCTCTCTGTATTGGACATACATTTGATCATGTTCTGAGTCAAGATTGATTTTGTGATTTCAGTATGTATAATCATGCTAGAATGAATGCACTTTTAAGGAGGTTGTAGATATCAAGGGTAAATTTTAGTTCAGTTCACTGACATTTTCTCCTTATTAGTTTGGTGTACTAGCCCAGTTTCACAAATTGATATTTGTGACAGGTATTTTTAGAAGTTGTTAGATTTAATTACTTTTCTGTAAGGCATATATATGAAATACAGTTTGTTTCATGATGAGATAATAGAAATTACACAGCAAAAATAAAATAAAAAATTTGAATAGTGGCTTTTATTAATTGCTTACCACTTCTCTGGAAATGTCTGATTGCTTTATACAGATGATCTTGTGCAATCTTTGTAACAGCTCTGCAAGCTCTATATCACTATCCACATTAGAAAGATGATGCATATGAGGATCCAAGAAGGGGAGTGTATAGCCGATAAATATCTTCAAGAAAGTCTGTCTGTCTCCCAAACTCTACCATGCTGCTGATAAACATCCAGTTCTTAGATTTCCTTCATAAGGCTCTACAAAGATGCCAGAGGAAAAACTTATTTAACCTTGACAAGAAGGAAGGAACTTGAAGAAGAAAAAGTGTTTTCTTTTAAAATAAGATTGTAATATCTAATCCCCTGCAGCCCCAAGGACCGATGATCTGTACTAAGTTATTACACAGCCTAGCAATTCTAATAGGCCCACTTCTACCTAAGTAGAAACACATGAGTTGATCAATTCCATTTGTAATTACATCTGGGAAAAGGGATTATAGAGACAAATATACTCAGCTGTTCTGTTCTCATGTGTACAACATGAAATTAATCACTGGACCAGTCTTCCTCGTGCTCCAGTGTTACTGATCAAGGCAAATCCTTTGCTAAGTCTGACACATACCAATCCTAACACAGGAGTATTTAGAAGAACAAAATGTAAATGTTTACTCCAAAAACCAATTTGTTCTCTTAATGCAAAGATTACCGGTAATGATTGTAAACTCTTAGTTATAGTGATTAGGTATGAAATCCCCAGCCTATACTATTCAACCATTTCTGCCTTTTAACTATAATTTTGTTCAATGGTGAACTCTATTTAGTAACTCAGAAGCACACCTACTTTTTTGTTTTATGCTGTCATGTCACTGTCATGTCACCAACTTCTTAGAACCCCAGTGCTGATTGGTTTTCATGTATTAATATGATTGAGAACGTCTTAGAGTGGCACAATCAGTTGCTTACTTTACATTAAATTTGATAGAATGTTAAATGTAGCTCAAAGAATTAACACATTGATTAAATAGATATTTTTAGTAGTTTGAATAGATAGAACACAAGACAAAAGATTTTTACTGCTTTTCGCAGAAAGTTCATATCCCTTTCCTAACCATTCTCTAAAGTTAGTATTTGAAAGGTGTGTATCTCAGACTACCAATTCATTGTATATTTTTAGTTGTTTTTCATGGATTAAAGTTCTTATATTTAAATACATTTTGGGGAGATACATGGTTCAAGAAAGTTTAAAATTTCCACAGAGTCATTTATGGACAAATTGAGCTGAAATTCCTCAGAATAAAGGTAAAATTCTTTGAAACATTAGAAATAAATTCCAACAAATTTTAAATTTTATTCCACTGCAGTTTTTCCTTTTTTTTCCTTTAGATAATGCTACAAGATTGGTATCCTGTGATGCACAGACTGAGGAATACTTTCCTAGGATATACAAAATCTCAGGAGCAAATTGTCTTACAGTCTCTAACTTGAATGATGAGACTGGATAATGAGTAAATATAAAATATTCTAAATAATAACCTGTCTCAGGTGTACAGCTGAAGGGGTATGTTAGAGATAGTTACATGGATTGCTTTCATTCTCATATTACAGTATTAGCAGATGATCTAACTTACTGCTCACAGAGGCAACCTATTGTTGAATACCTATCATATTCCAAGCAACATACACGGCAGTTTTAAAAATGCTATATTTTTTATCAGGTTATAAAAGTAATATATGTTCATTGGGGAAAATTTGAAAAATTATGTACAAAAAGAAGCAATCTTAGGTAATATAATATTCATTCTTATGTTCCTTCATTTCTTTAAATATTTGAGGTGTCAGGCAAATCAAGAATGTGACAAATGCCTAGCAGTTATCTATAAAGTTAAATATTGATATTTGATTATTCAGAGATAGACATAATTTAAGGGTGGTACATAGACCAATTGATAGGAAAGTGTCAGTGGAGTCAGGAAATCCACATTTTGTCTTAGATTTCAAAGTTTAAATAATATGATGCATCTTTTGATTTTTTAAAAAACTTTAATAATTTAAATGGGAAGTTGTTTATGAAATACCTCTGAACATTCTGTATATAATTCTTCACAGGTTATATTCTAGAGCCAAAAAAAAAAAAAAAATCAAAACTGTGTTTTTTATTTAATCTGCTTTACCTTTGTTAATCTCAATATTCAGATGTTTAAAACAAGTATTCTTTCATGAAGATCTCAGTCACTTTATCTACAAAGGAGTTTTGTTCTCAACAATTTTCTAAACATTATTGATTGCTGCAATAGATCAGATCAGATCAGTCGCTTAGTCGTGTCCGACTCTTTGTGAACCCATGAATCGCAGCACACCAGACCTCCCTGTCCATCACCAACTCCCGGAGTTCACTCAGACTCCCCCAGTCCTAAATAAGAGAACCATTTTGTACTAAGATGATGATCTTTAAGAGTTGACTCTTTCCTCTAATTACGTGTACTGAAGAGCAGTGCTCTTTCCTTGTTTTTCATTGTATTTTGCCTTAATGGTCTGCAAATTCCAGGACAAGTACTTGTCAAGTTGTTGCCAATTTAAAAGCTCTAATTTTTAAAAGCAAATAGCATATAACTGCTCTGAAACAGATGATGCATAAAGTATCTTTTTCGTTATCAAGTTCTTATATTTTGGTCATAAGCCCATTCTTACTATATTAAAACATAAAGGGCCAATTGAAAAAACTCTTCCCAAAGCCATTCTTCCCCTGTAATCAAGACTTAACTGTTATTTACTCTTTTACAGTATATTCATTTTGCCAGTTTTAGTTCAGACTTCAGATCTTCCAGGGCACGCAAATGTTTAATTATACGTCAGGACATCATTGCTCAGTGTGTCTAGTTTTTAACAACAACAAAAAAGACAATCCTAAGTAAGATTAATCCATCTTCTAACAGTGTACCAGAATGGCAGTCTCAGGAATACTTCCATATAATTATCTAGCATAGAGGGCATATCCAGTCATGATTTGGCCTAAACAGTTCAGTTTGTGTAGTAGGAAGGACAGTTGTAGAGATTTCTCATTTGGATAAGTTAGACCCCAATCTCCAAGTAGTGCCGATTCATGGCTGGATTTTCATCCCTTGAACTAAGGCATGTAAATAATGGCTTTATCATGATGATATCATTCAGGAAAACTTCTAAACATCATGGTTTAGAGTAGGTCCTGATTTCTTTGGTAATGCTTTCCTGGCTTTTCTGTTTCAAGGATATTTGGTTGAATCTTTGTGTCAGCACCAATTACCAGCTGCTTGAAATTTCAGTTATTAAGTCCAAAGAGAGTACTCAGTACTCACAGATCTGGTTATTTGCTAAGATATCAACTTGAAATTCATAACACAGAGAGCAGTCATCTAGTATAATGCACTCTAGGTATTTCTGTGCTCAATTCAAGTATTTTTTATAAAATGTAACAGCTGTGTGTTTCCCATTTTTGTAGAGGTCTATCCATGGTGACAGCGCACTCACAGTCCACCTTCACTTTCCCGAGGATCCCTGTATGAAAGATCTGCTTCGTTGCCTTAGTGTCTCTGTTTCAAACTTTAAATGATCTTATTGGCAGGAATCCCTTAGAAGAAATAGAGTAGCCATCATGGTCAACAAAAGAGTCAGAAATGCAGTATTTGGATGCAATCTCAAAAATGACAAAATGATCTCTGTTCATTTCCAAGGCAAACCATTCAATATCATGGTAATCCAAGTTTATCCCCCAACCAGTAATGCTGAAGAAGCTGAAGTTGAACGGTTCTATGAAGACCTACAAGACCTTTTAGAACTAACACTCAGTGTCTCTTTTGCTGTCTCGTACACCGGGTTATTGTTACCATCTTTCTAAATTCCATATATATGCGTTAGTATACTGTATTTATGTTTTTCCTTCTGGCTTACTTCACTCTGTATAATGGGCTCCAGTTTCATCCACCTCATTAGAACTGATTCAAATATATTCTTTTTAATGGCTGAGTAATACTCCATTGTGTATATGTATCAAAGATTTGGGAGAATGACATTGAAACATGTAAAATATCATGTCAGAAACAAGTTGCCAGTCCAGGTTCGATACACGATACTGGATGCTTGGGGCTAGTGCACTGGGATGACCCAGAGGGATGGTATGGGGAGGGAGAAGGGAGGAGGGTTCAGGATGGGGAACACATGTATACCTGTGGTGGATTCATTTTGATATTTGGCAAAACTAATACAATTATGTAAAGTTTAAAAATAAAATAAAATAAAAAAAAAAAAAAGAACTAACACTCAAAAAAGATGTCCTTTTCATTATAGGGGACTGGAATGTAAAAGTAGAAAGTCAAGAAACACCTGGAGTAACAGGGAAATTTGGCCTTGGAGTACAGAATGAAGCAGGGTAAAGGCTAATAGAGTTCTGCCAAGAGAACGCACTGGTCATAACAAACACCCTCTTCCAACAACACAAGAGAAGACTCTACACATACACCTCACCAGATGGTTAACACCGAAATCAGATTGATTATATTCTTTGCAGCCAAAGAGGGAGAAGCTCTATACAGTCAACAAAAACAAGACCAGGAGCTGACTGTGGCTCAGATCATGAACTCCTTATTGCCAAACTCAGACTTAAATTGAAGAAAGTGGGGAAAACCACTAGACCATTTAGGTATGACCTAAATCAAATCCCTTATGATTATACAGTAGATGTGAGAAATAGATTTAAGGGACTAGATCTGATAGACAGAGTGCCTGATGAACTATGGACAGAGGTTCATGACATTGTAAAGGAGACAGGGATCAAGACAATCCCCAAGAAAAAGAAATGCAAAAAAGCAAAATGGCTGTCTGAGGAGGCCTTACAAATAGCTGTGAAAAGAAGAGAAGTGAAAGGCAAAGGAGAAAAGGAAAGATGTAACTATTTGAATGCAGAGTTCCAAAGAATAGCAAGGAGAGATAAGAAAGCCTTCCTCAGCGATCAATGCAAAGAAATAGAGGAAAACAATAGAATGGGAAAGACTAGAGATCTCAAGAAAATTAGAGATATCAAGGGAACATTTCATGCAATGATGGGCACAATAAAGGACAGAAATGGTATGGACCTAACAGAATCAGAAGATGGTAAGAAGAGATGGCAAGAATACACAGAAATATACAAAAAAGATCTTCACAACCCAGATAACCACAATGGTGTGATTACTCACACTCACCTAGAGCCAGACATCCTGGAATGTGAAGTCAAGTGGGCCTTAGGAATCATCACTATGAACAAAGCTAGTGGAGGTATGGAATTCTAGTTGAGCTATTTCAGATCCTAAAAGACAATGCTGTAGAAGTGCTGCACTCAGTATGCCAGCAAATTTGGAAAACTCAGCAGCAGCCACAGGACTGGAAAAGGCAGTTTTCATTCCAATCCCAAAGAAAGGCAATGCCAAAGAATGCTCAAACTACTGCACAATTGCACTCATCTCACACGCTATTAAAGTAATGCTCAAAATTCTCCAAGCCAGGCTTCAGCAATGCGTGAACCGTGAACTTCCTGATGTTCAAGCTGGTTTTAGAAAGGGCAGAGGAATCAGAGATCAAATTGCCAACATCTCCTGGATCATGGAAAAAGCAAGAGAGTTCCAGAAAAACATCTATTTCTGCTTTGTTGACTATGCCAAAGCCTTTGGCTGTGTGGATCACAATAAACTGTGGAAAATTCTGAAGGAGATGGGAATACCAGACCACCTGACTTGCCTCTTGAGAAACCTGTATGCAGTCAAGAAGCAATAGTTAGAACTGGACATGGGCAGCTCTTGCCGGAGCTGAGCCCAACCGAGCGCCCGCCGCTGTCCGCTGCCGGCTGCTTGCGCCTCCGCGCCATGGCTGGCCTCAACTCCCTGGAGGTGGTGAAACGCAAGATCCAGGCCCTGCAGCAGCAAGCAGATGAGGCGGAGGACCGCGCGCAGGGCCTGCAGCGCGAGCTGGACGGCAGCGCGAGCGGCGCGAGAAAGCCGAAGGTGATGTGGCAGCTCTCAATCGGTGCATCCAGCTCGTTGAGGAGGAGTTGGACAGGGCCCAGGAACGACCGGCCACAGCCCTGCTGAAGCTGAAGGAGGCAGAAAAGGCTGCAGATGAGAGTGAGAGAGGGATGAAGGTGATAGGAAACCGCGCCATGAAAGATGAGGAGAAGATAGAGATTCAGGAGATGCAGCTTAAAGAGGCCAAACACATCACCGAGGAGGCTGACCGCAAATACGAAGAGGTAGCTCGAAAGTTGGTCATCCTGGAGGGTGAGCTAGAGAGGGCAGAGGAGTGTGCCGAGGTGTCCGAACTAAAATGTGGTGACCTGGAAGAAGAACTCAAGAATGTCACTAACAACCTGAAGTCACTAGAGGCTGCATCTGAAAAGTATTCTGAAAAGGAGGACAAATATGAAGAAATTAAACTTCTCTCCGGCAAACTGAAAGAGGCTGAGACCCGTGCCGAATTTGCAGAGAGAACAGTTGCAAAACTGGAAAAGACAATTGATGACCTGGAAGAAAAACTGGCCCAGGCCAAAGAAGAGAACGTGGGCTTACATCAGACACTGGATCAGACACTAAACGAACTAAACTGTATATAACCAAAACAGGAGTCTTGTTCCAACAGAAACTCCAGAGCGCCGTGTCTTTCTCTTCTCTTGTAAGAAGTTTCTTTTGTTATTGCCTCTTCACTTTGCTGGAAATGTCAAGCAAATTATGAATACATGACCAAATATTTTGTATCAGAAAGAAAAAAAAAAAAAAAAAGAACT
>NW_011494948.1:6809404-6809746 GCF_000754665.1 Bison bison bison | reverse complement strand
ACAACAGACTGGTTCCAAATAGAAAAAGGAGTACGTCAAGGCTGTATATTGTCACCCTGCTTATTTAACTTATATGCAGAGTACATCATGAGAAACACTGGGCTGGAAGAAGCACAAGCTGAAATCAAGATTGCTGGGAGAAATATCAATAACCCCAGATATGCAGATGACACCACCCTTATGGCAGAAAGTGAAGAACTAAAGAGCCTCTAGACGAAAGTGAAAGAGGAGAGTGAAAATGTTGACTAAAAGCTTTACATTCAGAAAACTAAGATCATGGCATCCAGTCCCATCACTTCATGGCAAATAGATGGGGAAACAGTGGAAACAGTGGCTGACTTA
>NW_011494948.1:6802476-6809304 GCF_000754665.1 Bison bison bison | reverse complement strand
TTGATGCTTTTGAGCTGTGGTGTTGGAGAAGACTCTTGAGAGTCCCTTGGACTGCAAGGAGATCCAACCAGTCCATCCTAAAAGAGATCAGTCCTGGGTGTTCATTTGAAGGACTGATGCTGAAGCTGAAACTCCAATACTTTGGCCACCTGATGTGAAGAGCTGACTCATTTGAGAAGACCCTGATGCTGGGAAAAATTGAAGGCGGGAGGTGAAGGGGATGACAGAGGATGAGATGGTTGGAATGCATCACTGACTCAATGCACATGGGTTTGGGTAGATTCCTGGAGTTGGTGATGGACAGGGAGGCCTGGTGTGCTGCGGTTCATGGGGTTGCAAAGAGTCAGACACGACTGAGTGACTGAACTGAACTATTCTTTGTTTTCTCCATGTTTATAAGTCAGGTGGCTGGTTGTGGTATGCTTTTTATGGTATATCTGCTTAGCTTCTCAAACTAAACTTAGGTCTTTGCTTTCACACTTGCATTGATTTTAATGTTGGTTTCCATTAAAGCTGTCTTATGTTAACTTTGTTGATAAGAATTTATATGCTTTTAAAGAATTAATGTAGATTATCAAATCCATTGTATCCTATTTTACAAGCTGTTATGGCTTATCCTTAGCGACTTTATGGATACAAAACTCATCTCAGAAAAGACTGCTGGGGAATTCAGCCATATTCCTATCTGTCTCTTTCTCACTTCAAGGGATAAAATATTTAGATAGCTTACCAAATTACATATTGATTTGAGCTACAAGACATTGATCTATTTTTACTTGCAGATATCTGTATTTCCAAAGGTGCCATTTCGCTTCCTAAAATCTTGTTCTCCTGATTAAATCCATCATACCCCCTACTGCTTATCTTTCAATTTCCTAATTATTACAATTCTGAGAAAATTATGAATTGCCAGACTAATATAAAGATGTGCTTTTGTGATTCAGCATATCCTTATAAGGTGTCTTTTTGTTTATTTAACTGTCATTTTCTGTTTTAGAACCTTAGTAAGTCAAATGCATTAGCGATTAATCCAGGTTGGTTAGCTTTCACTGTAAATAACATGGCTATTGAATTCTCTGTATCTTCAGAATCAACTGGCCTCTAGGGACACATGAAACCTGAAAAACAATGTGATATTCACTGTCTGTAACCTTTCTGCTTCACTTACTCTATTTGTATGGGGAAACGGAATGAAGAGAACTTTTAGAGAAAGAATTAGATTTATCTGTCTGTTCAGCACTTGATGCATTTCCTCATAAAATTCTCTTAATGATACTAAAAACCTCTATTACTGTCTCCACTGCCTAGATGAGTTAGTTAAAATTTGTGTTGTGCTGAGTCGCTTCAGTTGTGTCTAACTTTGTGCGACCCTATGGACTATAGCCCACCAGGCTCCTCTGTCTAGGCAAGAAAACTGGAGTGGATAGCCATGCCCTCCTTCAAGGGGAGTTAGTTAAAATTTGGAGAAGTTAAATATCAGGAGGAGAAGGCAATGTCACCCCCACTCCAGTACTCTTGCCTGGAAAATCCCATGGAAGGAGGAGCCTGGTGAGTGGCAGTCCATGGGGTCGCAAAGAGTCGGACACGACTGAGCAACTTCACTTTCACTTTCATGCATTGGAGAAGGCAATGGCAACCCACTCCAGTGTTCTTGCCTGGAGAATCCAGGGACGGCAGAGCCTGGTGGGCTGCCGTCTATGGGGTCGCACAGAGTCGGACATGACTGAAGTGACTTAGCAGTAGCAGCAGCATATATCAGGCTCCAGGTCTTACAGCTGATAAGACACCATCAGGATTTAAAACTATGCTATGCTATGCTATGCTAAGTCATTTCAGTCGTGTCCGACTCTGTGCGACCCCACAGATGGCATTCCACCAGGCTCTGCCGTCCCTGGGATTCTCCAGGCAAGAATACTGGAGTGGGTTGCCATTTCCTTCTCCAGTGCATGAAAGAGAAAAGTGAAAGTTAAGTCGCTCAGTGTCTGACTCTTAGCGACCCCATGGACTGCAGCCCACCAGGCTCCTCTGTCCATGGGATTTTCTAGGCAAGAGTACTGGAGTGGGGTGCCATTGCCTTCTCCAACTAGGTCTGCTGATTCCATAGTCTGCACCTTCTCACTAATCAGATTAATTTCATAATTTTGCATTCTAGGTTACCTTGTGTTTTCATTATTTATATGTATATTATTTCTCCTTTTTAGATCAATGATTCTCAAAGTGTGACTCCTGGAGTATCAGCATCAAATTCACCCAGGCTGGGTGTCTGAGTACTGATTTTTTGTCTTAGATCCATCGAATTGTAAAATCTTAGCAGAGGACAGAATTTGTCTTACTAATATAGTCCCAAATAAATCTAATGCACAATATAATTTAAAACCACCCTTCTAAGAGCCATGTTTGATACATCTATTCATTTTCTACATTTTCCAGGTTAGTGTCAGATAGTTGGTGCTCAGTAAGTGCATTTCAATCAGATTCTGAACATATTTTAGAATCCTTGAGTAAGAAGTTTGATTTTCTTTTATATTAAATCAATCAAGTAATTGTCCATGACATTGGCTACCAGAACTCTCCTATAATTCCTTTAATTACTGTAGCCTTTTGGGTTCTAGAAGGCAATGCAGAGAACATAGAAGACTAGATTACAGAATTTTACGAAAGCATATGGACCAATTGATACCATTTGACTTAAAAACATAGCAATGCGAATATCTCGTCTAGTTTAATGAATAGCTTTATAAAGAATTATATGTTTGGTATGCCCTATTGATAGTGTCCACCTTTCTGCTATTTTCTTTGTCCTTTTCCCTTCACATTAAAAAAAAGCAATCAACCCCATGAGATATTGTTAAGGGATATGGGAATAGATAGGATTTTATTAGGAAAAATAGGAGGGAAAAGCCTAAAAATGTTTTAGAAGCTTAAAAAGCTTTTAATACAAGCATGTTTTTGTTCAGGAATCTTTTCTTGATATCTTTGAAGCTTCAAAATTTTTTAAATGACCAATGGGCACTGAAAACTCTCCATTGGTTTCTAGGGTTTCTATATATCATGACACCATGGGACTCATTTGGATTTCACTGCATATATTAATTGATTCAGTAAGTGTCAAAATTACATATCAGCTTTGGAAAAGTTAAACTGAAAAGTACTCTATGATTTATGAAAATGCTTATTTTAAAAAAAACTATTTGGTCTAATGGGTGAGGTCCATGGTGCCCCCACCAAGAGATCAAAGATGTCTTAAGATAAACCTATTGTAGTCTCTTATAGATTCTTCTGATCTTTTTTTTGGGCCATGCTGCATGACATATGAGGTATTAGTTCCTCCACCAGGTATCAGACTCCTGTGCCTGCAGTGAAAACATGGAGTCTTAACCACTGGACCACCAGGGAAGTGCCTTGACTCTTCTAATTCTTATGCACAGGACCAATAAGCTTTTCCAAATCCATATGATCATGCGTTCCGTATTAAGGCCCTCTCAGTATCCACGTGTCAATAGATGTAGTTATTTTCTGTCATTCATAGAACAAAATAATGGAATCAGTTATTTTTCTAACATATTCATTTGCTATTATGTTTGGTTCATAAGAGAGTAGTATTAGAATATAGGGAAAATTCCATTATTATATCTTATAGATATATTCATTGCAGTGCTTGCCACATAGTATTTTAATAATTTGTTAATCATTTCTTCTTAACATATCTTGAACATATGTTAACTTCACTTCAGGGTCTCTGGATGATATTTTTCCACTATCAGATATAAAAATAGCCAATTATAAATAGATTTCAAGCAATTCTAAAAGTTAAGAGAGTATTGAATTTCAGTTAACAATTTATATGTGATTGTATGTGAGGTCATATGCATCCAACCCTCACCTTTACATTTTCCTGAAGGAAAAGTGAACTTATCTAACTTTATCTATTTAATTGTAAAGAGTGTTTGATCCAGCAAATGAACAGACAGATTTTCATGGAAATGTCTTGAGAAAAAAGAGCCATGGAAACAATTGAGGAGAATTTCCTATTATTAAGCTGTTGGTATTTTATAGCTCTTTGACCTAGAATATTTCTAGAATATGATGATGACTGTACTTATTCTACAATTGTACATTTCCTACAGGATTTTCTTCCTGCTTACACTGTGGTAGCTAGAAAAGCAAAACACTCTCTTTTTTAGTCTCCCTTGCAAAGTAGGGTGTCAGTGTGATATATATTCTGGTTAATGAGATGTCAGTGAAGCCTGTTGGGACTGCTAAGAAAGTTTTTACTTCTTGATGTAAGCAGCATATGTCACCCAACCTCTCTTTCATTCCTTCTCAAGTTCACTCATCATGGTGCGATCTTCAGAAGCTACCTTGCAGGAAGGAAGGATCAGAAAAGGAAAGAGCAAGAGAATCAGTGACATCAGCACTATTTTTATTGGTGACCTAATGTCAGAAGTTCTATAACCATAGATTTGGTGGTTTTTTTTAAGAAAAGGAAGGGAGGAAAAAAAATTATCTGTGATTTATATAAGCCACTGAACTTCAGTATTCTGTTGCTTATAGCCAGATGCATTATGAGTCATGCATTTAACCCTTATGGCAGGTAGGAGATGTATTTGGACATTATCATAGATTTTTCTTCTAACACTTGGGAATTTCATAGACTTGTAAGACTTTCCCTTATATTTAGAATTCCTATAACCTGTAAAGAAACATATTTTATCCAGGATAGGAAAACATAATGACTTAGAAAATGATCAAATGTTTGGGTAGTTTTTAATTCTATTCTTAGAAGAAAATGGAGGTACAAATTATAACAGTAGGGAAAATAGAATATATTTTTAAAGCAACTTATTAATGATAGACATAAGTTAGCATTCTGATTATGATGAAAGTTATTTCTTAAAATGGTACAGTGTATATGTTTTTAAATTTATGTATACTAAATGCAGGGGAGTATCCAGGATAAGATTCTGAAACAGCAAAGAGACTTTATTGGAAAGAGAGTGAAATCCAAATAAAGTCTTCAGGTTAGTTAATGTTAAGCCATTGATGTTAATATTTTACTCTAACCAATTCTCAGTTATGTAAGACATTAGCATTAAGGGAAACTGAATGAAGGGCCTATGGAAAACTCTTTGTCTACGCTTCTCTAAATATAAAATACTGTTTCAAAATTTTAAATGTATTAAAATTATATATACATGTAAAAGTATGTACATTTACTCTCTGTGGATAATACAAAAGTTGAAGCTATTCATGCATATCCACTGGAACTATTGTAACAGAGGTGATGAACTTGACTTGTTACATTTTGGTAAAAGGACCACTCCTAGTGCTGGAGAACTTATGTGTTTCATTCAGGAGAGTCTGCGAGCAATATTTTTCAATAGACACATTCATTTTGTGAGAAGAAGCCTTGGGTAATATTTACTCATGTGATCTTTGTTCCTCAACCACAGTTTCAATAACAGTTGTCACCATGAGTTCACCCTCCCGTGTGGTTTGGTGTTGTAATAGCAAGACTGTTAGGCAGCCTCCTTTGAAACTTCTGCTTATTATCCTTAAGCTGGCAGGAACAACCTTTACTTCCCCCATCATTTCCACACTGAAATGTTCACTCCACTGGCCTGTGGCTCCCCTGTGCACACTGGCTGCTGTGACTTGTACTGAGCTTTATGTGTGCAGATACTTTTCAAGAGAATAACACATTCTTCTCAAATATTGAATGGATTCAGTTTGTGTTCCTGATGTTAGAAATCTATTCCCCATGCTCCTCAGTTGACTGCTTTTGGATTTAGGTATCATCAGGAGTGGCTTAGTGAGGGTTATCCTAACGTAGGCTTCTGTCAGGAAAAACAGGTTTCGTGGTTTACCGCAATCATGCCCTTTTCAATATTCAGTTCAGTTCAGTCACTCAGTTGTGTCTGACTCTTTGTGACCCCATGAACCACAGCATGCCAGGCCTCCCTGTTCATCACCAACTCCCGGAGTCCACCCAAACCCATGTCCATTGAGTCAGTGATGCCATCCAACCATCTCATCCTCTGTCATCCCCTTCTCCTCCCGGCCTCAATCTTTCCTAGCATCAGGGTCTTGTCAAATGAGTCAGCTCTTTGTATCAGGTGGCCAAAGTTTTGGAGTTTCAGCTTCAACATCAGTCCTTCCAATGAACACCCAGGACTGATCATGCCCTTTTCAATATTATGGTATTGTTAAATAAGCATTATAAAATGAATTTTAATAATTTACCCCTAATTTCTTGCCTTAAACCACTAAGAATGTTTTTCTTCACTTTTCCTTTCAATCACTTATCATATATCTATAGCTTTCATAGTTTTAACAGTCATGCGAGGGAAATATTCTTTATTTAAAAGTAAATAATTTCATTTTGCGAGCTCATCATCTGTATGATTTTAATTGATGCAGGCTGCTTCATTAGTTTAATATATCATCATTTAATTATATTCAACATCAGATCAGATCAGATCAGTCGCTCAGTCATGTCCGACACTTTGCGACCCCATGAATTGCAGCACGCCAGGCCTCCCTGTCCATCACCAACTCCCAGAGTTCACTGAGATTCACATCCATCGAGTCAGTGATGCCATCCAGCCATCTCATCCTTTGTCGTCCCCTTCTCCTCCTGCCCCCAATCCCTCCCAGCATCAGACTCTTTTCCAATGAGTCAACTCTTCACATGAGGTGGCCAAAGTACTGGAGTTTCAGCTTTAGCATCATTCCTTTCAAAGAAATCCCAGGGCTGATCTCTTTCAGAATGGACTGGTTGGATCTCCTTGCAGTCCAAGGGACTCTCAAGAGTCTTCTCTAACACCA
>NW_011494948.1:6788727-6802376 GCF_000754665.1 Bison bison bison | reverse complement strand
TCTTTCAGAATGGACTGGTTGGATCTCCTTGCAGTCCAAGGGACTCTCAAGAGTCTTCTCTAACACCACAGTTCAAAAGCATCAATTCTTTGGCACTCAGCCTTCTTCACAGTCCAACTCTCACATCCATACATGACCACAGGAAAAACCATAGCCTTGACTAGACGGACCTTTGTTGACAAAGTAATGTCTCTGCTTTTGAATATGCTATCTAGGTTGGTCATAACTTTCCTTCCAAGGAGTAAGCGTCTTTTAATTTCATGGCTGCAGTCACCATCTGCAGTGATTTTGGAGCCCAGAAAAATAAAGTCTGCCACTGTTTCCCCATACAGTTTATTATTATATTGTTTCTTCTATATGGATTATGGTACTGAATGTCTGTTATGAGTTGAATTGTGTTCCTCCATTTGTCCATTAGACAAATTCACATGTCTAATTCCTATCCTCCAGTACCCCAAAATGTGACCTTATTTGGAAATAAATTTGCTGCAGATATAATAAATTAAGATGAGGTCACTGGGGTGGGCCCTGATCCAATGTGACTGATGTCCTTATAGAGAATGGCAATTAGACATAGAAACCCACACATGCACAGAAAGAACTCCCTGTGAAGATGAAAACAGAGGTCATGGTGATGCTTCTACAAGCTGTGAATTTTTAAATATTGTCACCTATGTATCAGAAACTACAGGAGAGGCATGGCACAGATTCTTTCTGATGGCCCTTAGAAGAAACTCCCCCTGCAGATACCTTGATTTGAGACTTCTGGCCGCTAGAATTGAGAGGCGATAAACTTCTGTTGTTAAAGTCACCCAGTATGTGGTACTTTAGTTATAATAAACTAATATAATGTCATTGAAATATCCTATGTGATTAGTATATATCAATCTTGGTTTTGGCTCAGCGCCTATATTTATACTTTCTTACTCAGAATAATTTTTGGTTAAGCTTCCCTAGTTATAGAGTAAACACAACTTATAAATCATATATACTTTCATATATACATGAATATATGTCTTTATACATAAATATGTATATTTACATACAATATATCTTTAAAAAACATGCCTATGAACATGTTCAGACTGTGGCACAATTGCACACATTTCACATGCTAGCAAAGTAATGCTCAGAATCTTTCAAGCTAGGCTTCAACAGTATGTAAACTGAGAAATCCCAGATGTACAAACTGGATTTAAAAAAGGCAGAGGAACCAGAGATCAAATTGCCAACATCCGCTGGATCATAGAAAAGGCTAGAAAATTCCAGAAAAACATCAACTTCTTCAGTGACTACACTAAAGCCTTTGACTCTATAGATCACAACAAACTGTGGAAAATTTTTAAAGAGTTGGGAATACCAGACCACTTTACCTGCCTCCTGAAAAACCTGTATTCAGGTAAAAAGCACAGTTAGAACCAGACATGGAACAACAGACTGGTTCTCTTGGGAAAGGAGTACATCAAGGCTGTATATTGTCACCCTGCTTATTTAACTTATATGCAGAGTACATCATGTAAAATGCTGGGATGGATGAAGCACAAGCTGGAATCAAGATTTCTGGGAGAAATATCAATAACTTCAGATATGCAGATGATACCACCTTTATGGCAGAAAGTAAAGAGGAACTAAAGACTCTTGATGAAAGTGAAAGAGGAGACTGAAAAAGCTGGCTTAAAATTCAGCATTCAAAAAACTAAGATCATGGTATCTGGTCCCATCACTTCATGGCAAATAGATGAGGAAACAGTGGAAAGAGTGACAGACTTTGTTTTCTTGGGCTCGAAAATCACTGCAGATGGTGACTGCAGCCAACGTGTACACCCGTGGCAGATTCATGTTGATGTATGGCAAAACCAATACAATATTGTAAAGTAATTAGCCTCCAATTAAAATAAATAAATTTAAATTAAAAAAAAAAGGCACTTGCTTCTTGGAAGAAAAAACTATAACAAACCTAAGAAAAAGCAGAAACATTATTTTGCCTGAAAAGGTCCATATAGTGAAAGCTATAGTTTTTCCAATAGTCATATACGGATGTGAGAACTGGACAATAAAAAAACCTGAGCCCTGAAGAATTGACGCTTTTGAACTGTGGTGTTGGAGAAGACTCTTGAGAGTCCCTTGGACTGCAAGGAGATCCAACCAGTCCATCCTAAAGGAAATCAGTCCAGAATATTCATTGGAAGGACTGATGCTGAAGCTTCAGCTTCAATACTTTGGCCACCTGATGTGAAGAGATGACTCATTGGAAAAGACTCTGATACTGGGAAAATTTAAAGGTAGGAGGAGAAGGGGATGACAGAGGATGAGATGGTTGGATGGCATCACAGACTCAAGGTACATGAGTTTGAGCCAACTCCGGGAAATGGTGAAGGATAAGGAAGCCTGGCATGCTGCAGTTCAGGGAGGCACAAAGACATGACTGAGCTACTGAACAGCACTGGCAACAATGTCAATGGCCACTATTCTATTAATTACAATTAATGACAACATAAGAATATCCTCTCATAAGCATCACTCTCACATATTAACTTATTATTTTGAATGCTTTTTATTAAATTATTTGTTTCAATAGCATTATGAATTTATGGACCTTTCATAGTTTCAACTACTTTTAATAATCTGTAATTATTTTTAATTTTTAAATGATTTAATTTGATCAGGAATAGCCCTCAACACAGAGAAGGCAATGGCACCCCACTCCAGTACTCTTGCCTGGAAAATCCCATGGACGGAGGAGCCTGGAAGGCTCACGTCCATGGGGTCGCTGAAGACTCCAACACGACTGAGCGACTTCACTTTCACTTTTCACTTTCATGCATTGGAGAAGGAAATGGCAACCCACTCCAGTGTTCTTGCCTTGAGAATCCCAGGGAAGGGGGAGCCTGGTGGGCTGCCGTCTATGGGGTCGCACAGAGTTGGACACAACTGAAGTGACTTAGCTTAGCAGGCCTCAACAGGCAACAGCCACCAATGGCTGATTTTGCTTTCTAACAGTGTCCTCGTCATTCCTGAAAGCAGTCTTAACATGTAACAGGTGGAAGTTACAGACCTAATCTGAATTTTCCTACCTCAGGAAATGGAGTTATCCCCCTTCCCTTTCAGTGGAGAATGTTCTTAGAGGGGTAGTTCAGAGCATGTGTTGAACTTATTAGCATTGGTGGTAAATGCTAGTGTTGCTACAGTTTTGTGAATAAAAAAGAAAAGGTGGTTTTTTTTTATGTGATCACAGGTTCATATCTATCTTTCTGTCTTTGTATTTGACATATGTTCCAAAACTATTCTTGTCTTTGCTTTGAAGTCTGATAGGCTCTTCAGCTTTTGACTCCAGTTAGAGTACGGCAATGGAGTCGGGAGCTGTGCACCAAATGGATGGTAGAGGATGTCCTAGAGGTGTGGCTCTTTGGATTCTAACTTAAACAGAAAGGAATTTAATATAAGGGTCTCAGGTTAGTTTGGAGGATTGACAGGAAAGCTGAACAAGCCGGCATGGAACTCCCAGGAAGCACAGGAACATCATGCAGCAGAAATGAAATACCTTCTTGATCATCACAGGTGTACCCCTTTGCTATGAAGAAGACTGGAGAATCTTGTCATATAATTCTCCTAAGATATGCCCACAGAGTGCAGGAGAGTTCTGAGTTATATGCCAAAAGGTGGCTAGGCCATCAGATGTATATCTATTTTAAGAACAGAAAGCATTCGGAGGCTATCAAAATGAACTAAGTGAGAAGTCAGCTTTACCCAAGAAAAGGGTAGTGAACAAGGAGAAAAGAAGTGGATAAAAAGCAAAAGAAATCAAAGCTATCTGATTATGTTAGAAACTCTTCAAGGAATTATGAGACAAAATGACATTCCCAAATGTGGTATTAATATATTGGGTCACATTTTTCTTCTCTGTAAAACCTACCAGGCCATAGACTCAGGAAAGCATCACTCTCCTGTTGATCAAAATAATAATATTAAATGATGATAAAAAGTACATGGTAAAGGTATGGTATGTTTTAGCTCAATACATATAAATTTTCTTTTATGAAAGGTTTATGGTAATTTGTTGAGAAACCAGGAAATAGTGAAAGATGGTGAAGCCTGGTGTGCTGCAGTCCATGGGGTCACAAAGAGTCAGATATGACTGAGTGACTGAACAACAACAGTAACATGATAATTTGTTGAAAAAATGAGTATATATTAACTGATGATGCATTGTTTTCCTTGAATCCAGGATTTATTTAAAAATAAGAACAGAACAAGCAATGGTGTAGCAATGCTATCACTGTTATCAATAAGGAGCAGGAGAGAAGGAATAAAATGATCAGAAGGTTAAAAAACTGTTAAATCTGGCTGGGATTCCAGTGACTAAAAATAGTGCACTGAAGTTTAGGACAGAAGACTGAGATAGAGTTTGGCATCTGGCTATATTATAGTCACATTTAAAATGATGCATTTAAATAAGATTATAGAGAGAGTCCAAAGTCAATGAAAGATTAATGTTTGTTATATTTAGGAGAAAGAAAAGGAAATAAGAAATAGTAAATGTGTCAGAAAAGGAGATCATTTCATTTTTCCCCTTAAGAGCAAGAGAAACATTTCATTAAAGGAGAATCAATATGGCTCCCCATTTTATAATCACACCATATATAATTTATAGATAGATTAACATTTTGGTGGGCTTCCAAGAGGGCTCAGATAGTAAAGAATCTGCCTGCAATGCAGGAGATGCTGGCTCAATCCCTGAGTTGGGAAGATCCTCTGGAGAAGGAAATGGCAACTTCCTCCACTATTCTTGCCCAGGAAATCCAATGGACAGAGGAGTCAGACATGACTTAGCAACTAAGCAATGACAACACACATTTTAGTAAACTAATTGGTATATGATTATCAAAGCGCTTTGAAATCTAAGATCAAGAACAGAAGGAGTGGGCATCTTCTAGGGTACATGATTAAGTGCTTAAGGGCAGAGGGTTTGGAATTAGAAAATCCTAGGACTGAATCCTGATTCCATCACTTATGAACTCAGATGAGGCGCTGAAATTTTGTAAGCCTCATTTTCCCACATCTATCAAGGTATTGTACAATCGTTCAAATGTATTCTGTTATCTGACACATTCGTTATATCACCTTACCACCCACATTTATTTGGCAATTTATATTTGGATATAATAGAAATAGATCTGACTGATAGTTCACAAATTACCACTAAAATAGTCTTGCTTGTGGAGCTGTTATGTAAAATGTGACTGTGTGTTGTTTGGTATGCAGATATTTTCATTCCCATTCCTTCTCTATGAAGCTGTAATATTCCCACAGTCAAGGCCTATAGTCTAAAAAAAAATGAACATGGAAGCAATAATCAAACCCTGTACAGAGATAAAATTCACAGGTCTGAAGAAAATGAAACCAACTCCATCTTGTGTATGTACATTTACTCAGTTTCCAGGAGTTTTGTGGTTATTGGGGAATTTGGAATGTCTTTGCTCTCATCAAATGAATGTTTTCTTTAAAGCTAGTACAATGGGAAAAGGAAGAAAGCAAAGATGATTTAGAGCCCCAGAAAACATGAGACAATAAAACTCAATCACGTGTGCTGTTTGTTTATATTTTTCTGTGTGTGTGCATGCACATGCAAGCTGGGGGGGAGAGAAAGCTGTTGGAAATAATTTTGAAAAATATTTAATTTTCTAAAATAACCTTTAGTGTTTCCATCTTACATTTAACATCATT
This sequence comes from Bison bison bison, assembly GCF_000754665.1. Lineage (NCBI taxonomy): Eukaryota > Metazoa > Chordata > Mammalia > Artiodactyla > Bovidae > Bison > Bison bison. The sequence goes on along the minus strand of NW_011494948.1, from coordinate 6,796,652 downwards.
GATTTCCTTTCATGAGAGCTATAAAAACTGTCACCACCACACCCCACCCAGTATACATTCTGTCTGCACTAGACTTCTTTTAGTTTTTCTAATGTTTCACAATCCCTCTGTCTCAGAGCTGTTCCCACTGTGTGAAAGAACCTTTTCCCACCTCATCAGGTTATATCATTAATTCATACATATTCTTTTTTAAGATACTCAGTAGTTTATAGTGATTAAACTCAAGGCCAAGAGGGATTTCAACAAGGTTAGGTTTAAGTAAAAGGAATGTGATTTCCCAGTAAAGAGATTGAAAATTTGATTGACATTTAGATCAGAGCACAGAGAACAAGATTCAGGTAGACCTTGTCCCAGCCAGATATCAGAGACCACTTGAAAGGAGTCCTCATACTCAGGAGAAGCTTCAACATACTAGCTTCATCTAGAATTGCAATAAGCATTGCACTAGAATGCAATAAGCATTCTTCTATCAGGGAGGAAGCATCATTGAAAATATCATCCTTCAGAATCTAATCACAGACATATTAAAAACCTGCAGTCAAGGGCAAGAGATTCGTAGGATTCTCCTAAGACCTGAGCTTCTCTTACTGGCATTTCACCCTGTGCATAAGCTTCATCAAGCCCTGCTTCATGTCTTTGTTTCTTAGACTTTAGATAAATGGGTTTAGCATTGAAGTCAGTATGTTATAGACATTATAGATAACTGTTGCTCTTCTGTCTGTAACAGTATAGTTGGACAGGGGATGGAAATAGACAGCCCTTGTCTCTTTCTGGAAACATTTCCAGAAAACAGGGTCACCACCATGAGATGAGAGCTGCATGTGGAACATGCTTTGTGCATCCCAGCAACTAAAGGGATCTGCAGAACAGGTGAGAATTCTCAAATGGGAGATGATGATGCATGAAAAGGGGATCATTATGACCACCAACTCTTCTGTCATTACTGTGATTTTTTTTTTTTAACAAAGTGGGAGGAACGCGGCAATTTTAGCACTGAGTGATCATCACAGAAAAAGTGGCAAATGGAATTAGAGGCACATAAGGTGAATTGGTTGGTCAGGAGAATGTGGAGGGAGTGGAGGTGTGGAAAGCAGATGGAGAGGACCAGAGCAGAACACAGCCTCTGTGGTTCATGATGGTGATATAGCTGACAGGATTACAGATGGCCACATAATGGCCAATGGCCATGGATGCCATACATATTCTTTATGTTGCACTTTAAATATCTCTTCCTTGAAAAATCTTCCAGTCCATATAGATTACATCAGTGTTCTTTGTTATTAATTTTAGACTGTGTCCTTTTCATTCATATACTTATCACAGGACTTTGTAAGGCATTTTGCACAAAGTAGGCATTTAATGGGGAGAAGGCAATGGCACCCCACTGCAGTACTTTTGCCTAGAAAATCCCATGGATGGAGGAGCCTGGTAGGCTGCAGTCTATGGGGTCGCTAGAGTCGGACATGACTGAGCGACTTCACTTTCACTTTTCACTTTCATGCATTGGAGAAGAAAATGGCAACCCACTCCAGTATTCTTGCCTGGAGAATCCCAGGGACTGGGGAGCCTAGTGGGCTGCCGTCTATGGGGTCACACAGAGTCGGACACGACTGAGGTGACTTAGCAGCAGCAGGCATTTAATGATGACTTGCTCAATGAACAAAGAAAATATAAGTGACGCTTATATTTGACCACTCAGATGACTTGTGATCTAGCTGGACCACTTGGATTTATAATATGATATTTTTTCTATCATGTGAATGGTTTTAACACTTGATCCTGAGTCTTTAATGCCACATACATCCTCTTCTGTTCACTTCCTAATTCTATATTTGCAATGATAGGAAGTTGACAATGATTGTTAAATTAAAATTCATGAACAGGTCAACTCCCAATATGGAGCATTAATTTTAGTACCCAATATTCAACTTCCATGAAACTGTAAAAAACAAAACAAAACAAAACAAAACAAAAAAAACTCTAAATTTCAGAAATCCATGTTTTGAAAAGAAAGAAAAATATTTTCAGTTATACTTATCTTTCTGAAGTGTGCAGTTTTTTTTCTTTTTAACAGCATCTGATCTATTTTTAACACTACTTGATGAACAAAAACATCACCTTTTTTTCAAATTTGCTAAAAATGACTAGGAGTGGAATTACTAACAGTAAAATGATGTCATTTCTTAATCACTCAGCTTGCTTACTTTTTTAAAGAAATGCTACCTTAAGATCTCTGCACCTGAAAGGAAAAAGGAGATATTAGGGACACATTTGCTACTTTTAGCAGTAGAAATGGAAGAGGTGTTATATGTCTGTCCTCTCATAAATACTTTAAGAATTATTTCAAATGATATAAGTCATAGGAACAAGTTAAAGAGAGCAGAAAGTATCAAAATAAGCTAAACTTAAAAGCTAGCCACTTGAGTGATCATTCAAAGTCAACAGCAAAAAAAAAAAAAAAGTCAACAGCAGCTCAGATGTAATAGACTCTCATGCATAGAAAAAACATCAGGTTTTAAAGATGGAGATATAGGTAATATCCCAATACCTCCTGTTGACCTTGAAATTCATGTAGTAAGGCATACATATAGTTTGAGACTTGATAAGTTTTTAATTTTACTATAAAATTTCCACCAATCCCCCCATTTAAAGGCACAATATTCAAACAGTATCTGCAGAGAAATAAAATCTGCTCAGCATTATGTAAATTTTAGATTCATTTTGCCCCTTGGATTCAAGGAAAAGTAACAATACACCATTGAAATAAATTTTAAAAATCTCTTACAGAAACAAAGCAAGCAAAACAAAAACAACTTCCAGCTAGATATGAAAAGTAGAGGTAAATTATAAAGGTTTGGCCAAGTCATTCTGGAAATCTCTATCCAGAGGTTATCCAGAGGCGCTTCTGTTCTGCTTATTTTCTATTGTTTCCATTTTCTTTTTTCTTCTTTAAAAAGATTTGTGTACAAATTCAAGATTGAAGCTCTTTGTAAATTAAATACTTACATTTCTATTATAAAGTCTACATTTAAAATTTACTAATAAGCTTACATTAAAAGTAACAAAGCAAGAAGTATACATAATTAAAAACCTCATTATAGGGACTTCCCTGGAAGTCTAGTGGTTAAGATTTAACCTTCCAATTCAGGGGGTACAGGTTTTGATCTCTGGTTGGTGAGCTAAGATCTCACATGCCTTGTGGCCAAAAAACTGAAACAGAAAACAGAAACAATATTGTAACAAATTCAGTAATGATTTAAAAAATGGTCCACATCAAAAAAACATGTGAACAAAACAAAACAAACCTCATTATATGTTATGGACAATGGACAACAAATTGTTAAATGTCTAAGCTAAGAAAGTGACTAATTTTGTTCTATATACATTATATTTTGGGGGGCAGCTATGTCAATATGTTTATTGTTCAGTGATAGAACAGTGATTGACATTAAAGATTTACTTCAATTGTAAAGTAAAAAGTCACGAAGTTTTATTGACTTCATACTTACATTTTAATTTTCAGTGAAGTGTCTACATTTTTATCTCAAGATGAACTGTATATAATTTTGGCATCAAATAAGTAAAATGTTAAAAATCATGTTTTGGTGAGTCTGTAGTCTAACATAGGACACTAATTTTGATGTATATTATTTGAGTAGGTGTGCAGGAAAGGGATAGGCTACCCACTCCAGTATTCTTGGGCTTCCCTGGTGGCTCAGCTGGTAAAGAATCTGCCTGCAATGCAGATGACCTGGGTTCGATCCCTGAGTTGGGAAGATCCCCTGGAGGAGGGCATGGCAACCCACTCCAGTATTCTTTCTGAAGAATCCCATGGACAGAGGAGCCTGGTGGGCTACAGCCCATGGGGTCACAAAGAGTTGGACAAGACTGTGTGACTCTTACTCAGAGGAAAGAGATCATTCTTGGCAAGGGAAGAACATGACTACATCCTAAGGATTGGAATTAAAGGGGATAACTGATCAAACTAGAAATAAAGGCAGAAACGTGGGAGACTTTAAAATCCTGACTATAGAGTGGAAGTGGCAGAGGTGGTGGTGGTTAAGGCACTGTTGTAGAAAATATAGTTACAACAGCGAATAGTTCAAATTCCCTAGTCTTAGAGAAGCTTAGAATTTACTAGGCATAGAAAGGCAAAAATATACTACAATATTATGGATGAATCAAGAAAGGTGGAAGAGAATGGATGACATTGCAGAATGGGTTATTTATTGAGATATTTTCTTGGCTGCTGTTAAGGGTATGAGGGGCTACTTTGAGATTTCACACTAGAACGCAGTTGGTGGTAGCCCATTTCTCTAAGACGGATCTGGAATACAGACAGCCTACGTTACGTTATGGCAAAACGATTGGTTAGACCACATGCTTAGAATATTTTTAGTAGAAATTTGATGGTCCTACTTGATTGCTGAAAATGAATTGATTTCAAACAGAATGGGCATAAAGCATGGTTTCAAGAAAATGATGTAAAAGAATGATTGATGACTAATGAAAATGTATAGTGAGAGAGACCTAGGTTTATGGAGAGGAAATTATTTGTTCCTATAGAAGTTACTGAAGAAAAGTTACATGAAAACATATTGTAGTACTGGTCAGCAGTAGTGTTAGCCCAAGTGCCATATAGAGAATTATGCTTCAGCAATTTCAGTACAGCTAGTTCACGAGTGTCATTGTTGGGAAGTTGTATGAAATGGTGGAAAATGAAAGGTTTGGATATCAAACAGATACAGGTTTGAGAGTAGTTCTGCCACCCAGTGGTTAAGTAGGAATTAAGTAGGAAATATAAAGATTTGCTTGGCCCTGGCACAGGTTGTACAAGGGAAGACTGGTAGTAACTTTATTCTAGAGAGTTACATAAACGATACAGTTCTGTGGATAGTTTAACACTGCATTTAGTGTGCAAGAATTTCATGGTTTATATTCTTCTCACATTGCTCTGAAGTTCCATGTACACAGATGGAGAGTAAGACATACTTTAAACTTGCTACTTCAGTGTTTTATATTTTGCAGGTAAATATTTTATATATCAAAAGCTTAGCCCAAGTCACTGCAAAGGAGGTTGAGAAATGCAGCCCAGGACACTCTCAAGAAAGGAGGTTATGGGTTTTGGTTAGTGTATAAAGTCACTGGCAGTAGTGACATTTTTCTTGTGTTTTTGATGTTTTCTGATCACCAAATATACCTTTTCATCTCCTTGTCAGGTATGAACACATTTTCACGTCCTAGGAAATGATAAACTGAAGCTGAATTGAGTGTATGTAGAGTGTGTACACTCATCTCACAGTTTAAGATGTCTCGAAGAGGCATGATTCTGTTCATTTATTAAGGTTGCATTTCCTTATAGTCTGGCGACCTCTAGTCAATCAAATAAGCTTTTTGTCCTCACCCTCCATAATCCAAACTCCTAATTTATAATGATAGAGTAAGCACAGGATTATTGCAAGTGCATACATACATACGTACTTACGTACACACACAACATTGTGAAACATACAGGAGTCACATGTTTATACCAGTGGTGGAGTGCCTTGGGCAGGCAGTGGAAAAGCCTCTAGCCTTGGCAGTGGTGGAGTCAGTTCCTTGATGAGATGTAGCATATACTTTGTGGGAGTCTCCAACTTCTAGACAATTTATCCTTGTCTACTTTCCACCATGAATGCATAAGTTGACAATTGAAGATGGAGATGCTTTGGGGGCTTATGCATCCTGCTTCTTCTGGTGTTGAAGAAGTTCAGTTGAATTCTTGAACTGCTTAAAGTTCAAGGATTGTTTTATAGATCAAACAGTGAAAGGATGTTCTAGACTTTATTTTTCTTCCAGGGAATTTACTCAAAGCATTTTAGACATCTATTCCATTTGATTCCAGTCACCTCCACATAAAGTTCTAGATTAATTTTTATTATTCTGCTTTATTTCTTCACTTCTTTCTCTGAATCCTGTCTCTTATTAGTTAGTTGATTATTGTCATCTAAAACCACATGAATGGGCTTGGTAGGCTACACTCTGCAGGCCTGTGCTTGCCTGAAGAAAGAGCCCTGAGTCAGCAATGGGGACATCAGTAGTTTAAAGGATATGGGAAGCTTACAAGTCTGAGTCAAGGTCCTGAAGCATCAGATAGTGGGGCAGGACAGTCATCACTGTGGGGCAGAGGTGGGTTAGCAATGGTGGGGGATTGATGTCAGGTTGGCATACTGTTTATCAGGGAAACCAGAAGAGGGGCATGTTCCTCAACTCTTTGATAAGCATAGTAGAGAGTTCTGATCTAAAGCTAGAACAATCATTAGCTGAGGCCTGGCACAAGTATGTAGGAATGTCAGTCACGTGAGTAGGGTGTAGGTGAAGCAAGTGCTGGTGGAGCAGAGTGCATGAAAACAGCCGTGAGTGGTGTGACCAAATAATGGCCTACCCTTTATCTGTCTTTGCCACAGAAACGAGTTCTCTTATAAAACTGAGAAGTCTTAATGAGTCTTTGCTGCTCAAAATTATAATCTTCATTCCTACTCTGGAATTCTCAGAAGCAGTAACAACACCCTGTGAGAGTATACACTTTTGGCCACATTCTAGTTCTCTTTATTTCTATTTGCAAAACAGAAATTCCTTGCCTGATTCCTTGGGCTTCCCTGATAGCTCAGTTGGTAAAGAATCCATCTGCAATGCAGGAGACCCCTGTTCAATTCCTGGGCCGGGAAGATCCACTAGAGAAGAGATAGGCTACCCACTCCAGTATTCTTGGGCTTCCCTTGTGGTTCAGCTGGTAAAGAAACTGCCTGCAGTGAGAGAGTCCTGGGTACTATCCCTGGTTTGGGAAGATCTCCTGGAGAAGGGAAAGGCTAGCCACTTCAGTATTCTGGCCTAGGGAATTCCATGGACTATATAATCCATGGGGTCCCAAAGAGTTGGACATGACTGAGTGACTTTCACTTTCACTTTGACCTCACCTCTTTCTTTAACTACCTTGTTGTAAAGAACAAGAAGCCAAGGGTAAGCACTAAGATGTAATTCCTTCTAGTAGCTTTTCCTAAAAATTAGAGGCTCTACAGGCACAATCTGCCTTCCTAATCATAATAGGCAACATTTAATCACATGTTTTATTACTGTATAACATGAGTCTCTAGCTTCTTGGCAAAATATATCATTGATTTACATTTAGTATCATAAGTTTTTCTATGATAGTAACTCACATTAAGTTGCATATTTTCTGTACTAGCTATATTAAGCTAAATTTCAGCAACAAATAACCCCAAAATGTATAATGTAGCAAATGTAACAAAATATACTTCTCACTTTTAATAGTTCAAAGCAGGTATTCTGATTGGACAGCCTTTTCCCCCTATTCAATAATTTACAGACCCTGGCCTTTCTCTCTTGTAGAGATACCCATACCAAAACCTTTTCAGCATTTCCATCCAATCAGGAGAAAGAGAAATTGAAGGGATACAGTTTCTTCTTAAGATCTTTGACCTGGAAAAAGCACATTACATACCCTTATATTCCTTGGGACAGTTTCAGCCATATTACCAAAACTAGCTCCAACAGTGACTGAAACATATGATCTAGCTTCTGAGCGGAAAGGAAAGTGAATCTTGGGGAGCACCTAGTGTCTTGCCACCCTCTCCCATATTTTCTGTGCTCCAGTGGCACAGACTTCCCTTCAGTTCTTTGGCAATGACATATTCCTCCTGTGATGGAGAGTATGTCCTTTTCACTTCCCTCTACCAAAGTGCTCTTCCTACTACTTCTATGCTTCTGCTGCTGCTGCTGCTGCTGCTGCTGCTGCTAAGTTGTGTCTGACTCTGTGCAACCCCATGGACTGCAGACTACCAGGCTCCCCCGTCCCTGGGATTCTCCAGGCAAGAACGCTGGAGTGGGTTGCCATTTCCTTTTCCAATGCATGAAAGTGAAAAGTG
>NW_011494948.1:6788075-6788627 GCF_000754665.1 Bison bison bison | reverse complement strand
AATGCATGAAAGTGAAAAGTGAAAGTGAAGTTGCTCAGTCGTGTCCGACTCTTAGCGACCCCATGGACTGCAGCCCACCAGGCTCCTCCATCCATGGGATTTTCTGGGCAACAGTACTGGAGTGGCGTGCCATTGCCTTCTCCCTCTGGGCTTCTACTAACTCCCAGCTCTGTGTTCTATTTTTTCTTATGCAAGTCTCTGTCAGGTCACATTCTATTGTTTATGTTAATTGTGGCCTTCACTTCTGTAATGCCACAACTGTCATCAAAGAGCTCTATTCTCTTGTTCATGATCGAAAGAGCATCAACTTTACCAATATCTGAAACATCACTAGTAATTGAATGCTGAATAAATGAATGAATCACTGAATATGTGATAGTCTAAAAGCTTATTGTTAGAATCAGTTGACAGAAAGGAGGGAGAAAACCCACCCAAATATGAACAACCAGTCTTTGTTAGTTTGATTAGGCGAGATTTGAATTTCTTTTGTTGTTTTTGTTTCTATGCATATTTTTTTCTGCATTAAACATAAAAAAAAAAAAAAAAAAAAAA
>NW_011494948.1:6764774-6787975 GCF_000754665.1 Bison bison bison | reverse complement strand
AGGCTCCTCCATCCATGGGATTTTCTGGGCAACAGTACTGGAGTGGCGTGCCATTGCCTTCTCCCTCTGGGCTTCTACTAACTCCCAGCTCTGTGTTCTATTTTTTCTTATGCAAGTCTCTGTCAGGTCACATTCTATTGTTTATGTTAATTGTGGCCTTCACTTCTGTAATGCCACAACTGTCATCAAAGAGCTCTATTCTCTTGTTCATGATCGAAAGAGCATCAACTTTACCAATATCTGAAACATCACTAGTAATTGAATGCTGAATAAATGAATGAATCACTGAATATGTGGTAGTCTAAAAGCTTATTGTTAGAATCAGTTGACAGAAATTATATAAGAAGGAGGAGACAGAGGATGAGATGGTTAGATAGCATCACTGACTCAATGGACATGATTTTGAGCAAACTCTGGGAGATAAGGAAGGACAGGGGAGCCTGGCTTGCTGCAGTCCGTGGGGTCACAGAGAGTCAGACACGAATTAGTGAACAAACAACAACACCATGCCCTATTTTTAGTACCATTAGTGATGTGAGGAACAGTGCTGGGTATATGTAGAAGTGGAAACAGATGTTTCTGAGATTAGTATTTCTGTGCACAAAGTTATACAAATTATATTAAAAACAAGTAACTAAATGTAGAGTGGGAAACAAACACAGCTGATGCTTTGCTATGTGATAATTAAGGATAGGGAAAGTAAAGCCAAATCAGAAATATTTAAGAAGGTATTGATTTAATCATCATTTTCAGTACTTTTGCCCACTAAAGCCTTTTCTTAGACTGATTAAATAAATTTAAACATTACTGGCTTGAATCTTTATCTTTGGTAGTTCCTTTACTAATATAAAGATGGTCAATACTATACAAAATGTCTGGGAAAATGCTTTCATTACAGATTTTATATATAGAAATGAAAATGAGAAAATGAAAGCACACTTATAATTCAGTGCTAGGATGAGTTGAGGTCCAGAGAAAATTTGTCTGAAATCAAGATTATGTTTCAATACAGTAAGCCATTACAATTGTAATTACTAACTTTGGACTGCATATTGATCTTATTGGACTAATTGCATATCATTTCTGTCTGGCAGCCGACAATTTGAAGTATCATTTATTTAACACTCTTAAATTCTATTTTCTCACCACGTTCCCATGTATGAACCTGCGGTTTATATATATTTTCTTATTAATGACGTTGAGAATATACATAATTTGGGATCTTTAAGTGGATGAGAGCAAATACTAGGTTGGTGCAAACATTATTATGATTTGGGACTGTGAATTTTAAATCATTATAACTAGGCTGAAACACATTTTTATTAATCAAAATAGGAACCATAACAATCAACAGATTTTTGCCAATGAGAAATAAGTGTTTATTCCTGTAGTGTAAAAATCCATGCTTCAGGATTTGACCAACTCTCGGAAAGCATTTCTGTCTCTTGTTGGTTGTGGAAACATTTTCCCTGCAAAAAGTTGTTGAGATGATTGAAGAAGTGGTGGTCATTCGGCAAGAAGTCAAGTGAATATGGTGGATGAGGCAAAATTTCATAGCTCAATTCATTCAACTTTTGGAGCATTGGTTGTAGGATGTGTGGTTGGGCATTGATGTGGAGAAGAATTGAGCCCTTTCTGGTCACCAGTGTTGGCTGAAGTCATTGCAGTTTTTGGTGCATCTCATTTATTTGCTGCCCACACCAGTATTCTTGCCTGGAAAATCCCATGGGCGGAGGAGCCTGGTAGACTGCAGTCCATGGGGTCGCTAAGAGTCGGACACGACTGAGTGACTTAACTTTCACTTTTCACTTTCATGCATTGGAGAAGGAAATGGCAACCCACTCCAGTGTTCTTGCCTGGAGAATCCCAGGGACGGGGGAGTCTGGTGGGCTGCCGTCTATGGGGTCGCACAGAGTCGGACACGACTGAAGCGACTTAGCAGCAGCAGCAGCAGCAGCAGCAGCAGCATTTATTTGCTGAACATACTTCTCAGATGGAATGATTTCACCAGGATTCAGAAAGCTGTAGTGGATCAGACAGGCAGCAGAACACCAAACAGTGACCATGACCTTTTTTTGGTGCAAGTTTGGCTTTTGCAAGTGCTTTGAAACTTCTTCTCGATTCAACCGCTGCCTTGTTCATCACTGGTTATCATATTACAATCCACTTTTCATTGCACATCACAATCCTATTGAGAAATGATTTGTTATTGTTGTGTAGAATATGAGAAGATGACACTTCAAAACAATATTTTTTTTTGATTTGCAGTCAACTCATGAGGCACCCACTTATCGAGCTTTTTCACCTTTCCACTTTGCTTCAAATAAATGCCAAATGACCAGATGGTCGATGTTGAGTTCTTCAGCAACTCCTCATGTATCTGTAAGAGGATCAGCTTACGGCAATTATCAGGATGGATGATTGCTCTCAATTGGTTGTTGTCAACTTCCGATGGCCAGCCGTTGCACTCCTCATCTTCAAGGCTCTTGTCTCCTTTGCAAAACTTCTTGAACCACCACTGTACATGTGTTAGCAGTTCCTGGGTCAAATGTATTGTTGATGTTGTAAGTTGTCTCTGCTGCTTTACAACCCATTTGAAATAAGAAAATTGCTTGAATTTACTTTTTGTCTAACATAATTTCTATAGTCTAAAACAAATATAAAATATTAATAACCAGCAAGTAAATGACGTTAGTAAAAAGCATAAAGTGAGAAATGTGCAGTAAAATGATGTATAACATAATCATATTTATTTAGAATGTATTCCAGTATCAAACAGCAAATTTCAACAATGCATAAACCATAACTAGTTTTGCACCAACATAATCTCTTACATTTCTCTAGTAAATTATATTTCTTTCAAAATTCCAATTGCCAAGTTTGATTATAGGGAGATGGAAAAAACTTCTGAGACCAAAGTGCTTAGAACTTTGAAATTAGCTTATGAATATACAAATAATTAATGCCACTTCATTCATTTAGAAAATATTTATTTTTCCTAGTTGTGTTCACATAAATGACACAGAAGAATATTCCCTGTTCTCAAAGAGCTTCCATTAATCATGTATCTTTTTTTCAGCCTTGCACATGTTACCATGTTTATTGAATACTATTAGAAGCTAGTCACTATGCTAAATGTTGGGATAGCGTGGATTAAGAGGACATGGTCCCTGATATCAAAGAACACACAGACCAGTGTATGCAGTACTTCTTTAGCATTTAGTGAGCCAATATGTTTTAAAAATAAGCTTGGTAGGTTAAATGGGCTTCCCAGGTGATGCTAGTGGTAAAGAACCCACCTGGCAATGCAGGAGATGTACGAGATGTGGGTTTGACCCCAGGATTGGGAAGATCTGCTGGAGGAGGGCATGACAAACCACTCCAGTATACTTACCTGGAGAATCCCATGGACAGAAGAGCCTGGCGGGCTACACTACATGGGGTCTCAAGGAGTCGGACATGACTGAAGAGACTTAGCACACACACATGAGCCAGTATGTTTTTAAAATAAACTTGGTAGACTAAATAATGGAAAATATGGAATTTTTTGGTGTCAAGGTTTGGTTGAAATTTATTTCTGGTGAATAAGTATTTCTGTGCTTATTTAAAAATAATCTCATCCTAAAGAATCTACCTATCTATATATAGGGCATGTAGATGACAGAAAGTGTCTGAAAAGAGCTTAGGAAAAATATTTCAGCGCTTGAAAAGTTACTGGCAGCATAGCAGTAACAATTGAAATGAATATCTGTGCAAACTTAAATATATATTATTTAATGCCAACCAGTGCTGTTAACTATACACCATACTTTACTTTTCTAGCTCATATTACATTGTGCCTCTATCTGCTTTCACTATAAGACTTCTATTTCAGCCTGAGGTAAGATAGAAGGTCAAGACATCAATAGAACTTCCCTTGAATTTCTAGAAAAGTGAGTGGAGTCTTTTCTTCTCAAGAGTTTATCAGAAATATATCCATGTATATCACTTGAAATAAATTTCTTCCTCTACTTATAACTTCTAAAAATTTCTGGTCTCTGTTAGTCTCCAAGGTTGTAGAAGCCTTTACATCTTCAGATAAAGGACATAGGGTATAATTTAAATCCTATACTGATGCCTATCTCTCCAAAATAGTACATCTAAATTCAGAATCAACAAATAGATTGTGGCGGAACAAACATACCATTTTGCTCAAATGGTGAAAGCATTTTACAAATAATTATATAACTTTGTAGTCAAGATGCATGACTAAATTATCAGGATGCTCTATGAAGCTCATGGAGAGGGTCATTTGTAAATTGATAAAAGTATTTTTCAAAAAGCAGGCCAGGATGTTATCAACCTAGAAACATATGCAAGAGTCCTGTGTCATTTCATTCACTCTAATGTACATTTCATTTTACAAGCATACAAATCTTTATTAAATCATTTCTGTTCTTCTTAATGGTCAACTTTAGCATTCATTTCACGGGTTTCAGAAATGCATGTGAAAATCCTTATCTGCAACTCTTTTGGCATTTAATCAGCTTCTCTTGAAATTTGTCCTTACATTTTAGACTTATCAGATGCCATTGTTTGCTATAATGAACACAATACCAAGTGTTACATTCGTCAGGTCATCTTTCTTTCCTGAGGCATTCTCCAGAAGCTTGCTGCTAAGACTCTTCTATCCATACATGCTCTGTTGGAGCCACTATAGAAAGAGACTGTTCAGGGACTGGGAGACTGTGTCCAAGCTGTCAGCCTTTCTGGCTGTGGGTTCCAGCCTGAACTGTGTGGTAAATCACAAATTTGCACAAGCCTCTTTTTCATCAGCATTCTCCCCATTTCTACCCAGGGCACCAGGTAGCATGAATAGACCAAGGACTCCAAAAAATTCTCCTCCATTAGGACACTTAGAGACCTTAGCTCATTAACTGTTCCATGGGTTGAGAGATAAAATATTGCCTGCCATGTCAGTAAACAAAAGATGTTGCAGCCATCAAGCCAGCACATTACCGCCGCCCTGACAGTGAGCTCTGAGAATGGGACCAAAGGATACCTGTCATCTAGCAGTCATCAGACTGCAGCTGCCCCTGACAGAGCAGCTTGCGGAAACTCCAGAGGAGAAATGAAGGATGCTGGTTCCAGATACTGGGGTACATAGCAAAGGAATGATTTCAGTGAATCCAGACTCTTGTATCTTTTCATATGTAGAAAATTGCTAAATTTCTTAACTTGACATATCTAGTTTTCTTTTATGAATGGAAATCTTTTATTCTTACTACCTGATATTATTGCAAAAACTCCTATATATCCTGGCTTCCCACCCGTCCTCTTTGAAAGAGTTTTCTCAGTTTTCTCATCTCAGCATCTGAGATACTGTCCCCTGGGCTTAAAGTCCTAAGAATGTCCCCTGAATAAAGGTTGTGCATTTTTTTTTTCAGTTGACAAGGGGCGAGGACGGTTTTCAGCAGAGTTCTTACCTGTCATGAGGTTGAGAAGTGTTGTACAAATGAGCCAAAGGTGGCTTCTGTGTATTGGCTCCTAGGTTATTTCCTCACTGCAGGCTGGAACCGTTAGTCCATTAGCTCAAAGTCCCTCTGATGCCAAGGTCAGATTTATACACATACATTTTTTAAAAATATAGTACAAAAAAGCAAAAATTTACCTTGTAAGGGCTTGCTTATTTATGTGCCCTGTGAAACCTCTCCATGATAGCTATCACCTGTTGAAAAGACCTAATATAGTTATAACGACCCAATTCCCTGCTCCTCTTTAAAGTTCTCTGACCCAGAGATGCCCTGCTGTCCTGATAAGTGACATCACCTAGGTACTTAAGCCCCATCTCTGGTCTTCCTCTCCCTGAGAATTCCCTTGCCTTCTTCCCCTCTGGGTAGTAATACTTCCACCATCTCCCCCTCCCCTAACCCACCCAAAGCATCTGGACTCCCCCACAGGCAGACATGTCAGAGCTCAAGTTTGTGTGTGCTTCAACCACCTCACGGTTGGATCTTTTCCCTAGAAAGTGAAAGAAAGTGAAAGTGAAGTCATGTCTGACTCTTTGCACCCCATGGACGATAGCCTATCAGGCTCCGCCGTCCATGGGATTTTCCAGGCAAGAATACTGGAGTAGGCTGCCATTTCCTTCTCCAGGGGATCTTCCCAACCCAGGGATCAAACCCAGGTCTCCTGCGTTGCAGACAGATGCTTTGCCATCTGAACCACCAAGGAAGCCCTCTTTTCCCTAGATTAGTCTCTAAATCCTTAGAACTTCTATGAAAAGCCATTTTCCCACAGAAATAGTAAAAAAAAAAAAAAAAACCCTTCAACCAGCCAAAGGCTTGAAATTGTCATTTCTGGGGAAGAAATCTTCACAAAGGCTGAGATAGGAGAGGGGGGAAAACAAATCATCAGAAGATAGCTGAGAAGACTTGGTGGCAGGTATATGTGGAAGGTATCCTGCATTGTACTAGAAATAAATGAAAAAGTATTTTAGTGAGTCTGAATTCTTGCCATATAGGATAAATGAAAGTCAGAAAATAGACATGAATTACCTTTAGATGTTCCATATAGTCACCATAGAGCTTCTATTTGTCAGGGCTTTCTACTAAGGGGATTCACCCAACAAGATCATATATGATGCCATAAACCCAGTATCCTAGACTGTGGGAATTTTTACCATGTGAACAGGGGTTCTTGACATTGAATCTGTGTGACAAATTCTTGGGATAGGCTTCAGGAGGAGAGCTTCATAAACCGCCTGGAATATGAGTGCAAAATGTAGGAGTGCGTGTGCAATGCACATGGTAGAGTCTGCTGGTGGTCTCTTAGCTTCCATCTTCCTAATCTTCCTTAGATTGTGCAGCCTCTCTTGAAGTTAGTGTGGTCATACATTTCAGCCAATGAAATGTTAGTAGAAGTAAGATGAGAACTCTGTGAAGTGACTTTTAAAGAATTGAGGATGTCCTTCTTTATCTTTCCTCCCCTCCTGCTGGCTTGAATATAGACAAAATGTCAAGAGCTGCAGCACTTCCTGGGGCCATGAGAGGTCTCAGAAATGTGCCCAGTAAAACCACAAGATGGAACTAGCTTGGCTCCCTACTACCATGTGGATGCCAAATTACCCCTGGACTGCTTATCTACATGAAAGA
The DNA here is from genome assembly GCF_000754665.1 of Bison bison bison. Taxonomy (NCBI): domain Eukaryota; kingdom Metazoa; phylum Chordata; class Mammalia; order Artiodactyla; family Bovidae; genus Bison; species Bison bison. The sequence goes on along the minus strand of NW_011494948.1, from coordinate 6,780,842 downwards.
GAAATGGTCTTCTATTCTTTTGTTTTGAATTCTGTTTCATCTTAGCTTATTTTTCAGTGATGCAGTGCATTTTTATGGGGAAAGTTTTCACATTTTTCATTCATTTCTCAAAAAGGCTTCTGATGTTGAAATATTTACTAACTTATTGACTAAAAGAATATATAGAGCCTAATAGGACAGATTCTGGTAAATAAATTACCTCACAAATACTTTGGGGAATTTTGTGGGATCCTGATCATTTGACAATAATGAATGAAAGTTAACCCATTAGTACTGATGTATAGTCCCTCTATATTCAGATTTAAGAAATGACTGTGGTTTGTATATTTTGAAAACCAAGTGTCTCGCATTTTAGTAATTTTTTTTCCATGAGCTTCAGATTGTTACTATCCAAGAATACTAGAGGGGCTTCCCAGGTGGTGTAGTGGTAAAGAATCCACCTTCCAACGCAGGAGATGCAAGAGACCTGAGTTCAATCCCTGGGTTGGGAACATACCCTGGAGAGGGAACTGGCAACCCACTCAAGTATTCTTATCTGGAAAATTCCATAGATAGAGGAGTCTGGCGGGCTACAGTCCATGGGGTTGCAAAGAGGAAGACATGACTAAGTGACTGAGCACCTATTAGTACACAGGGATACTAGAACAAATTACCTAGTTATTTTCTGATGGGCAAAGATTAATGGAAAGAAGCCATTGAGCTGAAGTGGTAGAGGAAACAACCTGTAAAAAAAATTGTGTGGTTGGAAGTACATCGAGGTTTTGAGAATAGTGAAAAGTTTCATCAGTTATAAAATATTAATTTTGGAAGTGGTACTAATTTTCTTCATGCGTGCATGCTAAACTGCTTCAGTATGTCTGACTAATATTAGGGAAAGAACAACGTGTGAGGCAAGGGGAAGTGGATTAATATATGATGTTCAGTATATAGAGTATATTATATATATGACTAGTGTATGATGAATTAGTATAAGATTTCCTGTGATTTCCTTGGCTGATGTTTCTTCTTGGTCTTTTATTTATTTTTTTTATTTAATTTAATTTTATTTTTAACTTTACAATATTGTATTGGTTTTGCCATATATCAAAATGAATCCACCACAGGTATACATGTGTTCCCCATCCTGAACCCTCCTCCCACCTCCCTCCCCATACCATCCCTCTGGGTCATCCCAGTATTGTCATGTCAGACTCTTTGCGACCCCATTGACTGTAGCCTACCAGGCTCCTCTGTCCATGGGATTTTCTAGGCAACAGTACTGGAGTGGATTGCCATTTCCTTCTCCAGTGGATCTTCCCAACCCAGGGATGGAACCCAGGTCTCCCGCATTGTAGACAGACGCTTTACCATCTGAGCCACCAGGGAAGTCCATAGTATTATGACTAGTTTAGTTGTATTTCGAGTGCTAATCTTACTGTTAACTTATTTTCTCTTTAAAAGCTCCTCTACTCTTAATGGAAATAAAAGCAAAAATAAACAAATGGGACCTAATTAAACTTAAAAGCTTTTGTACAATGAAGGAAACTATAAGCAAGGTGAAAAGACGGCCTTTGGAATGGAAGAAAATAATAGCAAATGAAGCAACTGACAAAGAATTAATCTCAAAAATATACAAGCAACTCCTGCAGCTCAATTCCAGAAAAATAAACAACCCAATCAAAAAATGGGCCAAAGAACTAAATAGACATTTCTCCAAGGAAGACATACAGATGGCTAACAAACACATGAAAAGATGCTCAACATCACTCATTATCAGAGAAATGCAAATCAAAACCACAATGAAGTACCATCTCATGCCACTCAGAATGGCTGCTATCAAGAAGTCTACAAACAATAAATGCTGTCAAGGGTGCAGAGAAAAAGGAAACTTCTTACACTGTTGGTGGGAATGCAAACTAGTACAGCCACTATGGAGAACAGTGTGGAGATTCCTTAAAAAACTGGAAATAGAACTGCCTTATGATCCAGCAATCCCACTGCTGGGCACACACTGAGGAAACCAGAATTGAAAGAGGCACATGTACCCCAATGTTTATCGCAGCACTGTTTATAATAGCCAGGACATGGAAGCAACCTAAATGTCCATCGGCAGATGAATGGATAAGAAAGCTGTGGTACATATACACAATGGAATATTATGCAGCTATTAAAAAGAATGCATTTGAATCAGTTCTAATGAGGTGGATGAAAGTGGAGCCTATTATACAGAGTGAAGTAAGTCAGAAAGAAAAACACCAATATAGTATATTAACGTATATATATGGAATTTAGAAAGATGGTAACAATGACCCTATATGCGAGATAGCAAAAGAGACACAGATGTAAAGAATAGACTTTTGGACTCTGCGGGAGAAGGCAAGGGTGGGATGATTAGAGAGAATAGCATTGAAACATGTATATTACCATATGTGAAATAGATCACCAGTCCAGGTTCAATGCATGAGAAGGGTGCTCAGGGATGGTGCCCTAGGATAATCCTGAGGGATGGGATGGGGAGGGAGGTGGGAGGAGGGTTCAGGATGGGCAATACATGTACACCCATAGCTGATTCATGTGAATGTATGGCAAAAACCACTACAATATTGTAAAGTAATTAGCTTCCTATTAAAATAAAACAAACAAACAAAAAAAGTTCCTCTACTCTTAAGTCTAACTTTATAAAATTTGGGAATCCAGTATTTTTACTGAGAAAGAAGTTTCATTTTAAAATAAATATTGATAGGAAATCAGGTTGAATAAATAAAAAATGTTATACTTTATGAACTTTTGAAAATATATGTAAATTTTTTAGACAGATTCATGGTACACTCTAAAAACATCAATTTTATTATTATTGTTAATTGCTATAAAATGGTATTTTTAGTAAAAAATAATGTTATTCAATTATATCTCTATTCGTAGATTTTTGAGTAAAGTATTACATTCCAGTTTTTGGAAACTTTGAGCTATGAAAGTCAGAACAGATTTTTGTATAGAAAATGTTGTTAGCTAAGATTAAAAACAAACAAAACTTAGATTATACACACAATCTATCAATGCTATACCAAAATCTATGAAAACTTTTCTTTTCCTAAAATTGAATACTAAATAATTTATAGAAAATACATTTAAGAGTAGAAAAATGAACCCGAATGTTTCATTCAGTTCAATTCACTGTTAGCAATTTCATATATATCTAACACAAAACTGTATATTACCAAATGGGATAACTTGATAATATGCAGTTGTTTCATAAGCAATATTATGGCTTTTCCACTAAATGATGTATCTTGTTCATCTTTTTTTATTCTTTAATAACATTATATCAAAATAATTCAGTCTTACATGTGCAAATTATAATTTACCTATATTTTTGAATTTGTCGTTTAGATTACTTACAACTTCCCCCCACGTATACAATGCTGTAACAACATCTAGTACTAAATATTTGTAAAGACAATTTCTCTAGCATGAATTTCTAGAGGGCTGAGATGTATACATGCCTAAGAAATATGTTATGTGCCCTGCTAAATTTTGCCCCAAACGTCTTGTGTAACTTTCTGTGGCGCTTAACATTGTAAGACATTATGTTTAAACTACCCTGGCTGACAGTGGGGAGTCATTTCCCTTTTTCTCATCTTCTTTTCCGTCATGTATTCTTTTCTTTCTCCCTCTTACCCTCCTTCTTCCCTTTCTTCCTTTCCCCTTTCCCTCTTCCTCATTCCCTACTCCTCCTTTTGTACCTTTATTTACTTTTTCTTCCATTCTGCCAATTCAGTCATGAAAAAAAAAATGGCACTTTACTGTTTTCAATTTTACTTGAATCACTGGATTTGAATACTTTTCACATTAATTTTTTATTTATATTTGTTTCTTCTTTTGTGAATTGTTTGATCAGTTATTGACATATTCAGTTTTATAAAGCTCTTTAAAGGTGTTAACCTTTGCCTGACAAGAATTTAAAATTTTTAGAGAGACATTTCTGGTCATTTTTATAGTATAGTGTCTACTTAGCCATTAACAAGTTTTGGACATGTTCGCCTGTATTTCCTTTCAGTATTTTTTTATTTTTTGTTCCTTCCATTTGTCCGTATTTCCCCCAATAATTTAAAAATGCTTACTCTACTCACATTCCTAATTCTTACATGACTAGGAGCTGTTTTCAGGCTCTGTTGCTCTCACTTCCTCTGTCTCTCTCTTTTTCCTTTTGATTTATCTGCCTGACTTTTGCCTGTACTTGTACAATAGTTTTAAAATTACAATGTCTTTATATATGTTTTACTAGTTTCAGAGTTAATGACCCATTACTACTCCATTACCTTAGTTATTCATACTCATTTATAAAAATACATAATTAAAAAAAATTGCAAGTCAAAATTCAGAATACAAAGGTCAAAAGTTTAGTTCAAAATGCAATGGAACCAAAATTGTAATACTCTATGTATATGGATAAGTAAAAACATAGATTCAAAGATCTGTATATTCAAAGATGTAATCTGTTCACTATTTTGTATATCCAAAAGGGTACCAGAATCTCATGTGTGTTCAGAGCATGCATGGGCACTATAAAAATGAAAGTGGAAAATTTATACTGGACATTGAAATTTGTCTATTACTATAATATAGATTAATATGCCAAGGATGATTTCTTATTGTGTTTTAGGTAGGCTTTAATGATAATTTATGATGCTGTTACTAGAGCAGAAAAAATAAATGAATCATTATATTCAGTATATGTCACAAAATATTGTCAGCTATAGTGCAACCATTTAAATAAATGAGACTAAATTAAAGTTAGCAGCCAACCTTTTAGTGACTTAAATTGTTTATTGGCCTAACTTTCCAAAATATGCATTTCTACTTAGCACAGTATCTGTCACAAAAAGGAAAGCTTTATATTAAATATATAGGAGTAAGCTCTTTAAAAATTAAAAAAATTTTTCTCATATTTTCCCTCTAATGTTCACCGTATTCAAATTGAAAAAATTCCTATTAGAGTTAGTTATTTTATTATTTTTCAATATTTATAATAGTCATGCTATTTAAATAAATGACTAAAAATCTTTGAACACTTAAAGTTTAAGAAAAACATTATCATTATCATAGAAGTATAAGTTTTTTATGTGTGAATTTCAAAATGAGTGCTATATGTGATTCTTTGTACCATATTCTAGCCTGATGAATATCAATAATGATCACTTCTCATACTTTATGTGTAATAAATTGATGGTTTTTTATAGATTATAATGCTTTACTTCAGTTTGAAAAAATTGGAATCACAATTATCAATAACAAGAAAGAGAAAACAAGAAAGAATGATGTCAAATAGAAGAAGAAAAAAGAAAAAAATTTAAAGATTGGTGTCAAAGCATAAGAAAATAAGTGAAAACAAATCTGTGACAAAAAATAGTATGACATATTATGTACATTCACTCAGGTTCCTAGTGTTGACTAATATCACATTTCTCTCTGCACAAAAAGAATACAGATCTTTTATTCCATATGAGTTAGAAAAAGATGCTGGAGGTTTCAGTTTCTGCTGTGCATTCTGGCACTGTTCATTTTCTATTTGTTTACTCTCAGTTGAGTTAGTTTGAAAGGAGCTAGATTAATAGCCCTATAAACATAACCCTATGCCATTATGCAATTAGTTTAGTTTAGTTTTGTTTTCTTGAAATATGCTGTTGGATGAAAGACTTAAATATATGTTACATAGAACAAAACTGTGACCCAATGTGGGAGTCTCACTATTTTCTGTCTTAAGAGTTCATTAGATAAAAGGGAATGCATGTTTTCTTTCTCTTAATGTTTGCTATCAGATATCACCAGGCACTCCATAGCAAGCAAAGCAACCCTTCCTTAGTCCTCCAGAAAACAACTCACCATGTGTCTGCATTGATGTATTTTGTCTTTTACCCAGTCCTTTCTCCTTACTGCAGCCTTTCCTTTATTCTCTTACTCTGTTTCAGTCTTTTTAATCTTCAGACCAGTTCTAGTTGTTTTATTTTTCAATATTGAGAAAGTAATATTTACTTATTAAATTATAGCCTTCCAAGTTCTGAATAAATTTTATTGTCAAAACCATTCATCCCATATCATATTAAACACACTAAAATGTACCCATGGTCCACATTAAATAAATATAATTTATATGTAACTATAAAAGTTTAGTTATTATGTATTATAAGCATTGAATCAACCCTTTATTAAGTTTAATTTCACAGCTTTATTTTTGCCTTTGGAGCTAATGCTTCTTTTCAAATAGTAAATTTATTTTCCAGGCATTTGGAAAGCTCATAGAACTTAAGCACTGTGTCTAACAAATAAAATGGACTTGAATTTCATAGCGGATGGCCCCTACATATTTTAAATTGTCATCTCTCTCCTGAAATAGCTATCACTTTCAGTCTATTTTGCCATATTCTGATCACCTCTCATTCATTCTATTAGTGATGGAAGGATCTTCTGTTCTAAATAGTCTGAAATGACTGAATGCCTGATAGTTATCACTGGGCAGATGAGATTGGCAGCAGTTTATTGGCCACATGTGCTCACATTCCAGGAGAGGGGGTCACTGCAGACCACGCAGGGCCATGTGGCGGCTGTCCTCAGAAGCAGAGTGAACCAGTGGGCGCTGTGGGGGACAAGCTGTGCAGTGACTAGAGGGCGAGGGGACCTTCGATTTCCTCAGGAGCTGTGATTGGCTTGTTTGTACAACTTTATGGCTGACAGGCAGGTGAAACTCACTAGATTAAGGACCAAGTGGCGTGCAGCAGGTCTGGGTTAGAGAGGGGAATCAGTGGGTAGGGATGGGGAACCTTCCCTGCTGGGCAGGGGGGCATATCTGGTGAGAGCAGGAGCTCTCATGGTGAGGCATTTGGGAACCAGTGAGGGGCACAGATATCAAGGCAACGCATGGAATGTCAGACCTTACAAAGCACACCCGCTTTGCAGACTTTCCCCTTCCTCCCTCCCTCAATCCTTAGTGCCCATAGGATTCCGGCTATAGGTGTGGCCCACATAGGAATTCCTTGGTGGCTCAAAGGGTAAAGAATCTGCCTGTGAAGCAGGAGTCACAGGTTTGATCCCTGGGTCAGAAAGATCCCTGGAGAAGGGAATGGCAACCCACTCCAGTATTCTTGCCTGGAGAATTCCATGGACAGAGGAGCCTGGTGGGCTACAGTCCACGGGATCACAAAAAAGTCAGGTATCAGACACTACTGAACAACTAGCACATAAGGGATGGTCTATACTGAAGTTCCTGTTCACTATAATACAACATTGTTTTTCTTCTTAAATGATGAAAAATGTGCTGTCCAAAAGAGAAAGCTGTATTTCAGCAAGGATTATCAAAATAATGAAATTTGGCATTCTATGTTTTTAGTCGGTATGGGTTACAAATGTAAGGATCCCCACCCTCCACTCCCAATCCATTATCATTGAGTTTTCTTTTCCCTGGTTTGTCTTTACATACATCTCTCTATAATTTTATATCTCAACTAGAAGACTCTGGGAAGTTACCTAGTTTTTAGCTTAATTATTGCCATTTAAAAATAACCGTTACCTATGGCTGTCACTAATACTTCAAACACTATGTGTGTGTGTGCCTAATCAAACATTATTGTAATTTTCATAATGAATAATACATTTTTCTACAATAAAACATTATTTGCTTAATTTAGGCAAAAAATAGGAAACATAATTGTTAGAAACAATTCAAAGGTACATGTTATGATTAATTTTGGTATTGTTTCTAATACTTAAAAGTATCACTTTTTTTTTTCCCCCCAGCAAGGATTGAGTTGTTAGAGAAAGTAAGCAGGATAACAGCAAGAGGAGTCAGCCAGGTTTTTAGTTCTTACCATGAGCATTGAAATCCAGTCTCCTCTCAAGATAGATTGTAAACCCAAAATATCTGCTCTTGATTAAACTGAGGAGATGATATTAAAAATATGCAATTCCAGTATACCACGGGCACAGACACCGAGCACTGTCTGAACAAGATGAATGTTATCTATTTGGACTCAAGCAAGGTCCTGTGGACCCCTGCAGAGCGGGCCTGAAGTCCATCGTGGCTGGACTGTGAGGAGATTGTGGGCAAGGATGCCAGCAGAGGGATCTGGTTGACTTGGCCTGAGTATGCTTGGTGTTTGAGGCTCAGGGTTTTGGTTCATTACCAGCTGTTGTGGAGGCATTTTAATATTTTAGTAACCAACATGGGGTGTCAGTCCATCGTGGTTAAATGACTGCCGGCCCTGTAATTTCAGAATAAGGATGAAGGACCTAATCTGAATCTTAATAATTGTATAGCAAGATATGTTCCTTCTATTTTGTAATCAGCATCGAGTGAACAGTGGTTTATGCTGTTAAATTTGGGCCCTTAAATTATTTTAAGTCCTCATAACTTCCATTTTTAACCCAATATTTATATTACTGAAGAGGCATGTTTTGACTAGTTGAATCAGTCATTTTTCAGAAATTCAGTTTTACAAACGAATGAAACAGATAATATGATAGTCTGATGTCTATTTTATGAATGTTTCTTTACCTCAGCACTTCAAACTTGGTACTTTTAAGGCAGCATGAGAGACCTTACAGTATCATATATTAAAAGACTCAAAGATTATGTCTTTGTTTGAAATGCTTCTCCCTTTTTTTGCTACATGCCTTGAGTGATGGAATGTGTTTCTCTACCCTTTTAGTTTGGGGCTTGACCATGTAGTCTTCTTTGGCCAATAGTATGTGGATGAGAGTGAGAGCTTATCAGTTCTGCTCAGCCTTTTTGTACTTCTACAATTGGCATGAAAAAAGTATGACTCAGCTGGCCCTTTGCTTTAAGGACAGTGGGAGGCAGATGGGGTAAAACTGAATCCAACTCATAGCTTGCAGTCTAGCTTAGCAATCCCACTGATGGATGAGAAAAAATAAAAGATTGTAGTTTTAAGTTATAGAGATTCCAGGTGTTTTTTAAAAAGCAGTAAGGTTGTATCATTACTTTCTTGATGCAAAGACCTATTAAAACACTGTACTAACTGAGAATGCATCCAAATGTGTGGAATTATGAACTTTAACACTTTAAAATGCATCAAAAATATACATAGCCAAATGTTCCAGAAGTTAAGGGATCACCTACTACAAATCATTCATTCTAATAATATGCTAACAGAGAAAGGTGTTCAACTAAATCTGTAGAACTCAGAAGTGAACCTTAGAAAATACGCCAAACATTTTGAACTCTTATACAAGCTACTGAAGTTTCTATAAACCAGAATGAAATTTTGAGGTCATGATCTCTTTGGATATTTATGCTCTTTAAATCATAAAAATAAAATCCAAGATGTCACAATAATTGATAATACCTGAGATTGGGTGGTTTCCACAATTCATATAGCCATTAAATCCAGGAATTGAGTCTTATCAAGATGAGCTAGGGGAAAAAAAAAAAAAACAAACATGACTCTGGATTTTGCAGTATTTAAGTCTTGGTTATTTGTCTGAGATCAGTGTCAACTCTGGTGGCAAAGTTACTAATTAACAGTTCATGCTGAAAATTGCTTAGGTAGTTGTTGAGGAAAATGTGGCTTTGGAGAAGTGACAATGGCAACATGATTTATTTTCCTGGGTGTCAAATGTTATTTTATGAGTGTTTCATGGTTGTTACCTTAAGAAAGAATCTAGGCTTTTGGAAAACAGTTTCCAGTGCTTTCATGAACAGAGGAGACAGGGTTCCAGTCAGACAAATAGAAATAAGTAAGTTGTTTTAAAATGCTGGAAAAATAAAATTAATTACTTGAAGCAGGATTTCCAATAAAAGCATATATTCTAGTCAATGACTTTTGAACCTTTTAGTCATCAGAATTCATGAGGGGGAGAAGTCTGAACCACTTAAAGATGTTTTACTACCAAAGGAGACTGTTTCATTACAGTTTTATCTGCATGCAGAATTCCTCTACTGAAACCATGTCAGTGATAATTCAAGGTCTCCCACCTCCAAAATAAAACATAATTTAAATCATGCCATATTGTATTAATTGAGGTACCTGGATCCTTTTTAATCTAGTAGTGACGAATATTACAATACTGTTTATTTTTATTATCTCGAGACGGGTAAATCCTCACTCCATTTGGAAAGATTATTTCTTGCTTCACTACTCACTGATTACTCACTGACCCAGAAAAAACAACTTCATAACAACCCCTCACTTTTTACCAAGTTAGGAAACATGCATTTTAAAATAGTGTGAAGAAAATTATTATGGAGTAAGTCTCAACAAGCTATTTTCCAAGCACTGCAGTTCTGAGTTATGGAAGTGTGACATAAAAAATCTAGTTTTGACAGAAGATGTATGGTTAAGGTTTTATAGAATCTCAGCTTTGAAAGAATTCTTCCTAATCCTTTATTTTTAAAAGTCCAGCTGGATAGATTACATTTTAATTGCTCCTTTCCTCCTTTCAGGTTATTCTTCTCTTTCACCATCTATATTTGTGTTTCCAAAATTATCTAGTGTTCAATAGCCCATAAAAGCTTTGTTTATTGTTAGGTTTGAGTTTTAGGTTTTTTTGGCCAACAAAATAGTTTCCTCATTACTTTCAGTAAAATTTGGATGTAGGTCAAGGCTGAATCTGCACGCTTTGCTGTAATATTCCAACTCTGGCATTTATTTTATAGTTCAGATGACTAATAATATGTTGGACATTATGAATGACAGGATGTGAATAGTAGAATCAGCCCTATTACATGGCTTAGGGCAACAGATTTGTAAGAAGAAAGTTATAACACAGCTACTGTTGCCTACTGTTGTTTAGGGCTAAACTCAGGGCTGAAAACAAAGGCTAAAATTAGGTTTTACTGTGACAATTTGGTGTCTAAACAAGATGGAAGAGAACAATGTTTTCCTAACTGATATTTAAAAAATTTTAAATATTGTAATTTTATAGTTCTTTGAGTTAGACAAGGATGTGGTAACACCCCAACAAGATGTCCTTTTCATTATAGGGGACTGGAATGCGAAAGTAGGAAGTCAAGAAATAACTGGAGTAATGGGCAAATTTGGCCTTGGAGTACAGAATGAAGCAGGGCAAAGGCTATCAGAGTTTTGCCAAGGGAACGGACTGATCATAGCAAACACCCCCTTCCAACAACACCAGAGAAGACTCTACACATGGACATCACCAGATGGTCAATACCAAAATCAGACTGATTATATTCTTTGCAGCCAAGATGGAGAAGCTCTATACAGTCAGCAAAAACAAGACCAGGAGCTGACTGTGCCTCAGATCATGAACTCCTTATTGCCAAATTCAGAATTAAATTGAGGAAAGTAGGAAAAACTACTAGACCATTCAGGTATGACCTAAATCAAATCCCTTATGACTACATAGTGGAAGTGACAAATAGGTTCAAGGGATTAGATCTGATAGACAGAGTGCCTGAAGAACTATGGACGGAGGTTTGTGACATTATACAGGAAGCAGTGATCAAGACCATCCCCAAGAAAAACAAATGCAAAAAGGCAAAATGGTTGTCCAAGGAGGCTTTGCAAATAGCTGAGAAAAGAAGAGAGGTGAAAGACAAAGGAGAAAAGGAAAGATACACCCATTGGAATGCCGTGTTCCAAATAATAACAAAGAGAGATAAGAAAGCCTTCCTTAGTGATCAATGCAAAGACATAGAAGAAAACAATAGGATGGGAAAGACTAGAGATCTCTTCAAGAAAATTAGAGATACCAAGGGAAATTTTCATGCAAGATGGCCTCAATAAAGGACAGAAATGGTATGGACCTAACAGAAGCAGAAGATATTAAGAAGAGGTGGCAAGAATACACAGAAGAACTATACAAAAAAGATCTTCACAACCCAGATAATCACAATGGTGTGATCACTCAGCTAGAGCCAGACATCCTGGAATGTGAAGTCAAGTGTACCTTAGGAAGCATCACTACAAACAAAGATAGTGAAGGTGATGGAATTCAGTTGAGCTATTTCAAATCCTAAAAGATGATGTTGTGAAAGTGTGGCACTCAAATGCCAGCAAATTTGGAAAACTCAGCAGTGGCCACAGGACTGGAAAAGGTCAGTTTTCATTCCAATCCCAAAGAAAGGCAATGCCAAAGAATGTTCAAACTACTTCAGAATTTCACTCATCTCACATGCTAGCAAATTCAAATGCTAGAATAATGCTCAAAATTCTCCAAGCCAGGCTTCAACAGTATGTGAACCATGAACTTCTAGATGTTCAAGCTGGATTTAGAAAACGCAGAGGAAACAGAAATCAAATTGCCAACATTCACTGGATCATCAAAAAAGCAAGAGAGTTCCAGAAAAACATCTATTTCTGCTTTACTGACTATGCCAAAACCTTTGACTGTGTGGATCACAACACACTGTGGAAAATTCTTCCAAAGATGGGAATACCAGACCACCTGACCTGCCTCCTGAGAAATGTGTATGCAGGTCAAGAAGCTACAGTTAGAACTGGGCATGGAACAACAGACTGGTTCTAAGTCGGGAAAGGAGTCTGTCAAGGCTGTACATTGTCACCGTACTTATTTAATTTATATGCAGAGTGCATCATGAGAAATGCTGGGCTGGATGAAGCACAAGCTAGAATCAAGATTTCCAGGAGAAATATCAGTAACATGCAGATGACACCACCCTTATAGTGGAAAGTGAAGTAGAACTAAAGCACCTCTTGATGAAAGTGAAAGAGGAGAGTGAAAAAGTTGGCTAAAAACTCAACATTCATAAAACTAAGATCATGGCATCTGATCCCCATCACATCATGCCAAATACATGGGAAAACAGTGGAAACAGTGACAGACTTTATTTTTGGGGGCTCCATAATCACTGCAGATGGTGACTGCAGCCATGAAATTAAAAGACACTTACTTCTTGGAAGGAAAGTTATGACCAACCTAGATAGCATATTAAAAAGCAGAGACATTACTTTGCCGACAAAGGTCCATCTAGTCAAGGCTATGGTTTTTCCATTTGTCATGTATGGATGTGAGAGTTGGACTATAAAGAAAGCTGAGCGCTGAAGAATTGATACCTTTGAACTGTGGTGTTGGAGAAGACTCTTGTGATTTGCCTGGACAGCAAGGAGATCCAACCAGTCCACCCTAAAGGCAATCAGTCCAGATATTCATTGGAAGGACTGATGCTGAAGCTGAAACTCCAATACTTTGGCCACCTGATGTGAAGAACTGGCTCATCTGAAAAGACCCTGATGCTGGGAAACATTGAAGGCAGGAGGAGTAGTGGACGACAGCGGATGCGGTGGTTGGATGGCATCACTGACTCAATGGACATGAGTCTGAGCAAGCTCCAGGAGTTGGTGATGGACAGGGAAGCCTGGCGTGCTGCAGTCCGTTGGGTTGCAAAGAGTTAGACAGGACTGAGCTACTGAACTGAACTGATAGTTCTTTGAAAATACATCCGAGGTCTCACTAAAAGTAAGGTGTGTATGTGTGTGTACATTTGTAAGTAGAAGCACAAATTAGCCTGGGAGGTTGTTGTAATGTTCTTTGTTAATGTTATGTGTATTAGGTGACTTTCTGGATTGATAACATTGTATAGGATACTTTCAATAAACATCTATTTTATTATATACTAAACCAACTATGGTATTTTCCTTTCAGAGTTAGTTTAGTTTATAATTGACTTACAAAAAGAGAGGGCAGAAAAAAGTTAAGTTTCAAAATGTAACTTAGGAGTAGACATAAAAGAGTTTTGGCATATGGTACCTGAGCATTCACACACAAATGTATTAAGCTAGAAGTGAAACTACGAGTCGCTCAGTCATGTCCAACTCTTTGCGACCCTGTGGACTGTAGCTTGTCAGGCTTCTCTGTCTGTGGGATTCTTCAGGCAAGAATACTGGAGCAGGTAGCGACTCCTTTCTCCGGGGGATCTTCCTAACCCAGGGATCAAATCTGGGTCTCCCACATTCTAGTCAGATTCTCTACCATCTGAGCCACCAGGGAAGCCCCTAGACCCAGTTAATACTTCGGTCAAGTTAGAATCTGAATATTGGGCATCTTATTAACTTTATATGGAGAAGGCAGTGGCACCCCACTCCAGTACTCTTGCCTGGAAAATCTCATGGATAGAGGAGCCTGGTGGGCTGCAGTCCATGGGGTCGCTAAAGAGTAAGACAGGACTGAGCGACTTCACTTTCACTTTTCACTTTCATGCCTTGGAGAAAGAAATGGCAACCCACTCCAGTGTTCTTGCCTGGAGAATCCCAGGGATGGGGGAGCCTGATGGGCTGCCGTCTATGGGGTCGCACACAGTCAGACACAACTGAAGTGACTTAGCAGCAGCAGCAGCAGCATTAACTTTATAACAGAGAGTGGCAAAGTGTTCTCCAGACAGAAGAATGAGCTGCTTAAAGGTGTATGTATGGAATGAGGGGGTGGGTTAGAGAAGTGTTGATTAGAGGTGTCTGAGTGCTGGGAAAAATGTGAGGGTTTATAGTACCAGATGTAATAACACTTTAAGGAAATGTCAAGTACCATATTTCAATGTTCAGGTGTTTATCCAGTGGTTCATTTATTTGTACTGATTCCGGGCCCAAGTATACTAATCCCGTGGTGACTAACCATTTATTTATTTATTTTTTGAAATTAATTTTATTTTATTTATTTATTTTTTAAATTTTTTTACCAAAATATAAAGTCTATATATTGTTACCAAGTAAGTGAAACATATAGATTCTTACTCAAAGGGAACTAACAGGTTAAAATGACACAATAGTCTTGACAAAACTGAAAATCTTTAAATAAACCTATAGTTTGGGCTTTACCTTTTATTTGATTATAGAGGGATATCAATTCCTATTATCATTAATGATGGTGATTATGAGATTCTCATCCATATTAACAACTCATCTATAATGATAAACCTGATCAATTATATAAGGATTTTTGGAATAAAATAATAATAAAAAATAAAGCAATGACAAAAGGTTGCATGTCAGTCAGTCAGTTCAGTCGCTCAGTTGTGTCTGACCCTTTGTGACTCCATGAACTGCAGCACGCCAGGCCTCCCTGTCCATCACCAACTCCTGGACTCCACACAAACCCATGTCCATTGTGTCCATGATGCCATCCAACCATCTCATCCTCCGTCGTCCCCTTCTCCTCCTGCCCTCATCTTTCCCAGCATCAGGGTCTTTTCTACCTGAGTCAGCTCTCCACATCAGGTGGCCAAAGTACTGGAGTTTCAGCTTCAACATCAGTCCTTCCAATGAACATCCGGGCCTGATCTCCTTTAGGATGGACTGGTTGGATCTCCTTGCAGTCCAAGGGACTCTCAAGAGTCTTCTCCAATACCACAGTTCACAAGCATCAATTCTTCAGTGCTCAGCTTTCTTTATAGTCCAACTCTCACATCCATACATGACCACTGGAGTAACAATAGCCTTGACTAGATGGACCTTTGTTGGCAAAGTAATGTCTCTGCTTTTTAATAAGCTGCCTAGGTTGGTCATAACTTTCCTTCCAAGGAGAAAGTGTCTTTTAATTTCATGGCTGCAATTACCATCTGCAGTGATTTTGGAGCCCAGAAAAATAAAGTCAGCCATTGTTTCCACTGTTTACCCATCTATTTGCCATGAAGTGATGGGAATGGATGCCATGATCTTAGTTTTCTGAATGTTGAGCTTTAAACCAACTTTTTCACTCTCCTCTTTCACTTTCATCAAAAGACTCTTTAGTTCTTCACTTTCTGCTATAAATGTGGTGTCATCTGCATATCTGAGGTCATTGATATTTCTCCCGGTCTTAATTCCAGCTTGTGCTTCCTCCAGCCCAGCGTTTCTCATGATGTACTCTGCATATAAGTTAAATAAAGAGGGTGACAATATACAGCCTTGCCGTACTACTTTACCTATTTGGAACCAGTATGTTGTTCCATGTTCAGTTCTAAATGTTGCTTCCTGAGCTGCATACAGATTTCTCAAGAGGTAGGTCTGGTGGTCTGGTATTCCCATCTCTTTCAGAATTTTCCACAGTTTATTGTGATCCACACAGTCAAAGGCTTTGACATAGTCAATAAAGCAGAAATAGATGTTTCTCTGGAACTCT
>NW_011494948.1:6762401-6764674 GCF_000754665.1 Bison bison bison | reverse complement strand
TTTGAACATTACTTTAATAGCGTGTGAGATGAGTGCAATTGTGCAGTAGTTTGAGCATTCTTTGGCATTGTCTTTCTTTGGGATTGGAATGAAAACTGACCTTTTCCAGTCTTGTGGCTACTGCTGAGTTTTCCAAATTTGCTGGCATTTGAGTGCTGCATTTTCACAACATCATCTTTTAGGATTTGAAATAGCTCAACTGGAGTTCCATCACCTCCACTAACTTTGTTCGTAGTGATGCTTCCTAAAGCCCACCTGACTTCACATTCCAGGATGTCCTGCTCTAGTGAGTGAGAGTGATCACACCTTCATGATTATCTGGGTCGTGAAGATCTTTTTTTTTTGTATAGTTCTTCTGTGTATTCTTTCCACCTCTTCTTAATATCTTCTGCTTCTGTTAGGTCCATACCATTTCTGTCCTTTATTGAGCCCATCTTTGCATGAAATATTCCCTCTGTATCTCTAATTTTCTTGAAGAGATCTCTAGTCTTTACCATTCTATTGATTTTTTCTATTTCTTTGCATTGATTGCTGAGGAAGGCTTTCTTATCTCTCCTTGTTTTTCTTTGGAACTCTGCATTCCAATGGGTATATCTTTCCTTTTCTCCTTTGCCGTTCACCTCTCTTCTTTTCACAGCTATTTGTAAGCCCTCCTCAGACAGCTATTTTGCTGTTTTGCATTTCTTTTTCTTGGTGATAGTCTTGCTCCCTGTCTCCTATACAATGTCACGAACCTCCGTCCATCAGAACCTCATCAGACACTCTGTCTATCAGATCTAGTCCCTTAAATCTGTTTTTCACTTCCACTGTATAGTCATAAGGGATTTGATTTTAGTCATACCTAAATGGTCTAGTTACTAAGTGGCAACAAAAATTGCATTAATTGCATAAGCTCTTTGTATTGTGATTAAAAATAGAACATCTAAATGTTTGATTCATTACAATAATGCACTTTTATTCATAGTGGTGATCCATACCCTCAATGTCTTGAGGACATTCATACTCAAGAAATTAAATGATATGCCTATTTCATAAAATTAGTAAAAAGCTAACTCAGAATTAAAAGTTAGGTTTCTCTCAGTTCCAACCAGTGTTTTTTCTATTCTTCTGAATGATCTTAAATATTTCTCCATCTCTCCCCCTCCTTTCAGGTGTTCCCCCTCAGTACAATCTCATACTAAACCATAACATAGGAAACAGTTAAAAGTCAGAGCCCAAGTTTGCACAGAAGACAGTGACATGGAGCCCTCATCTCTCTCTCCATCTCTGCATCAGCCTGAGGCACCTCCACACAACCCAGCTTGGTTCCCACCAACAATACATGGATGTTCACTGCCCAGTAGCACTCTCCCTCCAAAGTGAAGGGAACAGAAACTAGGAAACTAGCAATGACCATGTGCCTATTAATCCCCAGTTGTTGTGGATAATTTAAATCATGTACTTCTCAAAAAAAAAAAGTAATTTATATGTGGCTAAGTCTATCTGAAGCCACTCAGTGTCCAAGAAGTCATGGGCTAATTGGACTACAAAACATGATGACATTAGAACTGCATTTGGAACCTATTGAAACTTATTGGTGAATGAGTAAGTAAATTTTATTATTTTGTATTGTCCATGTCTTCAGTTCAGTTCAGTTCAGTCGCTTAGTCATGTCTGACTCTTTACGACCCCATGAATCGCAGCACTCCAGGCCTCCCTGGCCATTACCAACTCCTGGAGTTCACCCAGACTCATGTCCATCAAGTCAGTGATGCTATAGAGCCATCTTATCCTCTGTTGTCTCCTTCTCCTCTTGCCCCCAATCCCTCCCAGCATCGGAGTCTTTTCCAATGAGTCAACTCATTGCATGAGGTGGCCAAAGTACTGGAGTTTCAGCTTTAGCATCAGTCCTTCCAAAGAAATCCCAGGGCTGATCTCCTTCAGAATGGACTGGTTGGATCTTCTTGCAGTCCAAGGGACTCTCAAGAGTCTTCTCCAGAAGCTACCCAAATGTGTGAGCAAAGACAGCATACCCATAATATAGCTCACTTAGGTTCCTTCTTTATGATGCATAATTCCTTAATTATCCATTTGTGAAATAAGAACAAACATTAAGAAATGTTCTGGAATATAGGACTTATTCACGTTTTGCTTCCTAATCTTTCTGTTGTACAGGGCCAGATCTCCTC
Organism: Bison bison bison; assembly: GCF_000754665.1. Taxonomy (NCBI): domain Eukaryota; kingdom Metazoa; phylum Chordata; class Mammalia; order Artiodactyla; family Bovidae; genus Bison; species Bison bison. Next base: position 6,762,506 of record NW_011494948.1, on the reverse strand, counting down.
TTAGCCACTTGATTGTTTTTATGTGAAGCACATCTTACTATCGCCTTATTTTGGTTGCTTTTGTTCACAAGAATTGTTAATATGAGAATGTGTATCCACCTTAAT
>NW_011494948.1:6727977-6762301 GCF_000754665.1 Bison bison bison | reverse complement strand
AAAAAAAAAAAAAAAAAAAAAAAAAAAAGAGTCTTCTCCAACACCACAGTTCAAAAGCATCAATTCTTCAGCATTCAGCCATGTCTTATGACACTCCAAATGCAGGGTTTGCTGGTAAAACAGTTCAAATCCCCAAGGGACTCTCTTATTTGCCTCCTCTAGCTCCCAGATTGTAGAGGTAGACTCTACAGTCTAGCTGCTCATGTCTTCCTGCTCATGTCTACTTAAGGAGACATGATAGGGCATAAAAGTTCTGGAATCAAATCACCTAGCGGGAAGTATGGGAGGCAGAAGAGGTGGAAATGTTAGCTTCCTCTGAGATGAGGGAGTATGGAATATTTGGAGGGGTTTTCTTCCTTTGCCCTCGCACCTACCCCGATGAAATGTGACTCCATAAATGCCCTGGATTTTGAATCATGAGATCTGTACTTTCTTTTCCCTTGGGCCAAGGCAGAGGGTCTTTAAAATAGGTGTAGAATCATCCTACACTCCCTACCTGTCACTGTATGAAGCAATATTCAGTAATCCTGTTTTGTTTCCCTGTCATCTTTTACTGCATCATGATCAGAAGAGAGCAGATCTGGGTCCTTCTTTCCATTAAAAGATAAGAGCCCCTCTCCTTTATAAAAAAAAAAAAAAAGGAGTAAAGAATGTGTGCTGAGCATATATGCAAAATGATTGATACAAATAATCTGATGGTTCTCAGGCTCCTAACAGAACCAACTAAAGGGGGAGCCTCTTTTTCTTATTAGTACCATTGAGGGAGATGGTGGAAACTTTCTCTCACGCTTGTGTGTGTGTGCTTAGTAGCTTAGTTGTGTCAGACTCTTTGTGACCCCATGGACTGTAGCCTGCCAGGCTCCTCTGTCCATGGGATTCTCCAGGCAATCATACTGGAGTGGGTTGCCATGCCCTCCTCCAGGGAATCTTCCCAACCCAGGGATCAAACTCAGATCTTTTGCATTGCAAGTGGATTCTTTACCTTCCGAACCACCAGGGAAGCTCTCTCATGCTTATGCTGTGGCTGTAAATGACCTGATGAAAGGACTCTTGGTGTGCACCACATATGGGTAGCCCCCAAAAGCTGTTTCTCAAATCTCTTACACCAAAAAAAAAAAAAATCTCATTTTCTTAGATAATTCCAAGACAGCTATGCTGATGTCGGAGTCTTTGCAATGGACCCTCAGAGAATGCCAGAGGAAAAAAAAAAAAGCGAAACACCTGGTTTTGGCAGACTTTTCTCTCACCAGAGGAGGCAGGTTTGAGTGCCATCTGGTCAGCAGCCATGTTCGGCTTGTCCTTCTCCCCAGTCCATCTCCCTGTGGGTCGCCCAGGGCCAGGCTGGCAGCAGATTGCAGCGACCCCAGCACTGCAGCTATCCTGGGACTCGGAGCCCTACAGCCTGCGGGCAGAGGTCATCCCTCCAACCTGTGTCCGTCTGCAGCCTCTCCTTTTGACCTTCCTGAATAGTATTTACAGCAGCAATTAGTGACTCTCCTGAGTCCAGCAGCTGGCCTATTTAAAATCTTTTTGGTGTTTGAATACATTGTTTTAACCAGTTGACCTTTATTTGTACCAGTGAAACTAGATCAAACAAACAAACGAACAAAACAAAGTCTTTTGGTTAGTGACTAAAAACGGAAATTGCCATTTTAGCACTTTTCCTAGAGTCCTGCTTACCCCTGCCTTTAGCTGCCAACAGCGATCACAGGAAAACAGCCAAGTGTTCAGATACACCAGCTGTGTGTTCATTCACTCTTCATATAACACCTCAGTTTCCAATGTGTTCTGTGGTATTTCCTAACTGCTATTGATTTACAATGTATTCTGTTTCATTCAGATTGTGTTCTTAAGCAATCACTAATATCCTATCTTAAAAAAAAAAATGAAATCTGTTGTGGGAGAAAGGTCCATTCTAGAAAATATTCGAGTTTTCTGATACGCAATACTGGGAGAAGCTGTTTAATTCCTCCCCACCCCCATTTTCAGATCCATTTTGTCTGTCTTTTGTTAGTGTAACCTCTATGTGGCAATCTTCTCCCAGCCTCTGTTACAGTTTTCAACATTTTTCTTTCCCATTGATCTTCAGGAAGGACAAGTGCATTGCTGTAAATTCAGTCCAGTAGAGCAGAAGTGATAATGTCCTATTTTACAGAAATTCTGGGGAAGAAGATAAAGAAGGAAGTTTACATACTTTAAAATATCCTCATTAGGTATTTTCACTCTGCTGAAAGTCTTGCATCTCTAATTTTGGGGGAAGGATCTTGTTTCATATTTCCAGACCTTTAAAAAATGTAAATCTGTAATGTATGTAAATTATCTATATATTGCTTTACCTCTGCCTCTCAAATCTTGCATCACTTCACTCATTGCATTCCCCAGAAACAATGGAACTTCCAATTATTGGAATCTGTCCTCCGGAGAAGGCAATGGAGATTATAAATAACTACTTCGCCCCTTTTTTTATTTTCCTGTTATGCTCACATACCATCTACATTCAGACAGAGATAAGCTTATATAAGGGAGCAAAATTGGTGCAAACTGTGCCAGGATAGTCCTTGAGCTATATGAAATTCATACTTTCAAGAGATAAATTCTAGCTGTATACTCTACATTGGAATATCTTCTCCTTGCAAAACACGTAGAAAGGACTTTTTTAAAGCACATTTACATATTGTTTATGAGGCAATTTGAAAAGAAGATCAAAACAACAATAACTTCACATTTCTTTGAACCTGTCTTGTGATGATTGGCAATTTGCAGTTTTTGCTTACACTGATTTGTTAATATTTCTGATATCATGATTTCATATCTCAATATTCAGTTATAAATTCATATTCTAAAAGTTACACTAAGAAAAAATTCAGAAGAATCCAAATATGAAATGAATAATTCACGCTTTCAGTGCAGGAAAAACATGTTCAAATTGGTGTTTTTTTTTTTTAACTTAAAGTTAACAATGGTTCTAATTCCAATGGAATGGTGGTTCTTGAGGAAAATAGGGCCTACTTAGCTTATTGTACATGTAAATCATGTTAAGCAAGAGAAACAAGGATTTCTGTTCCTGCTGATGTTATGTGGCTAAAAGGTGCCTTGTACAAATACATCCTTACGGATCCATCGCCAGTTTTCCTTGTTTAGCTGCATGGCCCAATGTGACTCTCTGTGTGGTCCTTCTCAGGGCTGCTTCCTAGAGTTGGCATCCAGGTAAGCCTATTGCTAAGCTATTGCCCAGATGATAACCAGTGCATTCTGTTATACAGAATTAATGCTGGAAAGTCATCTTTAAAATTCCCAAAGGTAGAGACTTTTATATATTTAAAATGTTAACTAAATTCAAGATAAAATAATAAAAAATAATTATGTCCTCTTCAATCTGTTTTAATCCTCTAGTCAACAGGGTGACTGGTACTAATTTAAGTCAAGGGTTAAGTCAAGTAATTTGACTAATTTAAGTCAAGTTAAGGGTTGGATTTTGTAGGCTTGGGGCTTGCAAAGAAATTTTGTTGTTTTTTGGAACACTCAATCATGTCCGACTATTTGTGACCCATGGACTATAGCCCACCAGGCTCCTCTGTTCACAGAATTCTCCAGGCAAGAACATTGAAGTGGGTAGCCATTTTCTTCTCCAGAGGATCTTCTAAACCCAGGGATTAAACCCAAGTTTCTCTCATTGCAGGCAGATGCTTTACCCACCAGAGAAGGCCCTTTTTGGAATCTAGGTGCTAATAATTTACACTTACTGAGTATTTGTCATAGCCAGGCACTAGTTCCAGTGTTTTCTATGTGGGGCGTCTTTTATTCCTCACAAAGACCCTATGAGTTGTGTATAATTACAGATAAGAAACAAACTGAGGCACAAAGAAAGTAAGCATCTTGGTGAAGGTCAAACAAACAGCTGAAATCAGGATTTTCACCTAGGCTGACTCGAGAATCTGTGCCTTTAAACAAATGCTAGATGGTAAAGAATTTGCCTTCAATGCAGGAGACACATGTTCAATCCCTGAGTCAGGAATATCGCCTGGAAAAGGGAATGACAACTCACTCCAGTATCATACCTGGAGAAATTCTTGAACAGAGGAGCCAGGCAGGTTATACAGTCCATGGGGTCACAACTGAGGGACAAACATAAGCCCCTAACTATAGAACACTCAGGATGCAGAACGAATAGGTTCAGAGGTCACAAATGAAAAAGAAGCCCAGCAAAAAAAGTGTTATCAAACTGAAGTTCCCTGGAGGTTGATGTGCAGAGCTCAATATTATATTCTCCTACTTTCCCTCTTCAAGACAGCCACTTGCCCAAATTGGAAACATAGGAATCATGCTTTTTCAGTTCCCCTCACCACCTACCTCTAATCGTTTACTAGTCTGTGTTTATTCTTCCATAGAAGTAGGTCTTAAATCTCTTTTTTTGTATTTCTGCCTGAAGCATCTCTAACTTTTATTGTCTATTAAAGCTTTAGGAAGTCATTCTATAAAAGAAAGAGTTGAATTTGATAATTGAATTGGAAAAAGCCTATGAATTTTCTCATCAGAAATTGAATCAGTTCTTAGGATAATGCTCAGATTCCTCTCCTTTACCTTAGAGATTCTCTATAGACTGGTTCCACACTGTATTCTAACTCTATCCTCTCTTGTCAGAGGAAGGGACAGGCTTGGCTCAGACAGTAGAAATTCATGGTTAGAAGTGGATAGAATAAAGCTTCCCAGGTTCTAAAATCAGGAAAATCAGTGACTTCTAGAGAGAAGCCAGGTATAGCAACTGAAGAAGGAAGCCTTAATGGGGAGCCAAAATCAAGAACCCAGAAGCAGAAAAAAGAAAAGTGCTTAAGGATTTAATATACATTGTTCGTAATTGGTGAATGAAAGCGGGAGAAATAACAAATTGCTTATAAAAGGACAGGAATGAAGCACAAACCAATGTTTCTATTTATCTGACTCATTCTCACTCTACATTCAGGGTGTATGTACATTCATTTCTTCACCTTTGCACAAAATGCTTCTGTTTTCCCACTGGGGACTTCTTTCCTAGAATAACTTACAGTCTCTTCTCTGCTTCTATAAACCCTACCAATTAAGTAGGTCACGTCCATTTCTTTGTCATGGGGCTTCCCTAGTGGCTCAGTGGTAAAGAATCTGCCAGCAGTGCAGGAGACACAGGTTTGATCCCTACGTTGGGAAGATCTCCTGGAGAAGCAAATGCCAACACACTCCAGTATTCTTGCCTGGGAACTCCCCCATGGCAGAGGAGTCTGCTGGGCTATAGTCTATCGGGTAGCATAGAGTTAGACACAACTTGACAACTGAGCACACACACATCCCTTTATCATAAAGCCTTCTCCAGTATGAATCTGGCCAGTTGCTCTTTTCCCTGAATATGTTTGCAGTACTTATTTATACGTGTTGTTATTGTAAACAGTTAATATTATATACTTTAAATTATTTGTATTTTTTAACTCTTTTCATAGTAGGTTTTTTCCTCAACAAGCTTTAGGTTTCTTTAGAGTTATATATGGGTGGGGATGAAGAACTTACTTCTTTCCTCATCTTTTTTCTTTAGCAGAAAAGTGCTCATCTAGTGGGGTCATATTCCATAACATGATTTGGGTTATATTTCCTTCAGTATGTGGTGACAATAAATTAAAGATTAATTAGCCATTGGTGTTTTTGTTCTGTTTACTTAGCCTGGCTTCCCTTCAAAGCAGAGCTTGTGTCAAAAGGGTCATATATAAATATTTTATATGAGAATAGGTTTCCATAGTTTAGGGCTGAATTATAAGGAGAAGAGAAACAGGGAAGGAAAAAAAAATAAAACAATGAAATGATACATTATCAAGTTGACTAACACAATGGATAGCTAGTCCTTGATCCAGCGTAACTTTTACCCTGATGCTGTGAAAGATTGAAGGCAAAAAGAGAAGGGGGCAGCTGGAGGATGTGATGGTTGGATAGCATCACCAACTCAATGGACAAATTTCAGCAAACTCCAGGAGATGGTGGAGGACAGAGGAGCCTGGTGTGCTGCAGTCCATGGGGTTGCAAAGAGTCGGACATGACTTAGCGACTCAACAGCAGTGAAATTTACTTCAGAACTGCCTGCCTGGAGGAAGAGAGGGGAAAGCATTTATCCGGTGTTTCCCTACTTCCATTAGTCAAGAGAAGCACATGAGTATTCATTTGCACAGATTCTCATGTGAACCCTGAGCATTTAGGCAGATGCTCTGCTAAGCTAGTGTGAGGAAATGAATCCTGGGGCAAGATGAAAGGGTTCTATGATGTGAGCCTGATGCAAAAGTACTGACAGTTTGCACCTGTGCAAAACTGATCCACACTTTGGAGCTGTTTCTGCAGCAGTGACTGGAGTGGGAAATGAATATGTGTGTGAGTGGTGGGGAAGGAGGGTCAAAGTGTGTATAAGAGAATCTTATTATACCACATAAGATTATTTCTGTTAGAGAACTCAGGTCTTATCTTTGAGCAAGCCCAGAGAGCTCTTTTGTTCACTCCTTTGCTCTCTATTTCCAGTATGTCAAATTTGCAAAGTACTGACTGAATCCTAGCAATGCTGCTATTTTGTCCTCACTTCTGTTGACTGCATCAAGGCTCAGTCATATCTTTTGAGCTCAGTGCTTATCTCATGGTAAGATTAAGACTTGGCTGTAGGGAAAAGGTAAATATCTGCTTAGTCTCCAAATTTAAAGCACAGCTTCTAGAGGGTTCTGCAGTAGGAGTTCCAACCTTAAGCTAAAAATAAGATGGCAGCTCATTTTTCCATTTTCTCTTTGGTGTGTTTATATCTTTTTAAGTAGTTAACAGAAAAGGATGCCTAGGTCAAGATAAAATATGTTATTTAGGACTCCTTGCATGGCGTACTATTAAATGGTGCCTCAAAACTGTGATTTATTATTATTATTTTTTTGTATCTAAGACCACAACTGTCTCCCACAGACAACTTCTATCACCGTCTCACTTGCTCAGTCACACACACACACACATGAGACTGACATATTGGGACAGACAAAAGCCTGAATTTAAATGATTGAATTTGGATGTGAAAAAGTCTGGTTTAAGAACACAGTGAGAGTGAAGGAAAAGAATAAAAATGTCATCTTCCTTTTTTCTTTGGGAATGAAAAGTGATGAAAAATTCATTAATATGTATATAGTAATATACTCTAAAAATTCTTACATCAAGAAAATCTAGGGTTACAATCAAATGAAATGTATGATAAAATTAAGCTACTAATTATTAATAACATTTATTAAGATATATTTAGGTGAAATTGCTAAGCATATAAAATTAAATTTGAGTTCATTAAAAACAAAAAACTCAGTCTTTCTTAGCCAAACACAATTTCCTTGATTAAAAAAGAAAGCAAGGACACCATATTACTAGATATTCATATAATATTTTGCCCAAGGGATAATAATTACTGTTTATACTGCCAGATGAACAGCATTTAATACTCAAACTGGAAAATGAGTCTTGTTTACAATACTTTTAAGTTTTTGAGAAGAAAATGTACATTACTTGATCAGTAATGTAGATTTTAAAGATTAATATGGAAGCAATGTGTAGACTGTCTAGAAAAAGGGAAGGGGACAGAGTGAGGGGATGAAATGAAAGAGTAGCACTGACATATATACACTACCATGTGTGAAATATATAGCTAGTGGGAAGCTACGGTGTAACACAGGGAGTTTAGCCTGATGCCTGTGGTGACCTAGAGGGGTGGATTGGAGGTGGTGGGAAGGAGGCTCTGCAAAGAGGGAATATATGTATACGTATGACTGATTCACAGTGTTGTACAGCAGAAACTAACACAACTTTGAAAAGCAATTATACTGCAAAAAATTTTATAAGTCATAAAGAAGGGAAAAGACATCTAGATTTCTGTGGATCCCTATTTGAAAATCATTGTCTAATTCAAGAAATTATCTTGAGATATCAGCTAAACATCTAAAAAAATAAGACTTAATGTGGAGCATTGTCACTATAATGCCTTTGGGTCCATGAAAATGAGCATTAGTTCTTATTCTTGGCACCTAAAACCAGCCGATAAACAAGAATGGGGATTCTAACACAATAGAGTCACAAAGATAGAGAAAATAAAGCAGCTTCTTTATTGTAACTTAATATTTATTATTTTTTTCCATATAGCTAAAAGCCAGAGGATAAGATGGTTGGATGGCATCACCGACTCAATGGACGTGAGTTTAATTAAATTCCAGGAGTTGGTGATGGACAGGGAGGCCTAGTGTGCTGCAGTCCATGGGATTGCAAAAAGTCAGACGTGACTGAGCGACTGAACTGAACTAAGAGCCAGAAGTGGTAGAGAGGAGTGAAAGAGATTAATGCAGGTACGTAGCATAAATATTGATACGTCCATTTTTTAGTGGAAAACAGGGGAAGAAATAGGGTGAGATTTGAGTGAGGCAAATACAAATATTTTAGATGGACTTTATTCAAATTTTAGACTCTTTGCATCCTAGATTAGTGTGTCATGCAAAAACAATAATTCATAGGAGAAGAGGTATAAGGAGAGGAGATGAGAGGGAGAGAATTCCATTCTTTACTCAGACTCTGGAAATGAGTTGAAACTAGATGTCCTAGCAACACTTTCTGGGCTTCCTGGCTCTCTACCCCTAATTAACTTAATGCAGTTTTCTCTCCAACACAATCCAGACCTTCTTCTTTGTCAGACAGAGTTCAAGCTGCCCTTTCTTTACAATACTTCATTTTCTCTAATCCCTATTCACTTGGTTCTTAATAAATTTCTCCCCCCCTTTTCTTATAGTTATTAAGTGGATTTGACATCTTTTGGTTTAGGCTTTTAATTGACTGTTTCACAAGGAAGATACAAGGGCATTGTGAAGAATTCACAAATATTCTCAAAGCAGTTATTTTTCACCAACATACATATAACACATTAGAACTTTTGTAAATGGGAAGATTAATTTGAGGACACCAGGCATATATCCTACCAATTTTAAATAATATTTAACATTAGTGGTAAAGTACCCACCTGCCAATCCAGGAGACATAAGAGACACAAGTTCTATCCCTGGGTCTGGAAGATCCCCTGGAAGAGGGCATGGCAACCCACACCCGTATTCTTGCCTGGAGAATCCCGTGGACAGAGGAGCCTGGTGGGCTACAGTCCATAGGGTCACACAGTCGGACATGACTGAAATGACTTGGCCCAAGGCACAAAACATTTACCACGTAGTATGTACTAGTAAACACTATGTCTCAGGTATAGTATTTTATTTTAAGCCTTTTACATGTTTTAACTCATCTTCCAATGACCCTCTGAGGAAAGTACTATTAATATTCATATTAATGTTGATGCTATTAATATTTTCTCTATGAGGAACCTGGGACAACTTAAATTATTGTTATATTAGGTTATGATTTGGCTTATTGTTATATTGGCTTTATTATAAGCCTATTTCCTAAGGAAATAGGACAACTGTTGGGTAACTTATTCAAAGTCAGGTATAAGTAAGATTATTATTTCTGAATAATAGATACAGAGAAATGTGACCCAAGGAGTCTATATCCAAAAAACTTGAGCTTAACATTATATGGCCTCACTCTTCATCTTTGTAGTTAAAGGATACTGCCTCATGTACTTATTTTGTAGTGATAAAATTTTAAAATCTGTGTTATCATGGATAATAAATGAGTTCCTGCTGAATTGAATATCACAGTTTAATGTAGGGAGAAGTATATCCTAGCAAGATAATTTTTACAACTCAACTAAAATTTCCTGAAGTTTTCTGCTGAAATACACTGTTTTCTACTTTCTGTTGCTTTTTATATTTACTGAGATTTTGGAACCCAGAATTGGGGTAATTAGCAAGTGATAAATAACTAAATATTTGTTGAGCATTTACTATTATTCTGATTTTTCATTTTTCTAAAAAGAACAAGAATAATAAGCCAATATAACAATAATTAAAAAAAATAAAAGCCCTACAGGAACTGTCCTCAAGGTGCTTGCAAAATATTGAATAATCTGTAATAAAACACAGGGATATATGGAAACTAGAATTGAAGCTAGCAGCCTATACATCTATTGGTATAGCTGCTATTCATCCTCCAGCAAGTTATCAAGGAACAATAAGCCACACTAGGGAAAGTTTCTAAACTTCCATTTTCTGTGATAGATGAACTTAACCCTTTCTAATCACAATAAAACACTTAAACTCTGTTCAAGTAGAGAGATTGTTGGAGGGATTTGATGTTGCAATTTTTCCTACTTTCCATTAGAAAATAACTTGGGAAATTCTACAGGAAAGTAAGTTTTTGGACTATTGAAATTATTTATCAAAGCGTGTTGGAGTAATATATTAATTTATTGATATATAAAATTAATTTTTACTTTGTGGTTTAAATGTCTTAAGTACTGGAGAAAGAATAGTAAACAAAACATACAAAGCCTGTACCTTTGGTGTCTTACATTCTGATGAGAGAGGTAGGAAACAAACCAATGATTATATGACATATAATAGAAAATAGACAATATACCATATCAGGTAGTGTCTGGTGTCATGGTGAAGAATGTAGTGAGAATGAATAGCATATTGGAGCTCATTGTTTAGATAGGGTTCTCCAAGGAAGGGTTTTGTGAAATGTAATATTTGACAGAGGCCTGAAAGAAGCAAGAGACCATGGGATGATAATATTTGTGGAAAATAGAATCTCAGGCTGAAGGAATGGCAAGTTCAAAAGTCTGAGACTGGAATATGTTGGAGGAATGACCAAGAAGCCAATAAGATACTGGCACATACAGTGTTGTAGAAGAATGCTTGTTGAAATTAGGCAATGCCTGTGATAAATCAGTTCAGTTCAGTTGCTCAGTTGTGTCCGACTCTTTGCGACCCCATGGACTGCAGCACGCCAGGCTTCCCTGTCCATCACCAACTCCTGGAGCTTGCTCAAACTCAGGTCCATCGAGTCCGTGATGCCATCCAACCACCATCTCATCCCCTGTCATCCCCTTCTCCTCCTGCCTTCAATCTTTCCAAGCATCAGGGTTTCTTCTAATGAGTCACTTCTTTGCAGTGATAAAGGAAAATATAACAGTATGTAAAATATTAAACAATTGCTATGTATAAAAGCAAATAAAACTGTATGATAATGTGTGTTATATAAATGTAAAGAAGTACAAATATAAGTAAAAGACTGTCAATACATATTGTAGACATGCCATGTACCAGAAATAATACCAATTATTATCTCTGGTGTTTGTGACATTTTTCTTATTTGCTTTTCTGCGTTTTAGTAGTTTTGTGCATTATGCACATATTATTTTAAAATCTTAGCTTAAATTGATCTAGTTAGCACAGCAGAGGAGAAGGCAATGGCACCCCACTCCAGTACTCTTGCCTGGAAAATCCCATGGATGGAGGAGCCTGGTAGGCTGCAGTCCATGGGGTTGCTAAGAATCGGACACGACTGAGCAACTTCACTTTCACTTTTCACTTTCATAAATTGGAGAAGGAAACAGCAACCCATTCCAGTGTTCTTGCCTGGAGAATCCCAGGGATGGGGGAGCCTGGTGGGCTGCCATCTCTGGGGTCTCACAGAGTCAGACACAACTGAAACGACTTAGCAGCAGCAGCAGCAGCACAACAGAACTTTAAGAGTTATGTTACGCAAAGTCATTTAACCTCTGCTTTGAGTTTTACACATGGCTTTCACATAACAGCAAAGGCAGGGTTAGAAATATAATAAAAACATAGAAAGTCAAGTGAAAGTGTTAGCTGTTCAGGTGTCCAACTCTTTGTGACCCCATGACTGTAGCCCACCAGGATTCTCTGTCCGTGGAGTTCTCCCAGCAAGAATACTGGAGTGGGTTGCCATTCCCTTCTCCAGGAGATCTTCCTGAACCAGAGATCGAACTCAGGTCTACTGCATTGCAGGCAGACTCTTTACCATCTGAGCCACCAGGGAAGCTCATAAAGATATAAAGCTAAAGCCAATTGGATGACTGAAAATTACAGACTAGAGAATGCTAATGAATGTACGGGGTAATAAATACAATAAAAAAGTCTAAAAATTATACAAATTACTTATCAGAGAAAAGCCAAACATGGAATAGAGAATGGACCTTGTAAAGACCTATAATGGACCTAGTAAAGCATGATTCTGGGGCTTAACAGTGTAGAAGTGGTATATAGCACTTTGATGGATAATCAGGCAGAACCTGAACATGATTGCTGGTATTAGCTTAATAGCAATACAGAATTAATGAAACATTTAGCAGAAATTTAACATCAATTCATCATTATGTATTATCTTTAATCAAAGGCATGTTTAAGAAGAACTTTCTGTGGTTTCATATGGTAAGTGTTTTTCAAGGGAGAGCTAAATCCCCAGTGTGTTGAACACCATCCACTGTATTTCTTTTATTCAGACACATAAGGTTGGATTATATAAAAATAAGAAAACTTTTACCTTTAGTGCAATAGCTTTTTATCAATCAACCCAGAAGGAACAGCAGAGTGTTTTTAGTGTGTATTTGCTTGACTTGACACCAGTCAGTTTTGCATAAAAGAAAGACATCAGTGTGTATATGTAATCAGGATGCCTTTGAGTCAGGATGTTGCTTTCAAAAATGGAATTTTATTTTATAGCAGAAATAGACAACTGGCAGTTAAATGGTCCAGGCTCATTTCTATTTGTGCCATTAGTTTTGTTTATCACCTGAGGCATAACAATTTTATTATCTGATAAATGAAGAAAGCAGCACTAGCCTGTGCCATGCAGAGAGAAAACAGTGATGACCATTTTATCTTGCAACACACACCAGTGAAAAATTAGTTTTCATCTTTATAAATAATGCAGGTTTTATATGGCTTTCCCATCTCCAAATATACCTGCAGCCTTTCTTTATAATGAGTGTATTCATCCTCATAGCTATTTAGAAGAGATCTACACAAGACAATAAATAAACATTTGTGTGGGTATATATACCATAATACCATAAATGTCACCTGGTTTCCCCCCCTCAACTGGTGAATTTTCTCGTTTTTTTTTTATTATATGTATTTTAGGTATTACATATGTATCACTAAATATTAATACAATCACCTTAAAGTTAGCAGAGATACAACTGTAACTACTTGCAAAGTGAGTGCATGATAGAGACACAGCGGCTGCCCTTCTCTGACTGTGTTATTTTCATCCACTCACCCAGCCCACACCTGTGCATTGTTGGCTGAACTTCATTAAGCCCTGCTGTTACTTTCATATCCAACCCCAGTACAGAGGTAGGCAGTTCTTGTGTTTTTCCCAAATAGTGCAGAAATGTCACTGCCCTGGGAGTCTTACTGTTTTGATTTGCTTCTTGTCTCTTCACTTATTGTGTAACCCAACCTTCCTAGCGTTCTCTTTTTTTATCATCTCTAATATGTGACTGATAAAAAGTTTTAAAAAGGACTGAACAGGCTAGTGTATATAAAGTCAGTTTTCAAAATATAAACCATTTTCCAAATGTTTTGGTAACTAAAATGTCAAAATTTAAAAGGTGATTTGCCACTGTGTTTGTGGCTTTCTTCAGTGTTATGCAGGATTAAGAAATAGGAAGTAAGGTCCCAAGATATAGCTTATGAACTGGTTAATGAAACAATACTTATGATATAGTAAGAAAAATAAATGGGCTTCCCAGGAAGTGTAGTGGTAAGGAATCCACCTGCCAGTACAGGAGACTCAAGAGACACAGTTTCAATCCCTGGACCAGGAAGATCCCCTGGAGCAGGAAATGGCAATCCACTCCAGTATTCTTGCCTGGAAAGTCCATGGACAGAGTCTGGTGGGCTACAGTTCATAGCGTCGCAAAGAGTTCAACATGACTGAGCAACTGAGCACAGCATAGCACAAGAGATAATACACTTGTTAGGACAGCATTTGAAAACTATTGTAATACAAGAGTAGAAGGAGAGTCAATTGGTAATCAGTATTGATAGACAAACGATGATAAATGATGATATGGACAATAAGGGTTATTGCCCGAGGGGTAAATGGGCTTTTCGATGAGATGAATCCGTTGGACCTTGTGGAATTGGGTAGGCCAGGAGTATGTGGTTTAAAGCCTTGCATACCAAGAAAGGCTTTAAGCATTAGCATGGTGGCAGATGAGAATAGAGTGTCTTAATTGGACCTCTCAATTTACCTAGCTGTGTCTAGGATTACAAGTGGTAATACATTGTTTTAAGAAAAATTATGTCATTCTAAATTGGAAACCAATCTTTTTAATGATTTAAAAATCTCATTCTGTGTTTTCAAATGTTTATTTGCTAACAAATAAGTTTACCCAAAAAAATGAGGTAATATATTTCATGAAGATAAATTCTACTTATATTCCTTTCCTGTTGGAACTAAATCCATGAAGCCAACTGGAGAAAACTAAGTGAGAAAAAGAAAAGTGAAAAACAAACAGAAACTAGGAAAATCTTACTATTATATTTCACTAAGGGTTTTATATCAGGTTTGTGGCATTTGTAAGAAATTAGAGTGAAATATCTGCACTGAGTACCTGAAAAAAGAATAAAGACTTATTGAATGTCTTCAAGACTTCTTTGTTCTCCTCTTTGGTGAATGTTGAGCTGTATAAGGAATAGCAGAATGGGGGTTGGACTTAAACAGAAAATTAAATTGTGATTGACGAGGATAAGCAAATTACAGAAGAAATAAATCACTAGAGAAAACATTGATCTTAATTGTAGAATGTTCAAATTTCGGTTTCCAAAGGAGGTACTTGGAAGAGGTAGGGGCTATATCCCAAGGAGAGTCAAAGTTGGAGGGAGACGAACATGTACAGACTATAGGAACAATATTCACGAGGATTCTTTTAGAACCTGAACCATTTGAATCATTGCTACAGTAGCATCTCACCTAGAAATGTTTATTTTGTTTGTTTGTTTGGTTTTGTTTTTGTTCATCACAAATAGCCCAAGTAACTTTTCTGGACAACCAAGTTCTCTCCTATCTGGCCTACTTCCATCTCCAGATGATTCATCGACACTGGAGTTGACAGAACTGTCTCATGGCATCTAGGATAATGCAAAATACAGAGTGCCCAAGCATAGTCAATACCGATGGTGGTGACATGAGATAATGATTGATTTCTCTTCCTGCTTCCTCTCTTGTTAGTCTTTCTCTGTCCTTCTCATTTCAAACTTCCTCTCTTTTCCATGCAAGTTGAATACCTATGGTGATTTAATCACCTTTCCTTCTCACTCCTACAGACTGCTATTCTTTACATTTTTATTTACAGTTTGATTTAGGAGTATATTTTAAAGATTTATTTGCAGAGTGCATCGAATTTTAAATAAAACATGCAGTGAAATTCTAAGTTGTATCTCCAATATTCAAGTTATATCATTAATTCATTAGGTTTGTCAGTGACATGAATTATACAGCTAACTTCTCAAGTCATACAGCTGATTTGAATCCATAAATATCTCTATTAATAATAGCAATTTGTTTATAAGAACTGAGTTTACATGTTAATCTATAGTTTTTCTATTCCTAACTATATTCTTTATTCCAATGTCACATTCAACAATGACAAGACTGAAACAGATTTATATTCTCAGAAGTTATTTTGCTGCTGTCAATTCATCCATCCATCCATCCATCCATTCAATCAGCCATCCATTCATCCTTAGTTAGGTGCCCACTATAAAACATGCTGACCACAGGACTCATGATTGCAAAAAAACTATCATAGTCCTGGCTGTTATGTAGGCTTCTAATATTAAAACCCAAGAAACAAATATTATTGGTAGTAGACCTGGCACCTAGGGCCCCTACTTTAATTCCTGTTCTTTTAGAGGGCCACACCTAGGTCTTCCTTTGGCTCTGCCCCCACTTAAGCGGAAAATACAGAGTCAAGTGTATAGAACCACATGCCTAGTACAAAGGAGGTCATACTGTGGATAACCAGGACTCCAATACTCCCTGTAAAAATGACCTTAAACTGCTTCCTTCCAATGCCTATTTCAGACTCTCCCCTGGATCAGTACTTTGAAGTTCACCCAGTACCCAATGATGTTCACACTCTGAGGCCTAATGGTGTTAATGGGTCATGGATCTGGTATTTGAAGGATTGGAAGTGAAAAAAGAATGAGACAGATCATTAGCTTGAGGCCTTCATTTTTTTTCTGGTTCTAGGTCTTACAAACAATGGATGATACAACAATAGGTCCTACAAACAATAAATAATAGGATTTATATATAGACCCAAAAGTAATAAGATAATTGAAGGCTGATGTGGTTACTTTGCAGCTGGTATGTGGTAGCATTATGCTTATCTTTAGGGATGACAGAAGTCTGGCACTGAACCTTGGCCAGGATAAGAAAGCAATGTACCAAATAGTGATTTATGATATGCAGTATGAAGTCCAGGACTCCTCTGGAGGCATCTTATAACATCTTATTTACATTGTTTGTTAAAATTTTATAGATTGGTATTTGGCAGTTGGGTTCCAAAAACTGGCTTTAGCCAAGTGACCAGTAAAAGAATAGTTAACTTGTGCCTTGAGACAGGAGTATCTTGCATGGATCATGGTGGTTTACAATCTGAAGATAAAAAGGATGGGGATTAAGGCCCAGAGTTAAAACAAAATGGTCTAGGACATGGCTTCTGAACGTATCAAATTACATTGATGTTTGTCTTTGTTTTCTTTGTCCTTGCTATACAACACCCTTTTTGTGCATGCTCAGTCACTTCAGTCGTGTCCAACTCTTTGTGACCCCTAGACTGTAGTCCACCAAGTTCCTCTGTTCATGGAATTCTCCAGGCAAGAATATTTGAGTGTGTTTCCACGCCCTCCTTCAGGGGATCTTCCTGACTCAGGGATTGAACCTGTGTCTCTTACATCTCCCTCACTGGTAGTTAATTCTTTACCACTAGCAGCATTACACACTTTATCTTTATTAAAGACTTAGCTTAGTATATGTTATAGAAGCTTGTGAATCCTTTCAGTTAGCTGACCCATACATATGTGAATGCTTTAAAACACATATATTTGGGATAGAAAATAATGAAAGTGCACACTCCTTTAGTTTGAGGGCCATAGAAGACTACCCTGAGTTGGTAATATTGAATCTAAAACCCTAAAGGATAGAACTGAAGTGCATTCATGTGGAGACTGTGAAAATTTTTGAGGAAAAGGAAAGAACAGTAGACTATTAGGAGATCAGTTCTGATTTAGAAAAGTTTTGCTTTGTTTTGGGATGGAAGAGAGACAGATTCAACAACTTGGCTTTCCAGCAAACATGCTTTAACATGTCTTTTTGTACTTCAGGCTCTAGTATCTGTCCTCCAGAAAAGGACCACGTAGGTCCCATCTAGGTCATCTGAAGTAAGGACAGTTCCCAGCATGTAAAGCCTGTCTAAAAGAGTATTCTTTACATAGGTTCATTTTTAAGGGGTTATTTGAAGTTCTTGTAAGAGATGGTGCCTGTCTTTCACACTGAAAATGGTTCACTAGATCACACCTTGTCCTGCCCTGAGATGATTTGGTTCAAGTCTGATGTAAATAATTTCCAGTCTTATAAAATATCTAGTTGTGATTTAATGATGTCACAGGATTTTCTAGAAGTACACTAATGTTACAGTCCTAGACCTCATGTGTCTTTTGGTAATCAAGGGCTTTCTTAAGAGTGCTATAATAATAAAAAGTTTTTAAATGGCTCCATTTAGATACATGTAAGAATAGTCTATATTTTTCTCTTCCTAAATATTTTGTCTTCACTGGAAGTAGCTCAGGTAAAAGTAAAGATATGTAGTATTACATTGCACCTAAAGCTACATAGCAAGAGGCTGACAGTTAAGGCTGTGTGTAGAGTATATGAGATAAAAACTATGTCAGGGTTGTGAGTAGAACATATATATGTCTAGAATGAGTTTTATTATAAGGACTTGACTCACAGCTATGGAGGCTGAGAAGTTCCATGTCTGTGAGCTGGAAACTCAGAAAAGCCAGACATCTGATGCTATGGGTTCCAGTCCAAGTCCAAAGATCTGAGAACCAGGAGTGTCTAATACAGAGGATCACTATCTCAGTTCGTCCAGTTAGGCAGAGTATGATTTCAACACTCCTCTACCATTTTGTTCTGCTGAGGAAACTCAGTGGATGAGATGCTGCCTGCCCACACTGGGAGAGCCACCTGCTCTACTCAGTCTACTGATCGACATGTTAGTATCTTTCAGAAATAATGAAAGACACACTCAGACATAACGTTTAGCCAGATTTCTGGGCTTTCCATGATCCAGTCAAGTTGACACATTAACTCTCACAAGGCTACCCTTTGTCAGATTGATACAATATGCATCTTCTCAAACCAGACTTAATCTCAAAATAAAGATAATAACAAGACCAAGATTATCCTAACATGATACAAATATGCTGTATACAACCAAAAATGCAGTCACTGTTTCTCTAAAGAGGAGGTGTGTAGAGTTGTTGAGAGGTATTTATTCTCCTTGGTATCCTGTAACTTAAATGCTAGGATATAAAATTAGCAAGTCTTAAGTACTATAGTATAAAGTCAATACATCTTATATGATAAAGGGAATATTAGAAGAGAGAAAACAAAAGTATCTGATATATATTCATCTTTGTATGTCATAGAAGCAGGAAGCGATGATTCTGCTAATGAGTATCTAAGAATTATAATGAATAGTGCCATTCTATTTCTACCCATTGATTCCTGGACCTGGGAATCTGGCTGTGTGAGAAATAGTATTTCTACCTAATAGAAATATTGGGTGCTGATTCAGCACATGTACAGCCTACTGGAGAATCTTACCCCAGCCCTACAAGATATACCACCTAGCTGGTACTATAACTGAGTCTTCAAAAGACCATTCCATCATTCTATCAAACCAGCCTCTTCAGGATGGTGGGGGCCATGGTAAGACCAGTGCATTTTAAAAGCATGGGCCCATTGCTGAACTTCATTTGCTGAGAAGTGAGTTACTTGAGCAGAAGCAATACTATGTGGAATACCATGATGGTGGATGAGGCTTTCTGTAAGTCATTTTGGTAGAAAGTATTGCATGCAAGGATGTCAAATCTGTGTCTAGAGTATGTGTCTATTCTAGTGAGAACAAAACATTGCATCTTCCGTAAGGAAAGTCAAGCTGTGTGATCAGTGTGCCACCAGCTGGTTGACTGATCATCCCAGTGAGTGGGGCCAATGAGGGACTCAGTGCTGTTCTCTGCTGTTGAAAGACTGGGTGCACAGTAGTGACTGTATCCATGCTGATGTTGCTGAGTAGAAGTCTTTGTTGCTGAGCCCATGCATAGCTTCCATCTCTGCCACCATGGAAGCTTTGTTCATGAGCCCATAGCTGGAGAAAGAAGCTGACTGGTATTCATAAAACAGGTCATCCTATCCTCTTATTATTAAAATAGTCTTCTGAAGTCACGTTTGGTAAGTATTCACTTGGGACATAGGTATCTTCAGGATTTTTCCCGTTCAGAGAACTCAGTCTATATACTTCTTTCCTGGATTTCTTTGTCACCAGTTTTCCAGTCGTGTTCCCTCCAAATCTGCAACTATCCAGCCACACTATTGCTCCTTGAATGAATTAATATACAATTTCATATCTGGCCATTTCTCCTTTCTATCAAATTAGGCAACCAGATACACTGACTGAAATTCTGCACACTGGGAGGATTTCCCCTCACCATTCTCCTATAAGATTATCCCAGAGAGGGGATGGAGTGCTACAGCTGTCCACTTTGGGGTGGTGCATGCATATGTGCAGAACCATCTGTGAACCAGGCCCAAATCATCTATTCCTCTGTCAGCCAATCATAGGGAACTCCCCATGAGGATGCAGGGGAGAGACAAGGCAGTGTGGCAGGAGAGGGAACCATGGGGAAATGGGCCTCTTCTTTGTGTAATTTACCTATAATTTTAGGGCCCATTTGGGCGCAGTCATGTATGTATCATTTGCATTTGACGATGCAGTGCTGCTGTACATGCCCAACTTTACGGCTTTGTGGGTCAGATAATATCCAGTTCCTGATGGGCAGCTCAGGTTACACGCCATCTTGGTAGCCCATCATTAGATGTTTAGTCTCTATAAGATCTGTTGTTGTTCAGTCACCAAGTTGTGTCCAACTCTTTACAATCTCATGGACTGCAGCATGCCAGGCCTCCCTGTCCCTCACCATCTCCCAGAGTTTGCCCAAGTTCAGGTCCACTGAGTCGGTGATGCCATCTAGGCATCTCATCCTCTGCCACCCTCTTCTCCTCCTGCCCTCAATCTTTCCCAGCATCAGGGTCTTTTCCAGTGAGTTGGCTGTTTGCATCAGGTGGCCAAAGTATTGGACCTTCATCTATAAGGTATAGTGGCAGACAAATAACTGTTTCTGAACATCAGAGTAGTTACCTGATTTGGGGTTTTGCTCCAAAATCCTAAGGGTCTGAGCCATAGCTCATTTATAGGAGCCTGCCAGAGGCCCCAGACAGCATCCCTACCTGCTGTTAATACTTCAGCCACCATTGAATCTGCTGGATCTCATGGCCCAAGTGGCAAGGCAGCTGGTACAGCAACCCGGACCTGTTGCAGAGCCCTCTCCTATTCTGGGCCCCACTCAGAACTAGCAATTTTGGGGGTCACTTGGTAATTGGGCCACGGTGACATGCCAAAATGAGGAATATGCTGTTTAACAGAATCCAAAAAGACTCACTAGGCATTTGCCGCTTTTTAGGTTATGTGTGAGGGTGTCAGAGGAAGCAACTTCTCCTCCACCTGAGAAGGGATATTTCAACATGCCCCATACCATTGACCCCTAGAAATATCTCTTGGGTAGAGGTCCCCCCCATGGTGTTTCTTAGATTTATTTCCCAAACTCTGTCATGGGAATGTCTTATCAGTAAGCCTAGAGTAGTTGCTATGTCTTGATCACTAGATCCAATCAGCATAATATAACCAATGAAATGGACCAGCATGATATCTTGTGAAAAGGAAGAGTGATAAAGATTCCTGTAAATTAAATTATGACCTCAGGCCAGAGAACTGATATACCCGCTGATATAAAAGAGTGGAAGTGTATTGCTGCCCTTGACAGCTGAATGCCAGTTGATTCTGGTGGACCATATTTACAAGGATGGGAAAAGATTCATTTGCCAGATCAACAGTTGCATACCAGATACAAAGGGACGTGTTAACCTCCCTGGTGGCTCAGATGGTAAAGAAACTGCCTGCCAGTGCAGGAGACCTGGGTTTGATTCCTGGGTCAGGAAGATGCCCGGGACGTGGAAATGGCAACCCACTTCAGTATTCTTGCCTGGGAAATCTCTTGGACAGAGGAGCCTGGTGGGCTACAGTCCATGGGGTCACAAAAGAATGGTACACAACTTTACAATGGAACAACAACAACAAAACCTGCTCAAACAATGAAACCACAGCTGATACAGCCACTATGGTTGGAGTCACTGCCTGATTAAGTTGATGGTTATCCATTGTCAGTTCTTTTGTGTCCATCCATCTTTTACACAGACCAAATAGGTGAGTTGAGAGGTGATATTGTGGGAGTCAACACTCCTTCATCCTTTGAGTCTGATGATAGCACTAATCTCTGCAGTTCCTTCAGATATGTGGTATTGCTTTAGGTTTACTAGTTTGCTATGTAGAGGCAGTTATAGTGGCTTCCATTTGGTCATTCTCACCCTGGTAACCCTCACTCCACAGATCGGGTAACTAATGTGGAGATTTTGACAGCTGCTGATTGTATCTATTCCAATTATTCATCCAAGAAGTTGAGAAATAGGATGGGTTCAAAGACCCACTGAATCACTGTGCAGATGGACCTGTGGTAAAACGGTTGATGACCTTGATACTTTAGCAGTTGAACGGTGAATAGTGCCGCGGATTCGTGGTCTCCGAAGGAGAAGATTTAACTCTGGGACCAAAGACAGTTTCAATCATTCAGTTTTGTGTAAATTTTTATTTAAAGTGAAAGTGACAGATAAAGCTTCTGATGTAGACATCAGAAGGTGGTAGGAGAATACCTGCCTCACTAGTTTAAGCAGGGCCTTATGTGCTTCTCAACAGGCTGCTGAGAATAGATAAAAATAATACCTCAAGGTTCTAAGAGTTCCACAATACCCTTTCCCAAGGCATAAATCCTGAGACAGCTTCCTACAAGATTAGCCAGGGAGAATTGGTTCTGGGTGATATCTCTGGGCAAGATACACTGTTGCTATGTAATCAGGGGTATAAGTCTTGAGAAACAGGTTCCGGTCAAGATTTGTTTCAATAATAATCACTAACATAGAGCCTAAGAAAAGTATTTCCATAAGACATTGTGCTGTGTGATCCTTAGTTCCCAACCTAAAGAAAGGCCAGTGCTCGGGCAAAATACACTGTTGCACAAGGCTTAGGGAAAGTATGAGTGAATATGTTCACCTCCTCCTTATAGGGCCACAAGCTTTAACTCCCTCAATCTGACCTCCATAAGCCCCTAATGTGATTGATGGGGCACAGTGATGTTTGGGGGGCTCTTGGAATCATTGTCAGTTCAGGGGCAGTTTCCTCTAGTCCTTGGAAGACCTGATTATTCCTTTTTTTCCCAGTGCACAGTTTCCCTAGCAGAGGCTTTTGGTGCTTTCCAAAAGGTTGGGTGAAAGTTTAACAGAGTAAATTTTTGGTGGTACCTCAGGATCTTTCTTTAAAGAGACCCAGCCTCCTCCTCATGGAAGCAGTTCTGGGTGTATTAAGTGCTAAGTTCTAGGAATTGAATAATATACTGTGAGGCTCTAATTTTGTGATTCAAGTTAGACTTTTATTCATTCAACCAGGAATTTTTTTGCTCATGGAGATCCAGGAAGAATTTAGTAGGCTTCCTGATGCTTTTGAACTGTGGTGTTGGAGAAGGTTCTTGAGAGTCCTTTGGACTGCAAGGAGATCCAACCAGTCCATTCTAAAGGAGATCAGTCCTGGGTGTTCTTTGGAAGGAATGACGCTAAAGCTGAAACTCCAGTACTTTGGCCACCTCATACGAAGAGTTGACTCATTGGAAAAGACTCTGCTGCTGGGAGGGATTGGGGGCAGGAGGAGAAGGGGACAGCAGAGGATGAGATGGCTGGATGGCATCACTGACTTGATGGATGTGAGTCTGAGTGAACTTCGGGAGTTGGTGATGGACAGGGAGGCCTGGCGTGCTGCGATTCATGGGGTCGCAAAGAGTCGGACATGACTGAGCGACTGAACTGAACTGAACTGAACTGAACTGTATATGTTACTTCTAGGAACACCGTGAGCAACTACTCAATACTGCAGGCCTGCTTGAGTCAGATAATACTGATTGCTGCTTTAACTCTGCTCATTAAGGTAATCAGGTACACCTGCCTTTGGCAGTAGAGTGCCTGCACCTGGCCCCTTCTACACCAGGATCTAATTACTCCCCTTGTATTTAAGTTTTCCCAAGTAAGATTTGGGCTGTAGAGAGAATCTTGGAGCTCTTCAGGGACATTGGGGCTCCCAGAATAAGTTTGTTTCTCACAGTACCGTGAAAGGTGCATTTTCTTGACCGTCTCAGCAGGGGTGAGTAAAACTTTATTTAGCATGGTACCCTGAGCCCAGTGAAATGCGTGTATAATTTTTTTTTTTTTTACTTTGTGTGTTAGGAACTATGCAAAATGAGCTCTTTTGCTTACAAGGTAGTGGGGCTCCAGTGAAATTTATATGGGGAATTTTAGTACCCTTGTTTGGCATTTCTAAAAAGTCTTCATTTTATTCAATGACTGCCGAGGTCTATTGGGTAAATTTGCCTGGTTTGCTTTATTTTTCTTTTAGTTGCTTTATTTCCATTCTCTAATTCTGAACCAGTGTCCCTGCTGAGAAGAATTCCATGCTCATGAAGTTTAGAAATGCCATGAGTTTTGTTTCTGAGAGTTTTGAGGCTTTCTGGAGGATCTTTGTGTTTTCTCTAATCCCACTTCTGAATAAAGGAGTTCAGGCTGTTCTGTTTATGCCAAGTGTCTCATTAGAGAGGACCCATCACACTTACAACACAAAAACATATATCATTTTCCCCCTGCTTTTTAAACTTTCTCTTTAGGCTTCAGAAATTGAGGAAGGGAAATCTGTTCTTTGAACTAGAATTTCAATTTTTTTTTAGTTGGAAGTTCTCTCAGATTTTATAATATGACTATATTGCTTGCTATTTTTTTCTTTCTTCCACTATTAGCTTTATTAGCCCTATAAAGGGACTATTAAAAAAAAAAAAAAAGTCCTATAAAGGGACTATTTCCCTGGAGTAGGAAATGGCAACCCACTCCTGTATTCTTGTCTGGGAAATCTCATGGACAGAGAAGCCCAGTAGGCTACATGCCATAGGATTGCAAAGAACCGAACATGACTGAGTGAGCATAAAGGGACTATTAATTATAGTTTTATTAAAAAGTTAATAGCAAATCTGTTTTGCTGATGGGATTTCCCCATTTTGACTGGTGATGATTTCTCCATACAGCACTCAGAAGATTTGTTCATAGAAAGAGAAAGATAAATTTCATGTGTTGCTGCCTTGAATTTTCAATGTATGTTTAGTGGTGATTGTGTAATGCCATAAAAATCACCAACACTTTTTTGAATTCAAAGTATTCCTCTTCTAGTTCACAGCATATTAAAATGAAAGATAAATAGCTGATTTCCTAAGTAACTATTGCCTATTCCAGCTAAAGAATATGGTTCCATTTGTCCCAGCTAAACCACATAAGTACCAACGATGAGTAATTTCTTTTTACTTGAAATACTTCTGAAATTATCAGGGCTTTATTCTTGCAAGTTAAAAAAGCAACATTTTGAAAAACTGAGTATGAGAATGTGAAGAAAGGAAAAGAATAGGCGGTGGAGAAATGGAAATTAGAGAAAAATGGTCTACAACAACAAGGAGATGTCAGTTCCTATCACTGTGATGAATGAAATGCATACTGGAGGAAATTTAACTAAGACGTGTTATTGAGTGCTTTTTGTACAGGCTCCTCTGGAGAATGGTGCTGTTAAAGTCTGTGTAGCAGAGTGGAAACAAGCATGGGCTCTCCAACTAGGATGACAGACTAAGTTGCTGCTCCAAGAAGTGTCAGTTCTGTAATCTTTGTGTCTGTTTACTCAATTACAACACAAGGATACTGTTAGCACTTGACTCATAGAATCTTTATGGACAAGAGACAAACTGATATATGTAAAGTGGATTGACAAGTACCTAGAATGTGGCTACTAATGCAGGAGTTGGGAAGTCTTAGGCAGGTATCCTCTATTGCAAATGAGTCATTACTCCCTGGCTATATTTCTCTCCTGTTTACTTTAGGAAAATATCTGATGCTCACTAAAATGTACATTCTAGTGTGCATTATAAGGCTTAGAGGCATATTACATGGTTTCAGTTGAAACAAGGGAAATCAATTCATCTCTGCAATATACTTGACTATTTCTAAATATGATAAAGCAGATTACAGTCCCTATATAATTTTATTGCTGCTTTCATTGCTTTGTACTGGGGTTTATTCTATGTTTGTTTTCTTTGTACTTGTTCAGCTTTTAAGATAGGTTTCATTTTATTTGGTTTGTACCAAAGAGACCACATTGTAAAGGCTGATCATCGTTGCATTCTTAATATTGTTTTATTTTGTTTGTACAAACCATTCTTTGGCGATCAATAATCTTAACTCCCTAATTAGTCCAAAATACATTTTTATGTTCGTGGAAAAAGATTATTTCAAATTGATAACCTTTGAGACCTATGTTGCTGCTGCTGCTGCTGCTAAGTTGCTTCAGTCGTGTCCGACTCTGTGTGACCCCATAGACAGCAGCCCACTAGGCTCCCGCATCCCTGGGATTCTCAAGGCAAGAACACTGGAGTGGGTTGCCATTTCCTTCTCCAATGCGTGAAAGTGAAGTCGTTCAGTCATGTCTGACTCTTAGCGAACCCATGGACTGCAGCCTACCAGGATCCTGGGTCCATGGGATTTTCCAGGCAAGAGTACTGGAGTGGGGTGCCATTGCCTTCTCCGGAGACATATGTTAACTTCTTTTTATTAACTTGTGATAATATACATTTTTACAGATTATGTAGAATTGAAGACAACTTTTGCTAATTTATGGGTGTTTTGATATAGTTTATTTCATCATATTAATGGAAATAAAAGTTTGAAATTAGTTTGTATTAAAGTAGTGCTTTTCAAACTTACCTTTAAAATATAATACTTTAAAAGAAACAAAAATATTTTTACTTTTGAGTTCATCTGGATATCTTGAGGTTTGAGTTATAGAATAGTAATTCATGCCCTGTGCAATAATGACATTCAGCCTGAGGCCTCCCTCCTAAAAAATGCATAAAGTATTTGGCCATAACTTATATTCTGCTAAGTCTTACTGCTTTGTTTCTGCATATTTTTACTATACACCTCCAATCACCAGAAATATTAGAGACTCCAAGGAAACTTTCTTCTTTGACATTATCCCTACTTGACATTATCCCTATTCAATGCATTGAATCTACATTGGCATGTTTAAATACGATCTGCAAGGAAATTTAGATAGTGTGGACAGGGATAGAAAGAATGGCTTTAGCAAACAGAATATTTTGTCATAAATAGCCCTCTCGTAGTCCAGACAGTGGTAGCAGTAGTTAATGAGAAGTGAATTTAGTGAAAAAAGGAAGATGAAAGTAGCCATTCTAATCAAATTCTGTCGTAATTTCTCAGGTGTCTGGAATTTATGGCACAACATTCAGCAAATCTCCAGTGATACATTTCCGTAACAGGAGTTGTAAATCCATTGGCAGTTTCATTAATCAGACAAAGAGCTGTGCAGTTATTGAAATAACTCCTCAAATAATTGCCAACTTGCCATGCAGTGACATTACTCCTAAGAGAAGGGCTTCAACAATTGATGATCGAGCCCTGGTAAATTAGCATTTCTGGCACTGAGACATCATTGTTGGGCATACCATGGTTCCGAGGAAGCAATTCCTGGCATTGTTTCCCTTCATAGGCAAGATTTAAGGAGTGTGATGATCAATAATTTCCTTATTTTGTGCATGAGAAGTGTGCAGGCTGTGCACTCATCCCTCTTTATACTGCGGTTAACTACTAAGCTATTAAAAAATTCAAGTGCCGCCAATTGAATTGCTTTAATATTTGTTGAGTGACTTTTTAAGCATTATAAACTCAAGGCTGCTAAGCAGTCTTATTTTATATAAGACATGACTCCCTCCTCCCAGGTAAATCCTATATTACCCTTCTGGGTATGTTATGGTGGTTGCTCAGTTGCTAAGTTGTCTCCAAGCCTTTGTGACCCCGTGGACTGCAGCACGCCAGGCTGAATGATAGGCTACAGTGGAGTAAATGCTGTCACAGAGGGTCTACCAACAGAGGGGGAAATATTAGGTATCTAAGTGGGAAGAAGATTGGAATGGGAGTACAGTTATGTGTTCTTCCTCAAACTTTTTGATGCTCTGTACCTTGATTTTTCACTTAAAAACAAATTGATAATTCCCTTCTATTGTATGATGAGTTCTTAACTTAAATTTCAAAAAGTTGGAAATAGAATTTTGTGTGGGAGGAAAAAACCCAAAAACATAAGTATTAAATTAATGGTATTTTATGTCTTGGAAAACTACAAAGACAGAATTTCAATATGTTTCTAGTAGATAAAAAGTAGTCATGTGTTACAGTCATATTTACATGATATAAAAATACTTTTCTGCAGTTATTCCTTTTGTTTGTAATTAAATATTTTTTAAAATTTGCTAATTTACTTGCCTGCTCCTGGTCTTAGTTGCGGCATGTGGGATCTAATACCCTGGCATTGGTTACATCTGGATCCCCTGCATTGGGAACTTGGTGTCTTAGAGACTGGACTGCCAGCAAAGTCCCTGCATTATTCCTTTCAAGTATCTTGTATGTTCTCTTTTGGAGAAGGCAATGGCGCCCCACTCCAGTACTTTTGCCTGGAAAATCCCATGGATAGAGGAGCCTGGTAAGCTGCAGTCCATGGGGTCGCTAGAGTCGGACACGAGCGACTAAGCGACTTCACTTTCACTCTTCACTTTCATGCATTGGAGAAGGCCATGGCAACCCACTCCAGTGTTCTTGCCTGGAGAATCCCAGGGATGGGGGAGCCTGGTGGGCTGCTGTCTGTGGGGTCGCACAGAGTCGGACACAACTGAAGCGACTTAGCAGCAGCATGTTCTCTTTTAGCTCTAGATTTAAATTTGCAAAGGAACACAATTACCCTCAGTGAACTAAAGACATAATAGTAGAATACAATGGGCAGTGTAAAATGCTTTATAAATTTAACCATTTTACCTACTCTATTTGATCCATTCTTTAAATTCACATTTGTTTTTGTTCCATTGCAAGTTGTGTCCGACTCTTTGTGACCCCCACAGACTGCAGCACATCAGGGTTCCCTGTCCTTCACTATTTACTGGAGTTTGCTAAAAGTCCTGTTCACTGAGTGGATGATGCCATCCAAGCACCTCATCCTCTGTTGCCCCCTTCTCCTCCTGCCTTCAATCTTTCCTGGCATCAGGGTCTTTTCCAGTGAGTCAGTTCTTCACATTAGGTGGTCAAAATATTGGAGCCTCAGCTTCAGGATCAGTCCTACCAATGAATATTCAGAGTTGATTTCCTTTAGGATTGACTGATTTGATCTCCTTGTCCAAGGGACTCTCAAGATTCTTTTTCAGCACCATAGTTTGAAGGCATCAATTCTTCGGCGCTCAGGCTTTTGTATGGTCCAACTCTCACAGCTGTACCTGACTACTGGAAAAACCATAGCTTTGACTATACAGACCGTTGTTGGCAAATTGATGTCTCTAATTTTTAACATGCTGTCTAGGTTGGTCATAGCTTTTCTTCGAAGGAGGGAAGCATCTTTTAATTTCATGGCTGCAGTCACCATCCACGGTTATTTTGGAGCCCAAGAAAGTAAAATCTGTCCCTGTTTCCTATGTTTCCCCATCTATTTGCCATGACGTGATGGGACCAGATACCATGATCTTCATTTTTGAATGTTGAGTTTTAAGCCAGCTTTTTCACTCTCCTCATTCACCTTCATCAAGAGGCTTTTTAGTTCCTCTTCACTTTCTGCCATAAGGGTGGTGTCATCTGCATATCTGAGGGTATTGATCTTTATTCCAGCAGTCTTGATTCTAGCTTGTGCATCATCCAGCTTGGCATTTCACATGATGTACTGTGCATATACGTTAAATAAGCAAAGTGCCCATATACAGCTTTGACATACTCCTTTCCCAATATTGAACCAGTGTTCAATGTTCCATGTCCAGTTCTAACTCTTGTCTCTTAAGCTGCATAGGTTTCTCAGGAGGCAGGTACGGTGGTCTGGTATCCCCATCTCTTTGAGAACTTTCCACAGTTTGTTGTGATCCACACAGTCAAAGGCTTTGTTGTAGTCAATTAAGTAGATGTTTTTCTGAAATTCTCTTGCTTTTTCAATGATGCAACAAATGTTGGCAATTTGACCTACTTGTCTCCTTGTTCTACAGAAATTAATATAGTCTTTTGATTATGCATTAGTTCTGATGTATCAAATTGCTTTCTATAAATGCCTATGAAGTTTTCATCTGTTTTTGTATATACAAAATAGTCAGGTGAAGCATCCATGATATAATTATTCTCCAATTTGAATTTTGCTTTTGAATATATCTTATTAAGTGTAAGCTGATGCAGTAAAACTTTATATAAAAATTCTGAATTTAAGAGTTTAATACTTGAAAATAAGAAGTTATACCAAAATATGGTAGACTATTGTAACAGAATATGTTCTTCTTCAAGAACACTACTCAAATGGCCAGTGTTTGCATTCACTTATAATAGACTTTATCAATTATGTATTTATTGTCATGATTAGCTATTTATTGTCATGTTAACTGTTGTACTAAAATGCTTATATGTCTGGGCAGTGTTCACCTCACCATTATGTTTAGTGACTATAGCAATGCCTGGCATATTGTATTACTGTGTAATTTGAGGAATTATGTCAAAATTATGTAAAATCAAGTATAAGTAGCTTTGTCAATTAAATGAGATTTTGTTGAGTATAAAAATAATTATATCCTCTTATTTGTGTATATGTGAAAACCTGAAATATTATTTTGCTAAATTCCTTAGTTCACCATTTGTTGCATTGGTAATAGAGAAATATAATCTTTGTTAACAAATAGGCTGAGTTTTTTTTTCAAAGTTTGTCAGTGAGTGAAGTAAATTAGAAACAAGATGTGAACTGTTTCTTGGTAAATCACTTCACTAAGATGTTGATAATGACTTTACTTTTCCCATCACTGTCAAACTCTGCAAAGGTGAACTTTTAAAAGAAAAACATATTCCTTAAACAGAATTATCTTTAGACTTGGTTGAGACCAGGATATTGAGAACACTAGAGATTCTTATTGTTTTCTGTAAATCCCACATAAAAATGACTGCTCCCCATATTTGATGTCTATATTTTTTGCTTACAGTGACTAATTTTGTGATAAATTTTAAATAACAAAGCATTGTGAATTCTAAGTTTTTTTGTCCCCCCAAAATTTGCTTAGAGATAGTCTTCATCAACTCTTCCTTTGGGCTGAAAGCTGGCAAATGAGAGGGAAAAAAATATATAAGATAGTATCATGATTGTAAAAAGATACCTGTGTTGAAACCTAATCCACCATAGAATTCTAAAGAAATGGTTTATGTACCAGTTATTTTAAGCAGTTCCTTGATCAGGCAGATATAAGTTGCTTGAATTTTGGGGGAAAGGGGGTCAGGAAGATATGCCCCTTCTCATTTTAGAAAGAGAAAGCAATGGTTTTGCTTATTTCTTACCTGAATTAAAATCATATGATTTGTTGATGAATGAATATATTATTTTCTTTTATTAAAAATAGATCTTAACAGAAAGTGTAAAAGAGCCTAATTACAGTACTGAGGAAAAGCCTGCTCTGGGTACTCTTCAACATACTTTATTCTGTGGAATTACCTCACCAGTCATACCTCACCAAATACTGTGTTGCCTTTTGCTTACATGAACAGATTCAACAGTCTTTGTTGCAAACACAGGCACAGGCCAGCTTTCTATTGCTTCCTCCGTGCTTTTTATGAAGGTTCCTCTCATCTAAGTGTTTTCCTAGACTTTGGGCTTTGAAAACATAAAGCTTTCTACTGCAAAACTGACATTTTGAGTAACTTCACGGATTAATCATTCAAGTTTAGCTCATCTCAAGGGCTCATGTCTTGAAACAATTATAAACTTGTAATTCTTTCCAAGAGGACAGTAATCCTCCTTAGGATAACATGATTATGAACATGCCACTTTTAATAGCCCATGGTAAAAAAATAGGCTGTTAATAGGATGTTAAGTCTGACATTGTTTGAATTTATTTGTGTCTAAATGAAAGCAAAATATTCTTGCGGTTTGAGGTTAATGTATGTATCCTCATTAAATTTTGTATGACTTGCTTCAGCACCAAAATACGCATTCTATTTCAAAGAACAAAAGAAAATGGATTTTTAATTCAGTGCCTTTTTTTATACCACTGAAAGTAAGACTAGAACCATCCTTTTGCTATGCTTTTATTTTATAATGCTATCCCCCCTTGACTTGTATGCAAAAGGTAGCAGATGCTTTGGGTTTTTGGAGCACACCTGGTTTTTATGCAAAGAAAATGTATAATTTGGACTATCAAGTGAATAATTAATGTCAAATTAATTCAAGATGCATTATAAAAAAATCACGTGTGAGATTTCTTGCTTTCTCTAGGAACTGCTGATATAGGCATCTTTATTTTGAGTTTTCCTCCACTTCTCACTAGAAAATTCCACTCAAAAGTAAAACACTTGTGCTGATTTTTCCCAGAAAAAATACATTTGCTGGGTTTTTTTGTTTGTTTTTTAAGAATATGTTCACGCTTGTACAATGCAGGTTTTTTGTGATGTACCTTGAACTGACATAGCACTTTCCAGAAGATGGCTATTTCCTGGGATATCACCCCAGAGATTTAGAAAAATGCCTGTGTCAGAGATCTGCCCATATTAGGACTATTAATGGCAGTCTCAAGATATATGCAGAAGGATTTATCTTGTCATGTGCTTGGTTATTTAGAATCCCTAATCTTCAAGTGATGTCTGTATTTAACCCCTGCCTTTCAGGGAATGGGCTGGGCTGGTTGTTGGACCAGTTATGCTGCAGAGTAATTTTGCTTTGTATGTCTACAGACAAATGAGTTTTTTATTTTTTCTTCAGATAAATGACATTAATCCTAACTGCTGCTCCACCCCCATGCTTTTATTTCCCCTTACCTAGGGAGATACTAAAATAGTCAAAATTTCTTTCAAAGTATTTGAGGAGAATGGGGACAAATGATAAGAGTTTAGCATGAAATTCTGTGGATTTAATGTCAACATATAAAAATAAATATTAAAATCTACCTGAAAATGGGAGTTGGAGAACTTCAGTGTATTTTAAACTTATAAATAAGTTTATAAGTAAACTTATAAACTTTGTTTGTAAGTAAACTTATAAACATTGTAAAAATAATCTCAGCTTCTAGCAAACTGATGTAATTTGCAGATGTTTAGTTAATAATAATTTTTGAAATAGTACTATATGTGCATGGGCTTCCCAGATGACTCAGCAATAAAGAATTCACCTGCAATGCAGGAGATACACACAGGTTCAATCCCTGGGTCAGGAAGATCCCCTGGAAGAGGAAATGGCAACCCACTCCAGCGTGCTTGCCAGGAAATTTCCATGGACAGAGGAGCCTGGTGGGCTGCAGTCCATGGGGTTGTGAAGAGTCAGACATGACTGAGCGACTGAACATGTGTGCATTATATATACATACAATGTGTGTATGAACATAAACCAGCCCTGATATTGGTAGGCCCATCACATTGCACTCCTCAGTGAGTATCTTTTATAGCCACTGAAGCAAATCAGCTATTTTTTTTTTCAATGTCTTTCATGCCTGATTCTCTCTAAAATATAATAAATCAGGAGCTCTGCATTACAACCCATCCCAAAAGCTAATGATCCTTCCCTTTTCACTTGAGACTACATTATCCCATCAAATAACCATTTGTAGCTATAGTTTTAATTCCAGTTCAGTTAGAATGACTGTGGGCTGGATAAGGAAACATACTTCAAAAAAAAAAAAAGAACATTTTTTTTTTCATCTACAACAGTTTTGGCAGACTCTGCATGTCTCTCCCTTCCATGTTTCCCAATAAAATGGTGAACTACTACAGAGGTTCACCTCCATCACCATATAAAACGTCTTCAGATCTTTCCATTTTAAATATCTAGTCACTGTGGGATAACATCTGTGCTATTTCCATAGGAAGGAGTTTGGCTCTAAGTATTTCACTCTCTGCCTGTACTTTGAGGTCAAATTATCTGGTCAGGCTTTAAGAAAACAAGTGCCAGTGGCTGTCTGGACCGTGACCCACAGATTCTGAGAGAAGACAGACCTCTGTTTATGGAGTGGGATGAAGACGGGACTTTCAAAGCAAGATCAGCCTTCATCCATGGAGACTGAGATTGCTGTTTCTTATTGCTGGGTTACCTTCTTATTGCTGGGTTACCTTCTTAGGCACCTCTTCAAAAGCTATTATTTTTTTAACACCACAATAATGTCAGTTCCTAAGAAGAATTTTCTCCAATGTTTCAACAAGGCTTTAACTTTATCCTTTAAAAAATAGGTTTTTGAGCAGCATTTTTACAATTTTATTTCAGTAACCACATTAACAAAACCCACTCTCAATGGTAATAGTTCTTTCTTGGGATCTCAGAGAGATTGTTCAGTTCAATTCAGTCCCTCAGTTGTGTCTGACTCTTTGCGACCCCTTGGACTGCAGCACGCCAGGCTTCCCTGTCCATTACCAATTCCCAGAGCCTACTCAAATTCACATCCATCACTTTGGTGATGCCATTCAACCATCTCATCCGGTCATCCCCTTCTCCCACCTTCAATCTTTTGCAACATCAGTGTCCTTTCCAATGAATCAGTTCTTCACATCAGGTGGCCAAAGTATTGGCGTTTCACCTTCAGCATCAGTCCTTCCAATGAATATTCAGGACTGATTTCCTTTAGGATTGGCAGGTTGGATCTCCTTGCAGTCCAAGGGACTCTCAAGAATCTTCTCCAATACCACAGTTCAAAAGCATCAATTCTTCAGTGCTCAGCTTTGTTTATAGTCCAACTCTCACATCCATACATGACTATTGGAAAAACCATAGCTTTGACTAGATGGACCTTTGTTGACAAAGTGATGTCTCTGT
>NW_011494948.1:6727049-6727877 GCF_000754665.1 Bison bison bison | reverse complement strand
TCACTTTCACTTTTCACTTTCATGCATTGGAGAAGGAAATGGCAACCCACTCCAGTGTTCTTGCCTGGAGAATCCCAGGGATGGGGGAGCCTGGTGGGCTGCCGTCTCTGGGGTCGCACAGAGTCGGACACGACTGAAGCGACTTAGCAGCAGCAGCAGCAGCAGTATTCTTTTAACATATTTTAAATCTAATTTGATAGTATTTATTTAAGAGTTTTGTGTCTTTTTTTGTGGGACATTGTGGTCTGTGGGATTTTGTTTTATTAATTGTAATAATTTTCTGGTTTTGGTATTAGTGTAACAGTGGCATCATAAAATGAGTTGTGAAGTTTTTTCTTCCCTCCTATTCTCTGGAAGGGCTTATGCAGAACTGACATTATGTTTTCTTTATCCTCTCAGTCAGTTTGGAGTTTGCTTCATGGGAAGATTTTTAATTATGAAAATAATTTTTTAGGTACCTATGATGTTACAAATATTATGAAGTTCTTCATGATTAAGATTTAGTATATCATGTGTTAAAAGAATATCATTTAACTTGTAAAAACAATTGCTATAATATTTCCTTAATATTCTGTTTCATTAGTGATATTTTTCCTGTACCTTGAGCCTCTTTTCTGTTTTTCTCATCATTTTAGTAAAGTACTTTGAAATGTCAAAAGCAGAGATCTTTTAAAAAAAAAAAGCTCTTACTTATTGTATCTTTAAAATATTTATCTATTTTAATAGAAGTATATTGTTTTCCTTGTTGTGTTAGTTTCTGCTGTAGAACAACACAAAACAATTAGAGGTATACATATATCTCCTTCTCTTGAGCCTCCCTCCCATCCC
>NW_011494948.1:6724188-6726949 GCF_000754665.1 Bison bison bison | reverse complement strand
GTTCAAAAGCATCAATTCTTCAGTGCTCAGCTTTGTTTATAGTCCAACTCTCACATCCATACATGACTATTGGAAAAACCATAGCTTTGACTAGATGGCCCTTTGTTGACAAAGTGATGTCTCTGTTTTTTAATATGCTATCTAGGTTGGTCATAGCTTTTCTTCCAAGGAGCAAGTGTCTTTTAATTGTAATTTGATTAAATCCCTTTCATGACTCCTCATCTTTTTCTGATATAAACTGAGGTATTTAGTTAAAGTTTGTATAATATTAAATAAATACACAAATGAAATAGTAAAAACTGTTCTAAATAAATACAAGAATAAACATAACAGTTTCTGAGCATTTGGCAATATATACTGATAATTTTTGAGTAGATTTTCTGATGACCTTTTAGATTATGTACAAAGCTATTTTTTATCTCTCATAATTTTTATCTTTGAATTTAAACAGTTTATTTCCATTTGCAAACCCAGTTCAGGAATAACATCATGATGATTGAAAACTTCAAACTTCTAAGTTCGTTCTTGTTGTTTTTATTAAAACAAGGTTAAATAAGATAGTTTGAATTTTAGCAAATGGATCTATATATTATCCTCATGTTTGTTGTGTTCCTTTTTTTCTTACTTGAAACTGTTAATTTTATATAAACATAGACGAATTTACAGATAAACAAGCTGTATACCAATTTACATAAGGAACAGAGTTTATTAATTGTAATATTTCATAGTATTTATGCCATATATATAAAGAATTAAAGTATATATCTACTCCCCATATTCAATTCCTTACTTTTATCAGAGGCAACTATTGTATAAAGAGATACATGCAACATGCACAAGTGCACACACACACCATATTGTTTGCATCATATTGCCTCTTGTTTTGTTCGCTTAATAATTTAATTCTATTATTTGTATGATCTCATTCATTTAGAAATATGTCTATAGATTTATGTTAAATATATTTATGCTATAAAATATATGTTTATATATATTTATGTAAAATAAATATAGTTTATTATATGTTTCCGTATGTGAATTGAAAAGACCCATGGCCCCAGAGGCTCAAGTTGCCTAATATGTAAATGGAAAAGGATGAAGCCCAGTTCTAGCTTCCTTGGGACCAAGGGTCCTCCACAATTCCAAGTGTGGGCTTTCTTTATATATTAGAAACATCTTTTAAATATGAATTCTTGTGTTATTATTCAATCTGAGACTCTTTTGTATTTACATATTCTGTTATATTTATTGTAAGTATTGATAGCTTGAGTTTTTCCTAATATCTTAGTGGTTTCCACTCAACACTTTTTTCTTAGATCCACTATTTTCCAACTTCATTTTTCTTGAATTGATCAAGGTTTTCTATTAGCTTGGTTGTAATTCCATTTTATTATTTTAATAGGTAGGATCATATTATCTGATGTATACTTTAATTGAAATACCTCTACCTTATTATCTCATGGACTTGACATGACAGACTTTAGAATGATTTGACACATAAACTTTAGAATGATTTACTGTTGGCTTTAAATTAAATCAGAAGTTACATTGCTTTCCCAGTTTAAAATCATTTTTTCACTTGATTCTAATTGATGATAAGTCTTTTGTATAAAATATGTCTGTTATCATCTTATTTTTTATTTCTCTTTGTATTTGGTGTTTTTCATTTTGTCTATAATATGTATAGGTGCAAATTCCTTATTAGCTATACTGCTTGGGAATCAATCTGACATTTTGGTGTGATAATCAAGTTTCATGTGTGTGTTTTTCCTGAATTCTGTAAGAAATCATAGTCATTGCCTCTTTGAGAATTTCCTTTAAACTCATTTTCTTTATGCTCTCCTTTTGTAGCTCTTCATAGTTACGTTAAATTTCTATATTATGCCTTTTCTCTATTTTAAAAAATTATTATCTTTCTAGCTCTAAAATGATTATTTCTCTAGATCAACATTCTAGTTCATTAATTATGTCTTCAGCAAGACAGTCTGTGGTTTAAGATTTTCATTGTGTCGTTTAATTTTAGAAATTTATTATATCTTATAAAGCAGTCTTCCTTTACTGTATATTTTAATTTTTTCTCTCTAATCATGACAAATATTAACCATTGCGAAAAACTTTTTGATGTCTCTTTATTAGCATGGATTTTCTTTGCTAGTTTCTTAATGTGATAAATTATTTAGCTTAATTTTCAAATGTTAAGCCATGCTTTGTTGTAAAACTCATGCAAAGAGTTGACTCATTGGAAAAGACTGCTGCTGGGAGGGATTGGGGGCAGGAGGAGAAGGGGACAACAGAGGGTGAGATGGCTGGATGGCATCACTGACTCGATGGACGTGAGTCTGAGTGAACTTCGGGAGTTGGTGTTGGACAGGGAGGCCTGGCGTGCTGCGATTCATGGGGTCACAAGGAGTCGGACACGACTGAGCAACTGAACTGAACTGAACTGTGGTAAAACTTCCCTAATTTGGTATGATGTAGCAATGGCACCCCGCTCCAGTACTCTTGCCTGGGTAATCCCATGGACAGAGGAGCCTGGTGGGCTGCAGTCCATGGGGTTGTGAAGAGTCAGACATGGCTGAGCGACTTCACTTTCACTTTTCACTTTCATGCATTGGAGAAGGAAATGGCAACCCACTCCAGTGTTCTTGCCTGGAGAATCCCAGGGATGGGGGAGCCTGGTGGGCTGCCGTCTCTGGGGTCGCACAGAGTCGGACACGACTGAAGCGACTTAGCAGCAGCAGCAGCAGCAGTATTCTTTTAA
>NW_011494948.1:6678669-6724088 GCF_000754665.1 Bison bison bison | reverse complement strand
TATATCTCCTTCTCTTGAGCCTCCCTCCCATCCCACCCCTTGACATTATCAGAGAGCACCAGGCTGAGTGGTGCTGTTTAGCAGCTTCAGTAGCTATCTGTTTTACACATGGCAGTATGTATATGTCAGTGCTACTCTCTTAATCTGTCCCACCTTCTCCTTCCCGTACTGTGTCCACAAGTCCATTCTCTACATCTGTGTTTCTATTTCTGCCCTGAAAATAGATTCATAAGTACCATTTTTCTAGATTCCATATATATGTGTTAATATATATTTGTTTTTTCTCTTTTTGACTTTTTATGACCTACTCTAGGTTCATTTAAATCATAACAATGACACAGTTTCATTCATTTCTATAGCTGAGTAATATTCTATTGTATATATGTACCAACACTTCTTTATCCATTCATTTGTTGATGGACATTTAGGTTGCTGCCATGTACTGGCTATTGTAAATATTGCTGCAATGAACATGTGTATTTTTGAATTATGTTTTTCTTTGGGTATATGCCCAGTAGCAGGACTGCTGGGTCATAGGTTGGTTTTAATTTTAGTTTCTTAAGTAATCTCCATACTATTCTCCATAGTGGCTATGTCAATTTACATTCCCAAAAGAGTAAGAGAGTTCCCTTTGCTACACATCCTCTCCAGCATTTTTGTTTTTAGCTTTTTTTGATGATGGCCGTTCTAATCGGTATGAAGTGATACCTCATTGTAGTTTTGATTTACATATCTCCAATAATGAGCAAAATTGAACATCTTTTCACGTGTTTGTTGGCAATCTGTATATCTTCTTTGGGGAAATGTCTGTTTAGTTCTTCAGCCAATTTTTTGATTGGGTATTTTTGTGATATTGAAGTGCATGAGCCACTTGTATATTTTGAAGATTAATCCTTTGTCACTTGCTTTGTTTGCAATTATTTTTTGTCATTCTGGTGGTTGTCTTTTCATCTTGTTTATAGTTTTTATAGATTTTATGTTTAATTAGTTCCCATTTCTTTATTTTATTTTTTCTATTTCCGTTACCTTAGAAAGTGGGTCAGAGGATCTTGCTGTGATTTATGTCACAGACTGTTCTGCCTATGTTTTCCTCTAAGAGTTTTATAGGGTCTGGCCTTACATTTATGTATTTAATCCATTCTAAGTTTATTGTATATGGTATTAGGAAGTATTCTAATTTCATTCTTTAACATGTAGCTGTCCAGTTTTCCCAGCACTGCTTATTGAAAATGCTATGTTTTATCCATTATATATTTTTGCCTCCTTTGTCAAAGACAGGGCTTCCCTGATAGCTTAGTTGGTAAAGAATCTACCTAGATATTTACCCAAGATAAAAATGTTATGTGCAAAGATATACACAAAGACAAATGTAATGCCCATAAGTTGGGGAAAATCCAAATGTCTATCATGTGAATGGGTAAATAAACTGTAGTATATTTATAGTACCCAAACAATGGAATACCATTCAACATTTAAAAGTAATAGAGAATTGACAATTGCATGAATCCAGGCTTCGCTGGTGGCTCAGATGGTAAAGAATCCTCCTGTAATGTGGGAAACCTGAGTTCGATCCCTGGGTTTAGAAGATCCCCTGGAAAAGGGAACAGCTATTTACTCCAGTATTCTGGCCTGGAGAATTACATGAATGGGGAGCCTGGCCAGTTCCAGTCCATGGGTTTGCAAAGAGTCAGATGTGACTGAGCAACTTTCACTAACTAAACTAACATGAATCTGAAAATATTTTTTTGAGTGAGTGAGTGAATGCAGATGAAAGAATGTTATTATCAATAGTACATGATTCCATGTATATAAAACTCTGAAAAAAAAAAAAAGGCAACCTATGATGAGAGAGAGCTCATCAGTTGTTGCCTGGATATGAAGAGAAGAACTGAGATTTGGGAAGGGATTACCAAGGAGTATAAAGAAACTCTTGTGGGTCATGTAGAAGCCCATTATTTTGTTTTCACTATGTTTTTTTTTTTTTTTGTATACACATGGCAAAAGTTATCAAATTGTATTATTTAAATAAATATGGTTTTAATTTTGTGCCAATTTTACCTCAAGAAAACTTTAGAGGAAAAAAGGACTAGATTCAGCACAAAGAAATGAATTTATACACAGGTAAGTTTGTCTTGATTATGCATTGGCATTTCCTCTCTATCTTTAAAATGGAAAAAATAGTGGTTCTGACTTGCTTACGTGGTTGCTTAAGATCAGACAGAATTATATCTATATGCTCTTTTAAAAAGTGTTACATAGCTATGAATCATTATTATAAAGGATCTGGTTAGATTTGAGCAGTACGGTTATGATGCACTGCATTTACATTTGTGTGTGTGTGCATGTGTGTCCCACTGGCAGAATTCTGGCTATGTTCCCCCGAAGGTTCTGATCCCTTCTTTGCAGGTGCTTTGCTTTAGTGAGAAGTGGAAAAAGGATAAATGGAAGGATCCTAGCAGCTAGCGTTTTCTTCGGTACACAAGATAAGCAAATGAGAGAAACATGATTGGATTGGCATGTGGGAGTTTCCAGGTGGTGCAGCTGATAAAGAATCTGCCTCTCAATGCAGGAGATGTAAGAGACGCAGGTTCAATCCCTGGATCAGGAAGATCCCCTGGAGAAGGAAATGGCAACCTGCTCCAGAATTCTTGCCTGGGAAATCCCATAGACAGAGGAGTCTGGCTGGCTTTGGTCCATGGGATCACAGAGTCAGACACAACTGAGCACAAAACAAACATCATCAATAAATGTTTAAAAGGGTGGCTGCCTGAGCAAGGTGGATGGCTATGTGGTAGATGTAGCACAGCAGCAAGGTACCCCAGACTTGACTTTTTTGACCAACTCCTTCATTTCTCAAGTCCCAGTTTCCTTCAGCTTGCATGTGGATGGAGGATGAGTGTCTCCAAATTTCTAAATTGTTGTGTGTAAGGATTCCAAGTCAGGGTTTACTTTCCTGGAGCTGCAGAAGATGGCTGCAAGAAAAATGAAGGAATATGTTTCCAGCTTTTACTATGGTTTGCATACAATGATTATCTTTTATTTTATTTGGAAGTTGAATTCCAATACTGATTGGGAAAAAAAATGTTTGTTTCCCTCAGGAACTCTGCTTCTTAGCTTCTCCAAAGGGAAAATATTTATTTAAGCTTTACAAAGACACAGACATATATATTTACACAAACATACATTAATGTCACCAATGTTTGTGGGTCTAAATGTCATCAGAGGAATGTTGGAAATGGGTAATTAAAAAATAGACAGGAATGGAGCAATAGCCATTATCAGAAGCATGTCCTTTCAGAAGCAGCTGAGTAGTTTAACAGAGTTGGAATTGATAGAACTCCTTATCTACATATCTATAGCAGTCTTATTTTTAGAAATTTTAGTAAGAACTAATAATCTTTCTAATATTCAGGCTTACTAAACTTTGTAAGGTTTACATGGAGATAGATCATAGCTGACAGTGACTGTCTATGTATTTTATATTCTGAGGTCAAAGAAATAGCCTTTTCTTTGAGGTAGATAAATTACCTCCAGATTTAGGAAAAGGTAGCATTCCTGCCAAACCTGTATAGCAGACTCCTTGCCCTCTAGTTTCTACGAATAGAATGAGGGCTGAAAGGTGAGGGTAGGCTTCGTAAAGGAGAAATGAGTTCATAAAATCATAGACGATTTCTTCCTCCTCCCCTCATCCTTCAACTTGTAGCCGTAGAATGGAATACACTTACTGTGCTCACTTCACATTTATGAGTGCTTCAAGATAAGACAGTGTGAAATTGGACACATTTGCATCTTATTCCTGGCCGGTTGTTCGCTGAGTCACTTTGGTCCTATCAGAACATGGAGAAAGAATTTAGGAAGAGGGCAGAATGAACTAACAATTTGGGAAAGGGCAAATATTGCTTACCAGAGTTAGCTGAGGAGCCAGATCCACGTGTATTCTGTGGGTTTGAGTAAATTGAGAAAAGGAACTGAAGGCAGTGTTGGCTGTCTACCACCCTACCCCCATTAGGGACTGTCCAGGAGAACAAAGACAGATCAACATTGTATGGAATGCAATTGTCTGGCATTGGTTAAGGGAAGCACTCATATTTCTCCAGTATTATTTGTTATTTAGCCTATGGTTAACGTCTGCTAGGTCTTCAGTGATCAGAAAATGAGCTCTAAAATAGGGCAGAGAAATAGCCACTGTAAAAAGTAGGAGGTCAGACTCACTAATGTCCCCAGCAACAGAGTCAGCAGGGCCATAACCACAAACAGTAATACAGCTCTCCACACCTATCCATGGCTCTTTATCCATTTAAGAAAATCTCCCCACTGCTGCAGCCTCTATGACAATAAGAATGATGGTAGAAATAGAAGAAATAACTTGATTTTTTGCAAGTAACCTCATACATATAGACTGAGCTGAGTCAGGAGTTGTTGTTTGTTGTTTAGTCACTAAGTCATGTCTGACTCCCTGCAACCCGTAGACTGTAACCTGCCAGGCTCGTATGTCCATGGAATTCTCCAGACAAGAATACTGGAGTGAATTGCCATTTCTTCTCTAGGGGATTTTCCTGATCCAGGGATTGAACCCACATCTCCAGCATTGACAGGTGGAGTCTTTACCACGAAGCCACCAGGGAAGCCCTGGGTCAGTGGAGTTTTGATTATTCAGAGTGGACTAAGACTTGAACAAGGAAGTAACTTTAAAAAATGTTGAAGCTGACGGAAAAATCAGGCATAACTGGGAAACTATTAATCAGAAACTTTAGATTCCCTATCTTCCTTCTTCATTAATGTAAAGGAATGAGAGGAGGTTGGGGCGCTTGGAGAGTAAAGTTATTATTCATGTTTACCAAATATATTATCTCAATGAATGCATTAAATCTAAATTATAAAATAAACCCAATTAGATGAGTTTCATAGAAACAACACAGACTCAACATATCCTCAATTAAATGTATTCATTATCTTTCTCTAGTCTTCCTTCCATGTTCCATATTTCAGTAAGTTGTGATGCTGTCCATTTGGTGGATAGGTAAGAGATATTTTTCTCTTTGATTACTCTCTTAGTTAATTCTGGCTGTTGTAACAAAGTACCATTGATTGAGTGACTTATAAACAACATAAATTGATTTCTCTGAAGTTCTGGAGGCTAGAAGTGTGAGATCTGGCGGGAACCTACTTTCCAGTTGGCATATGGCTGTCTTCTCACTGTTACCTCACAGAACAGGGAAAACTCCTTGGGGGTCTCTTTGATAAGGGCACTAATCCCATTCTTGAGGGCTCCCCCTCACAACCTAATCATATCCCCAAAGCCCCACCCTTTATCACAATCATATTGGGGATTAGGACTTCAACATCAGAATTTTGGGGGAGACAAAACCCTTCAGCTGATAAGCTGCTGCTGCTGCTAAGTCGCTTTCAGTCGTGTTCGACTCTGTGCGACCCCATAAACGGCAGACTACCAGGCTCCCCTATCCCTGGGATTCCCCAGGCAAGAACACTGGAGTAGGTTGCCATTTCCTTCTCCAATGCATGAAAGTGAAAAGTGAAAGTGAAGTCGCTCAGTTGTGTCCAACTCTTCACAACCCCATGGACTGCAGCCTACCAGGCTCCTCCGTCCATGGGATTTTCCAGGCATGAGTACTGGAGTGGGTTGCCATTGCCTTCTCTGGCTGGTAAGCTACTGTCAGACAATTATCAATACATCTGACAGTTTTCCTCAACATCTTCCATGTCTACTTACTTCTTTTCACTCATTCTCCTCATCATTACCTTGGTTCAGGCCTGTCATTTCTCAGCTGCCATTATCTTAGGGCCTTATATCTTATAGCTCCTTGCCATGATGGTGAAAATAATTTTTTAAAGCATAAGGGGATTGCCCACCCTTGCCCACTGAAAGTTATCTCATCACTGCCCTCAATATGAGTTTTAAATGCACATGTAACTTCAAAGGTCTACTCACATGTGAACTTCAATAATAATTTACAAAGTCCTGCACAGTCCATTTATCACTTTGTTTCCCTTTCTTCCTGTCATTTCCATCATGCTTGAACATCTAGCTTAGGAGCTTAAAAACCATGTCCCAAAGAATGTTAGGCTTTTACAAAGTACTTTCAGAGACTATTGGATGTGTGTGTGTGTATGTATGTATGTCTGTGTTGTGAGTTTTTCTTGAAGAATGCTGGAGCAACTGGGGGAGAACCTCACTCCAAGACTGCTTGGAAACCTCATATTCAATCAGAGTAGCTATATAGGTGGGGAACAGGGAGAGGGTATATATTGGGTCTCCATGTGCATGGTTCTTTAAGGAAAGAGTGTCATGGCTTAAGGACTGATCAAATAAAACAAAAACAACTTTCAGGACCACTACTCTGCCTTACTGATCGATGAACAGTTTCTTGGAAATACCATGCATTTTCTTTTTGAAGGTTCTTTTACTTTCCTATAATCTTGTTCTGGAAGATACCTATACTTTCTTTCATTCTTATCACCTAGTCACCTAGGTAACTCCCACTCATGTTTCAACTGTCCAGAAGCCACATATTTCAGGAAGACTTCACTGAGTTTTCAAGATTAAATTCACTGT
Source organism: Bison bison bison (assembly GCF_000754665.1). Classification (NCBI taxonomy): domain Eukaryota; kingdom Metazoa; phylum Chordata; class Mammalia; order Artiodactyla; family Bovidae; genus Bison; species Bison bison. Next base: position 6,717,514 of record NW_011494948.1, on the reverse strand, counting down.
CTTTGTTTTTCTCTATATTTTCAGCACTCATCATGGTTGATTATAATTGTTATTTATCTGTGAAATTAAAGTGTTAAGTCAAGTTTGACTCTTTATGACCCCATGGGCTGTAGCCTGTCAGGCTCCTCTGTCCATGGAATGGAATTCTCCAGGCAAGAATACTGGAGTGGTTTGCCATTTCCTTCTCCAGGGGACTTCCAGACCCAGGATCAAACCCAGGTCTCCTGCATTGCAGGCAGATTCTTTACTGTCTGAACCACCAGGAAAGCCCAATTTACCTGTGTTTTTTCCCAAATGGCAAACTCATGAAGCCATGCAATATGCTGGTTTCATCATAGCACTCAAAGGTCCTAAAGGAAACTGCCAACATCTATTTATCTTAAGATAGATAAACTCTTAAAAGGAAAGTTTAAATAGTCAAAGGGAGAAGATTCTACGCCATCAACTTTCCTCCAAATCTAAACTCAAATTTGACACTATTTTTGAAGAAATAAGTAGGTTAAAAACCCTGTTTCCTCCAAAAGTAGCCCTTATTTTTTCCCAGGAACTTCTTTTGCCTTTTTGTTTCACTGCCTATTTCAGTAGATTTTTCTCTATTTCTGCATTTGCGTCTTTAGGATTGCTGGCTGCTATTTGTAAATATACTTTGCAAAAGAAAATCTTAAATGAATAAATCATGACATTCATTTGCTTGATGGAAAACACCTCAAAGCCCTATAAATAAAGGATGCTTATTTGTTTACTTAATCTATCTTATTCATATCTCTTTGAGAAAAAGATATGTTTCAATATTTTTAATAAAGTATCAGAGGTTTCACCTTAATTTAAAACCTTTTAAAATATTTTTCTTATATATTTCTGACATATGTAAGGAAGACCAATGAGCAGACTAGGATAATGTGATTTCAGTGACAACAGAGTAAAAATAAACCAGGATCACTGCAGAAGGGTTTGTTTTTGAATAGAAATCCATTTACACTGATCTGATCTGATCTGATGAAATTATGAACAATTAAAATGCATGCTTACTTGAATTGAAATGAACATTTATAAAACAGCTGAAATAAAGGAATACCAGGTGACCTTTTTTATGTTCTTGGAAAAAAAGAGAAACAGAAATGGTAGAATCATTATAGAAAACCATATGTAGTGAAATGATTTTGAATTCTTTCAAGTAAATAGGAGATGTACATTTCTGGGCATCTCATTAAAATGTTCCAATTCATTAAAATAAGCCATTTGCATTTAAAGAAAAAGAGTGTGAATCAACAGAGGTATTGCTATTAGCTTTTCATGTCCTGTATTAGGGTTTTTCAATTTGCAGAGCCTGATAGATCAAAATATCTTCAGTAAAACAATCACCAGGCATAATCTCACTCACACATCTAGAGGTATATGACCTTGTACAGATTGCATTACTTCTCTGACATCTGCTTCTCTTCACGGACAAATGTAGGTGAAAATCTTTACCTTGTATGTTCCTAAGAGTTTTGAAAGCAGTAATGCTTGCAGTATACCACAGGCATGTGTGTATGTTCAGTTGCTCAGTTGTATCTGACTCTTTGTGACCCCAGGGACCAAAGCCCAGTTAACCTCCTCTGTCCATGGGATTCTCCAGGCAAGAATGCTAGAGTGGTTTGCCATTTCCTACTCCAGGGGATCTTCCCGACCTACAGATTGAACCTGAATGTCTCTGGCGTCTCCTGTGTTGGCAAGCAGTTTCTGTAGCACTGAGCCACCTTGGTAGCCCTATACCAAATATAGACCCTGACGTATAACATGTGCTCAGGGATTGACATTTTTCAAACTGATGTCACAAGTCAAGGAAATAGATACCCTAGTACTGTTTTCATGTTAAGACACTTTATGAATAATAACTGTGATGGAAAAATCTTGAATGAGTGAGAAGAGGGGTAAGAACTGTGCAAATGGTTATTTGTATATATGAGATATTCTTATTTCATAACCAGGAGTGACTGAGGACTGCAAATGAGTAAAAGCACCCATAAACAGAGATTTCTAGTTGACAGGCTACCGATAAAACAGTTTTTATTCTAATATGATGAAGCAAACTAAGCAAACATATGATTGAAGCTGCAGTGTAACAAAGAATGCAGAGTATACTTTTGAAGTAGAAAATGATATAAGTTTGATTACAATAACTTTGACATATATATTATATGTAGATATGTGTATGCATATATCATGTACTATCATGTACATATGTATGTATATAGAATGTTTGTATATGTATATACATATACATATGTATTTTTATCTATCTGAAATCCTTAGTATAGTACAAGGCCCATAGTTGAGAGTTAAATGAAGACATTGAATAATTATGTGGCAAAACAAAAAGTGAGAGAGACTTCAAGAATAATCATCCCAGTAGAAAACTGTAGGAATAGATAGGGGAAACATCTTAAGACCTAAGACTTGAAAATTTTAACATGCATGTAACACACACCACACGCATACCCAATAATGTTCGATACAAATACTAGGAAGACAGGTATCATAAAAGAAAGGAATAAGACAAAGACTTGCGTGTCATTTTGTCATTATTGTTGATTTCTCTGTTGAAATCAATAGAGCTGATTTATACAGCTGTTTAAACGCTCCTTTTAAAAAATTTCCCCTCGTCTTTAAGCTTCCTAGGACTCAAAAATAGTGCTCCTTTTCAATTGCAAAATTTTAGCTCTCTATTCTAAATCACATTTTATTTTTCCTTTACATCCTTAATATCTCTCCTAGAATGTAGTCTTGAATTCCTGATAAATATGAGTAGCTCTCTACTTGCTACATTTGGATTAGTGTCATCTCTCATTATTCCTCTCTGAAGGTACCTGGGTTATCCTCTCCTCAACTTTTTTAACTTGTTTTTTCTCTTTCTTCATCAGTCTGTTTCTAATTAGGGAAATTATGTAATTGTTTCTAATTGTGCATGTGTGTATTCAAATCCACTTCCAGATCTTCCATCAATCTGGTTTTGTAGTTCATTTCCCCAGAAACAACTTGGCAGACCAAGCAGATGGAGTCAAGTTCTTACTTCTGAAGTCACTTAATATTATTAATATATTTTCTTTAGTTTTCAAATACACAGGGGCTTCATGGCATTGTAAAAAGAAAACTGATGTAAGATAGAAATAATTTCAAATACTCACACAGTTCTACCCATTATTTTTCTGCTGCTGCTGCTGCTAAGTTGCTTCAGTTGTGTCCGACTAAGCGTGACCCCATAGAGGGCAGCCCACCAGGCTCCTCCATCCTTGGGATTCCCCAGGCAAGGACACTGGAGTGACTTGCCATTTCCTTCTCCAATGCATGAAAGTGAAAAGTGAAACTGAAGTCACTCAGTTGTGTCTGACTCAGGACCCCATAGACTGCAGCCTACAAGGTCCTCCATCCATGGGATTTTACAGGCAAGAGTACTGCAGAAGTAATTTAAAGCCTCTGGAACCTCAATTTTTGTCATTGGTGAATTCATAATAATGTCTCATTTTCATAGGATATTTTAGTATTCCCTAATTCAGGTATGACCTAAATCAAATCCCTTATGATTATACAGTGGAAGTGAGAAATAGATTTAAGGGACTAGACCTGATAAAGTGCCTGATGAACTATGGATGGAGGTTCCTGACATTGTACAGGAGACAGGGATCAAGACCATCCCCATGGAAAAGAAATGGAAAAAAGCAAAAAGGCTGTCTGGGGAGGCCTTACAAATAGCTGAGAAAAGAAAAGAAGTGAAAAGCAAAGGAGAAAAGGAAACATAAAGCATCTGAATGCAGAGTTCCAAAAGAAAGCCTTCCTCAGTGATCAATGCAAAGAAATAGAGGAAAACAGAATGGAAAAGACTAGAGATCTTTTCAAAAAAAAAAAAATTAGAGATACCGAGGGAACATTTCATGCAAAGATGGGCTCAATGAAGGACAGAAATGGTATGGACCTAACAAAAGCAGAATATATTAAGAAGAGGTGGCAAGAATACACAGAAGAACTGTACAAAAAAGATGTTCATGACCAAGGTAATCATGATGGTGTAATCACTCACCTAGAGCCAGACATCCTGGAATGTGAAGTCCAGGGGGCCTTAGAAAGCATCACTATGAACAAAGCTAGTGGAGGTGATAGAATTTCGGGTGAGCTATTTCAAATCCTGAAAGATGATGCTGTGAAAGTGCTGCACACAATATGCCAGCAAATTTGGAAAACTCAGCAGTGGCCACAGGACTGGAAAAGGTCAGTTTTCATTCCAATCCCAAAGAAGGCAATGCCAAAGAATGCGCAAACTACCACACACTTGCACTCGTCTCACACGCTAGTAAAGAAATGCTCAAAATTCTCCAAGCCAGGCTTCAGCAATATGTGAACCATGAACTTCCAGATGTTCAAGCTGGTTTTAGAAAAGGCAGAGGAACCAGAGATCAAATTGCCAATATCCACTGGATCATGGAAAAACCAAGAGAGTTCCAAAAAAAATCTGTTTCTGCTTTATTGACTATGCCAAAGCCTTTGACTGTGGGTCACAATAAACTGTGGAAAATTCTGAAAGAGATGGGAATACCAGACCACCTGACCTGCCTCCTGAGAAACCTATATGCAGGTCAGAAAACAACAGTTCGAACTGGACATGGAACAACAGACTGGTTCCAAATGGGAAAAGGAGTACGTCAAGGCTGTATATTGTCACCCTGCTTATTTAACTTATTTGCAGAGTACATCATGAGAAACGCTGGGCTGGAGGGAGCACAAGCTGGAATCAAGATTGCCGCAAGAAATATCAATAACCTCAGATATGCAGATGACACCACCCTTATGGCAGAAAGTGAAGAGGAACTAAAAAGCCTCTTGATGAAAGTGAAAGAGGAGAGTGAAAAACTTGGCTTAAAGCTCAGCATTCAGAAAACTATGATCATGGCATCTGGTCCCATCACTTCATGAGAAATAGATGGGGAAGCAGTGGAAACAGTGGCAGACTTTATTTTTTGGGGCTCCAAAATGACTGCAGATGGTGACTGCAGCCATGAAATTAAAAGACGCTTACTCCTTGGAAGGAAAGTTATGACCAACCTAGATAGCATATTAAAAAGCAGAGACATTACTTTGCCAATAAAGGTCCGTCTAATCAAGGCTATGGTTTTTCCAGGGGTCATGTATGGATGTGAGAGTTGGACTGTGAACAAAGCTGAGCACCAAAGAATTGATGCTTTTGAACTGTGGTGCTGGAGAAGACTCTTGAGAGTCCCTTGGACTGCAAGGAAATCCAACCAGTCCCTCCTAAAGGAGATCAGCCCTGGGATTTCTTTGGAAGGACTGATGCTGAAGCTGAAACTCCTATACTTTGGCCACCTCATGCTAAGAGCTGACTAATTGGAAAATAGCCTGATGCTGGGAGGGATTTGGGGCAGGAGAAGGGGACAACTCAGGATGAGATGGCTGGATGGCATCACCAACTTGATAGACATGAGTTTGAGTAAACTCCGGGAGATGGTGATGGACAGGGAGGCCTGGCGTGCTGCGATTCATGGGATCGCATAGAGTCGGACACGACTGAACGACTGAACTAAACTGAATATACATATAGGTATGTGATTTAGGTTGCTTTATGAATAATCAACACACAAACTTGTAAGTATGGCACTTATACATACATATTTATACATACAGTATTATAATTACTGTATTGACACAATTACATAAAGCAGTCAATTCAGCTCCTGAAATGAGAAATAGTACATGGTTATTATTTTCCTGATTTTTGTCATATATGAAGTAGTTCATATAAAAGTGCCTATCCAAGTATCCATGTGTTATGTTGAACCCTTCTTCCCATATTGGTTGTCACCTTTCTTCAAAAGACCTTTTTTAAAAAGTATGAATTGCTTCTCTGACTTCCTGTTACCTAACTTCCAGTTTTCGCATTGCATGTTAGCAATTATGTTAGATGGTGAGATGACAAAAGGAGAGAAGGCAAGCCCAGAATTAGCCAGAGTCAGGAATTATTAACAACTGAAAATGTTTAAAGAGGAATGGTATTTGCTCAAACATGGAAAAGGCGTTAGGTCTAGAAAAAGTGGGAAAATTTGTTTGCTCTCTCAAAGTTCTTTTCACAGAAGGTAAAATTGAGAATCAGCTTAGAGTATTTGCAATTATTTTTTTCTAGCAAAATCATGATATTGCATCCCAATTTCCAGCAAGATACTGAGAAATTCCTTCTTATTTGTCTTATTTCAGGTGTGGTGTAAGTTGAGTATTTCAGTTTCAAAGAAACTAGCTTAAAGCAAGGCTTACCTTAAATGTGTGTGACAATTAAACCCGACATAATAGAAAACAAGTTAATCACATGCGTGGTGTTTACATTTCAAGAAGAGTAAACAATAAGATGGCTTTTTAGGGAAAGACGATTATAGTTTGCTTTGCTGTGCTCATTCAGTCTCTTTAGGGAATGCAGAAATTTGGTTTTCTTCTGCCTTATAACTTTTAGATGGCAGAAAGCCTGACAACCTGTCTTTATTCTGCTGCACTGTCTCCCAAATACTCCCTTGCCCTTGATGATATTAAGTATCAAGGACTTTTTGAATCCTTTAATATGGTTCTTAGCATCTACCCAGCTTCTGGGTAGCTCTAAAATACTGTTTATAGTTTCTGTTATAAGAGCCACGCAGGACCAAGAAATGATGAATATTATAATTTAGATAGTACAGAAGTGACACCCACAGACCTAATGACTTACATGATATTATCAGACCTTTTCTTCATTAATTGGGCAATGAATATTAATTTTCAACAGCATGCAAAATTACTGTGATTTATTTTATCCTCCTTTGTTAAAATCCAGGGCGGGTGGGGATGCCTGATTGCTATGTTTCATCATTTTGAAGCTATAAAAGTAGAGTGTAACTAGGACACACAGAAATGCTGAGTGTGTAAATGCAAGGACGGACAGGAGAGTCCGGGGATCCTCATCACTGTAAAGCGACATTGAGATTATAGAGGACGATTCTGCCTTCTGGCTTTGCCTAAAGTTACTGGATTTGAACTAGGTTACAGTCACGGTACAAGGGAAATAAATAATATGCCTCAGATTTTGTGAACGCATTTGCTTTTTTCTGTGTGCAAGAAGCTGTTGCTTACCACAATATTGGAAGCAGATTCCTTTACTGCATCATTTCTACCCTCCGGATAGTGGTAATTTTTTATGACCTCAGAGAAAAGCTTCTTTATGATAGAACATTCAGAAAATACAAAAAAAAAAAAAATCACAAATGGAATAAAAATCTGTTAAAAAAGTCAGGGATAGCCATTACTAAAATTTTGCATGCATAGTCATATTTGTCTCTTTTTATGTATATTCAGGATTATATTTGTATAATGTGTATCTTTTAAATTTTAGGAAGTTATTTCTGTTTGAGTACACATCCTTCTATAATATTGCTAAACACCTATATATTTCTCAGTAGGTGTATAGACCATGATTAAATCAATTCTTGTTTTTCATATGTATATTTGGTTTCTCACTTGAAGCAACTACAAAAAATTATTTGACCAATTTCCACATACACAAGCAACCTTAGATACATTTGTGGCATTATTACATAAACCTCCCTGTAATAAGTGATTAGGGGCACCAAAAGTAGAATCTGTGAATTACAGGCCTATGGATGGCTCTTAGACTTTAACACTCATTCTCAAATTTCCATCCAGAAGACTTGTGCAGTTACTCCTTCCGCCTGTAGTGTATGGATGTCCCCATTAACATACTGAAAGTGCACAGTGGAAAAAATAGTAAATAAAAATAATTAGTGAATAACAAATGTAAGACAGGAGTTGATTTTAAAAGATTTTTTAAATGAAAAATAAAATTTCCTAAAGTTTAAAGAATATAGAATTCAAGCTTGAAATTGAGGAATAAAAATGGTTAGGGGATATTTCTGGAAAATACAAAGCTATTTGTCTAATTAGGCGTAGTCCCTATGCTCTTGAAGACAAATCAATCAGCCTCACTTTTCCTTTTGCACGGTAAGAGAAGTTACTATAAAAGCAGAAACTATAAGAGGATTCCAACACAGTACAGTCCATATGTGTCTGCAAATTGCAGTGAGCACCCAGTAAAATCTTGAGGGGAATTATACTAAAGATAGAAGTTTTTAATGAACTGGGGAACTGAAAAGAGCACATAATTCTATCCAAGATGTTTCCTATAAGTTATACTTACATGGGAATTGGTATAAACAAGAGAACTTATACTCATTTTCTAAATCACGTATTTATAGGTGACCTGCAATCCTGTCATATATAAACTGTAAATCCAAGGTCCTTACTGTCTGTTCATAGGTATGTATTAATTAAATTTTCATACAGGAGCAATTTATCCTTTGGAAGGGACAGAAAAGCTAATTTTGCTAATAGTTACAATCCCTGGTGGTTCAGATGGTTAAGAATCTACCAGCATTGCAGGTGGATCAGATGGTTAAGAATCTACCTGCACTGCAGGTAGACCTGGGTTCAGTCCCTGGGTTAGGAAGATTCCCTGGAAAAGGAAATGGCAACCTACTCCTGTATGCTTGTCTGGAGAATCCCATGGACAGAGGAGCCTGGCGCAGTACAGTCTGTGGGCTGGCAAAAAGTCGGACATGACTGAGCAGCTAACACTTTCACTTCACAATGTAAACTTAGAACAATTACCACATATGTTTCTATTTTACTTTAGGTGGTAAATCATAAAGGAATTTGACAATCTGCATGTGTAAATTCAGTTGAATCAACAGTGCTTTATGGAGTGTCTCTAACTTGATAGCACAACTGACTTGGTAGTTAGATTATAGAGGAGGGGAGTGGTGTAGGATAGAATTTTATGTAGCATAACAGAGAAGGACTTTAAGAATAATTACCTGGACAATATGGCACTGTCTTTTACAGTGGTCACTTACTGATAGGACTGTATTTGTTCAAATTGCCAATCCATTTCTGCATTCCATTTCAGAGCTCTCGTTAGCTACTACTCATTGAGATTTTTCTTTATGTGCTCATTTCCAAAGGGGTAATGGCTGCAACATCAGCAGAATAGGCAGATATGGCAATCCAGACCTCTTAGAAACAGATGAGCTTATCTATCTTAGAGAGACTTCTTTTATATGCTCTATTCTGGCAATGATCTTTTAGTATTTAATATAATGTGCTAAATACAAGTTTAAGATTTTAAAAAATATATATACATATATTAAATAACATCTTTATTAAATATTATACGCCAGGCCTTTTGCTGTGTCCTACACAAATGTCAAGATTAACAGGAGAAATATCAATAACCTCAGATGTGTGGATGACACCACCCTTGTGGCAGAAAGTGAAGAAGAACTAAAGAGCCTCTTGATGAAAGTGAAAGAGGAGAGTGAAAAAGTTGGCTTAAAGCTCAACATTCAGAAAACAAAGATCATGGCATCCAGTCCCATCCCTTCATGGCAAATAGATGGGAAACAGTGGAAACAATGGCAGACTTTTTCTTTTGTGGGGGGCAGTGGGGCTCCAAAATCTCTGTAGATGGTGACTGCAGCCATGAAATTAAAAGATTCTTACTCCTTGGAAGAAAAATTATGACCAACCTAGACAGCATATTAAAAAGCAGAGACATTACTTTTGCCAACAAAGGTCTGTCTAGTCAAGGCTATGGTTTTTCCAGTAGTCATGTATGGATGTGAGAGGTGGACTATAAAGAAAGCTGAGCACTGAAGAATTGATGCTTTTGAACTGTGGTATTGAAGAAAACTCTTGAGAGTCCCTTGGACTGCAAGGAGATCAGACCAGTCCATCCTAAAGGACATCAATCCTGAATATCCATTGGAAGGACTGATGCTGAAGCCGAAACTCCAATAATTTGGCCACCTGATGTGAAGAGCTGACTCATTTGAAAAGACCCTGATGCTGGGAAAGATTGAAGGTGGGATGAGAAGGGGACAACAGAGGATAATATGGTTGAGTGGCATCACTGACTCAATGGGCATGAGTTTGAGTAAACTCGGGGAGTTGGTGATGGACAGGGAAGCCTGGAGTGCTGCAGCCCATAGGGTCACAAAGACTCGGACACGACTGGGCAACTGAGCTGCACTGAACACATGTGTCATCTCTGTATTTTTAATTTCATTGGTAAGAAAATAATTGCACCTAACATTTATATCACACAATATCACAGTCAAACATCCAAGAACTTTATGTATCATGTCTTATTTAATCCTTACAGGGTTAAATATTTTAAGGTAAATACTAGTATTATCCTTCTTTTTTGTTAAGAAACTGAGGGGCAGGTAGGCCCAGTATTACAAACGTACAATGTGGTGTGCCTGGAATTCCTTCTGAAACAGCCTGAACTGAGTCATAGCTACAAGCCCTACATATAGATCTTTGTTAATCAAACTATGATTTTGTTTTCACTGCTCTGACTGGTTAAAAAAAAAAAAACTACATTGGGGGGAAAATTCACATAATGATAAAGAACTGTATGGTAGCACACTGAGCTTTGATTCCAATCTTGCTATCATTTTCATTTTCCTACCTTAATTTTCGCTTGCCATTTTTTTAATTAAAAAAAAAACTCTACTTTTATTGTTCAAATTCTATATATGTCTTCAAGTTTTTCACTGTTTAATTCATTTTGGGAGGAGGTGGCATAAATAAGGAAATTTAGAAAATCCCATTGATTCCACCAATAACTTTACTGCCTTGTTAGGTAGGTTTTTGTGAATTCTGGGGTTAAAAGACACAATGTTTTGGTCAAGATCACACAGCTTCTCACTGCCTAACTAGGCTGTGGTTCCTTAAACCCATTCCCTTTCATTCAACATTCATTCAACAGATATTTATTGATCACAAATGTTAATTCTTTTTCCAGGATTCCATGCTGCCTTTTGTTCACCAAAGCAAGTTTGTAATATTGGTGTCCCTCAGATCTTTGTACTACTGTGCATTAATAAGAGCATAGCAGATGGTTTGGCTGCTAATCTTTAGTGGTAACTGTGGTGGCTGTAACAGAGGATTCTGTGCTATAGGCATGCTCCACAGGCCTGTGTGCAGAGCTCTAACCTTAAGAAAGCACTGGTGAGTGTTATGTATGACCAAATGCAGTGTAGGTATCTACTGTCCAATATAGTAGAAACAGGTCACATGTGTGGTTACTGAGAACTTGAAACATGGCTGGTACTAATTGGAATGTGCTGTATTTGTAAATTCCATGTCAGATTTTGAAGACACAGTAAGAAAAACAATGTAAACATTTAATTAGTGATTTTTATGTTGACTGTAGTATTTTTGTTAAATGAAACATTAAAATTAATTATAAATTCATTAAAATTAAAGCAAAATTTACCTGTTTATTTTTACCCTTTTAAATGTATGTACTAAAGTTTTATGTGGCTCTCATGTTGGGCAGCATTGATTTAGAGCATAAAAATAACTTATTGTAACTTTCACTTTCTATTTCTCTCATATTTGACTCAAACAAAAGAAATCATAGAATAGATAATTGCAGTCTGAAAACTCATCCATTTTACAATACTCTAATGAATTTCTTAGCTTCTCTTAGGTTTACATTTTTTATTATTTATTAGTTGGAGCTGTTTATATATTTTGGATATTAATCCATTACATATTATGCCATTTGCAAACATTTCCGCCAGTTATAGCATAAATTCTTAGCTCTTTAATACGTTAGAAGTCTCATAATTTATAAAGAAGATTTTCATTTTTTCTGCAGTTAAACTTATCATTCTTTTTCTCTATGACATCTTGGCTATATGTGGTTTAGGAAATAGTGTCCTCATACCAAAATTACAATTTTCTTCTATTTTTCTTTTAATGTTCTTTTATTCATTTGACATTTAGCTTTTTAACCACCTAAAATTTAAATTTTCATATTTTCATGTAAGCCTCTCACCTACTTTTAAAATTCTTACTTTTGTATGGGTAAAAAAATATTCTAATGTTATAAATTGAAAAGCCTATCTTTCCCATTTTTATTTTTAATGCAATCTTTATCATATAATACATTCCTATATAGCCATGGGTTTGTCTTTGGATTATTAATTATTTTGAATCAGTTCTTGCAATGGACTGATTGGATCTTCATCCAGTCCTCTCCATTTATATGTTGAAACTTTAAGACTACTCTGATATTATTTGGAGGAAGGGCCTGTGGGAAGTAATTAGGTCATGAGAGTGGAGTCCTCATGAATAACATTACTAGCCTTAGAAGAGGCTAGACATGTAGCTAGCCTTCTTTCTGCCATGTCAGGATATAAGTGGAGGTAGGAGGTGTGGTGTTGAAGATTCTTGAGAGTCCCTTGAACTGTAAGGAGATCCAACCAGTCCATCCTAAAGGAGATCAGTCCTGAGTGTTCATTGGAAGGACTGATGCTGAAGCTGAAACTCCAATCCTTTGGCTACCTGTTGCGAAAAGCTGACTCATTAGAAAAGACCCTGATGCTGGGAAAGATTGAAGGCAGGAGGAAAAGGGGACAACAGAGGGTGGGATGGTTGGATGGCATCATTGGCTCAATGGACATGAGTTTGACTAAACTCCGGGAGTTGGTGATAGACAGGGAGGCCTGGCGTGCTGCAGTCCATGGGGTCGCAAAGAGTTGGACACCACTGAGAGACTGAACTGATTGAAGTGAGGCAGGGTGCGGACCTGAAAAGAGTCCTCAGCAGAACCTAACCATGCAGGCTCTCTGATCTTAGAGTTCCAGTTTTCAGAACTGTGAGAAATGAATGTTTGTTGTTTAAACCACCTAGGTCTATGGTAAATTGCTATAGTACCTCAGAGTAACTAAGACAGTTATTATTTTTTTATTCCTATGCTATATTTTATTCTTTCAATTTCTCTTGACTTTTACTTTTTATCCTGCTGTGACCAGTCTTTCCTCATTCTTCTTCTTTTAAAATGTATGCTTTCCTCCCCACTAGTCTCTCCCTTCCAGAAGAACTTTGTAATCTGGAGGTCAAGATGCATAAACCATATTACTTATTATTTCAATTACTTTTGATTTATTAAAAGAACTGGCATTGTAAAAATATTGTCTTTCCATGTAGAATATAGATTCCCTTATAGAATCCCTTTTCTCACATGAATTTCTTTTTATTAAATGTCTGTACTGATTTTATGTTAATTCCTATATATTTTAAAGTTTAAATTGATATTATAATTTTCCATTACCTTTAATTGGGCATTACTGTTATTTAGGGAGCTGTTGATTTTCTAATTTTGCATTTATCCTTCCAAGTATGTTTGTAGCTTTTTGCTTCCATATTGTATTAACTAGGACATTTAGCATACTGCTATAAAGTTGTATATTTATGGTCATCTTTGAGTTGTTCTTGGCATTTGAATATTTTCACCTTTAGGGATCATTCTTTTGGAGTTTTAGTCCCTGTGCCTTATTAGAGAAGCCTCATTCTTTTTCTATACTTTTACATTCTGGTAGTGTACAGCAACAAAGAAGATTTTTAAAAAAGTTTATTTCATTGGTAAAAAAAAGACAAGAGTTTTTATTTTGTTTTAAGTAAATTTATTTATTTTTAGAGAATATATCTAACACCCTACATCTTCTATCATTAAACTCAAACTTTTCCTTCAAAATGTATCACAAATAAGCCTTTGCAACCCTCCCATAATGAAAACAATTCCATTCTACTGTGCTCCTGTAGAAGTTTGTATATAATTCTTACAGATATATATTATATATAATTCTTACATATATTTACTGTAATAGTTCCAAATCTATTAGGAGTCATTGTTCAAGTAGTTATATATCCAATAGCTACATGAAAGTGAAAGTGTTAATTTCAGTCGTGTCTGACTCTGAAACCCCATGGACTTGTAGCTCACCAGGCTCCTCTGTCCGTAGAATTCTCCAGGCAAGAATACTGGAGTGGATTGCCATTCCCTTCTCCAGGGAATCCTCCTGGCCCAGGGATTGAACCCAAGTCTCTGGCATTGCAGGCAGATTCTTTACCATGTTAAAGCTGAATATGCAGCTATTTATATTTAATTATTTGGGCTTCCCTGGTGGCTCAGCTGTAAAGAATCCACCTGAAATGCAGGAGATGTGGGTTCAGTCCCTGGGTCAGAAGATCCCCTAGAGAAGGAAATGGCAACCCATACCAGTATGCTTGCCTGGGAAATCCCATTGACAGAGGAGCCTGGTGGGCTATAGTCCATGGGGTTCCAAAAGAGTCAGACACAGCTTAGTGACTAAACAGCATCAAATATTTAATTACGTATCACCACTTATTGCTTCATATGGGGCTTCCCAGGTGGCTCAGTGGCAGAGAATCAACCTGCCAAGCAGGAGACACAGGTTCGATCCCTAGGTCAGGAAGACATGCTGGAGGAGGAAATGGCAACCCACTCTGATAGTTTTGCCTTTAAAATTCCGTGGATAGAAGAGCCTGGCTACAGTCCATGGGGTCACAAAGAGTTAGACACGACTGAGCATAGAAGTAGCAACATTGCCTCGTAGAGTTAAAGACTGATATAAGTTGTACTGTGTAAAGCCAAAAAAGTTTCTTGGAAGACTCAGGGTTCTTGAACATTCTATAGCTTCTGTTTTTTCTTGCACGCTCCTCCAGTGCTATCATTCTATATGTCTATACCTGTTTTCTTAAAACTAAAAAAAGGTTTAGACAAACATGTTTTTTATCTCCATCATTAACATGAATATAGTGATTTTGAAGTTTCCCCCTCTTCCACACGATGTAGAGAATTCACATTTTTGTGACACCCTTTCCCAAAGCCTATGCAATTTCATGGCTTCTGCATCTAAGTCACATAATAAGTGGTAATAAAAAGTTTTTAATTCTTGCGTTGGGCTTTTAAATTTTGGCTTCTTAGTACACGGTCAGACTTATCACAGTTTAGTAGTAGAAAACATAATATTACTTCCCAAAATATAAATGCTAACAACTGTTTAATGCAAGACAATGTACTGAAACTTTATTTATGTATCTGGTGATGTTTTTAATAACCTGTAGAAAAAGAGTTGATATGCTAAATAAATGTTTTCATAAGGACAGGTATAAAACACATCAAAATATATATTTTAAAAAGGTAATTTTTAAAAATAAAATCCAGAAGATTGTGGACTCATTAAGCATAAAAATGGTTTATTTATGCATCATTCTTCCTTTAGTTGATTAGTAGGAGAACATTTTAGTAGACTTCATTCCTAAATAGAATCTTGTTTATTTTAGAGACATGAAATTTTCTCTTTCCTTCCCACATGTTCTTTGTTAATTATATCATTTAAAAACTATTTAGAGTCTATGCCTCTTCCTCATAGAATTATAAGAAGCTCAGTTCAGTTCAGTCACTCAGTCGTGTCTAACTCTTTGTGACCCTATGAACTGCAGCACGCTAGACCTCCCTGTCCATCACCAACTCCCAGAGTTCACTGAGATTCACGTCCATCGAGTCAGTGATGCCATCCAGCCATCTCATCCTCTGTCGTCCCCTTCTCCTCCTGCCCCAAATCCCTCCCAGCATCAGAGTCTTTTCCAATGAGTCAACTCTTCGCATGAGTTGTTCACAGTGTAGAAAATTATAGTTGTAATAGATTTTAGAAATTGCCCAGTGTACCTCAACTAACATGTTTTCATATTGTTGCATTTGTTGATAATATTTTATCACAATTTGATGAATACTATATTACCATTTCATTTATTATAGGTGATATTTATATATTTAATATTTTTATTATAAAATGATAAATATGAAAAATAAGTATATGTCAATATGTTTTACTTATCATTATTGGATCATTTTATATCTCTGTGTGTCATATATATTCAACATTTATTTGTCTTAATCCATCATTCAAGGCTCATCATTTTCTTAACCAGCTAATTAAAAAAAAAAAATCAATATCCCTTTTTTCTGCTTCTCATGACAAGACCCTGTAATGTGTTTCTATATTGTCAATTCGATCCATTAGTTACTGGCTTAAAATATTCTGTGATGTCAAATCCTCTTAAATATGTAAGGTCCTTCCTAACTTGTCCCTTCTTCCATGCCTGGTTTTATCTCTTGCCATTCTAATACATATCATATAGATCTGCTGTTAGGAACAAAATTGTAATTTCACCAGCTACCTCCTGTTCACCCCCTGCTGAGACTTTTCATGTGCTATTTTCTGTCTGTAATGCCTTTAAATCTCTATTCTCTTCACTTTTATAATTCCTAATTGACCTTCAAAATTTTTCTCAAGTATATTACTCTGGGGGATGTTTTTAAAAATGCACCCCAAACCTAAGACTACATTAATTGCTCTTTTTTGTGTGTGCTTTTATAAGGTTCTACATAAAACTTGATCAAATTCCTCATTACTATGCATTATAATTTTATACTAGCTTGTGTTCATCTCCCATGAGACTGACATTAGGGATCCCTTCAGCTGATTAACTCCTACTCTTCTGTATTATAATATTAACAGTCAACTCTACACACCAGCTTACTAAAGTTGTATATTATCGTGTGTGTGTGTGCGTATGTATGTAATCTCTCAAAGATTATAAGCTTTCTGAAGAATTTCTCTGAGTTTGTTTCTCCTATATCTTTGGAAATATATAGCTCAATGTTGAAGTATACCAGGAGTAAGGACCAAGTTTTAAAACAGTGTTCAGCAGTGGAATGAGCAAAGAGAAGTAGGTTTAAATCACAGATTTGTCAGTATTTAACTGTTTCAAATTGCGTATTTCATTTAAACTCTGAGTTTTAGTTTCCACATCCATCAATAGACATAATGTCATTTGCTTCATGAGATCCTTTGTCACTTTAACTGAATTAATGTTTATAAAATGTTGAGTGCAGTGTGGATGGTGGTTTAGTCACTAAGTCATGTCCAACTCTTGTGATCCCATGGACTATACCCCACAAGGCTCCTATGTCCCTAGTATTTTCCGGGCAAGAATACTGGAGTAGGTTGCCCATTTCCTTCTCCAGGGGATCTTCCTGGACCCAGGGATTGAACCGGGTCTCCTGCACTGCAGGCAGATTCTTTACTGATTGAGCTACCAAGGAAGCCATATTTATCTAACTTGGATCTTGTGAACTTCAAACTGTTCAGATATAGATAGATTAATAGTCCCATTTTGTGCATAAAATTTGAAGTGCTGAGAATCTTTTTTATGGGTGCTGTATTGTTGGTGGTTCCTTTGGTATCTCTGATTTTCTTGAAGAGATCCCTAGTCTTTCGCATTCTGTTGTTTTCCTCTATTTCTTTGCATTGATCGCTGAAGAAGGCTTTCTTATTTCTTCTTGCTATTCTGTGGAACTCTGCATTCAGATGTTTATATCTTTCCTTTTCTCCTTTGCTTTTCGCTTCTCTTCTTTTCGCAGCTATTTGTAAGGCCTCCCCAGACAGACATTTTGCTTTTTTGCATTTCTTTTCCATGGGGATGGTCTTGATCCCTGTCTCCTGTACAATGTCACGAACCTCATTCCATCGTTCATCAGGCACTCTATCTATCAGATCTAGTCCCTTAAATCTATTTCTCACTTCCACTGTATAATCATAAGGGATTTGATTTAGGTCATACCTGAATGGTCTAGTGGTTTTCCCTACTTTCTTCAATTTCAGTCTGAATTTGGCAATAAGGAGTTCATGGTCTGAGCCACAGTGAGCTCCTGGTCTTGTTTTTGCTGACTGTAAAAGCTTTTCCATCTTTGGCTGCAAAGAATATAATCAATCTGATTTTGGTGTTGACCATCTGGTGATGTCCATGTATGGTATGGAGTCTTCTCTTGTGTTGTTGGAAGAGGGTGTGGACCTAACAGAAGAATGAAATGGTATGGACCTAACAGAAGCAGAAGATACTAAGAAGAGATGGCAAGAATACACAGAAGAACTGTACAAAAAAGATCTTCACGACCAAGATAATCACAATGGTGTGATCACTGACCTAGAGCCAGACATCCTGGAATGTGAGGTGAAGTGGGCCTTAGAAAGCATCACTACAAACAAAGCTAGTGGAGGTGATGGAATTCCAGTTGAGCTCTTTCAAATCCTGAAAGATGACGCTCTGAAAGTGCTGCACTCAATATGCCAGCAAAGTTGGAAAACTCAGCAGTGACCACAGGACTGGAAAAGGTCAGTTTTCATTCCAATCCCAAAGAAAGGCAATGCCAAAGAATGCTCAAACTACCACACACTTGCACTCTCACACGCTAGAAAAGTAATGCTCAAAATTCTCCAAGCCAGGCTTCAGCAATATGTGAACCGTGAACTTCCTGATTTCAAGCTGGTTTTAGAAAAGGCAGAGGAATCAGAGATCAAAGTGCCAACATCCGCTGGATGATGGAAAAAGCAAGAGAGTTCCAGAAAAACATCTATTTCTGCTTTATTGACTATGCCAAAGCCTTTGACTGTGTGTATTACAATAACCTGTGGAAAATTCTGAAAGAGATGGAAATACCAGACCACCTGATCTGCCTCTTGAGAAATTTGTATGCAGGTCGGGAAGCAACAGTTAGAACTGGACATGGAACAACAGACTGGTTCCAAATAGGAAAAGGAGTTCATCAAGGCTGTATATTGTCACCCTGTTTATTTAACTTATATGCAGAGTACATCATGAGAAACGCTGGACTGGAAGAGACACAAACTGGAATCAAGATTGCCAGGAGAAATATCAATATGCAGATGACACCACCCTTATGGCAGAAAGTGAAGAGGAACTCAAAAGCCTCTTGATGAAAGTGAAAGTGGAGAGTGAAAAAGTTGGCTTAAAGCTCAACATTCAGAAAACGAAGATCATGGCATTTGGTCCCATCACTTCATGGGAAATAGATGGGGAAACTGTGGAAACAATGACAGACTTTGTTTTTCTGGGTTCCAAAATCACTACAGATGGTGACTGCAGCCATGAAATTAAAAGACGCTTACTCCTTGGAAGGAAAGTTATGACCAACTTAGAGGGCATATTCAAAGCAGAGACATTACTTTGCCAACAAAGGTCCGTCTAGTCAAGGCTATGGTTTTTCCTGTGGTCATGTATGGATGTGAGAGTTGGACTGTGAAGAAGGCTGAGCGCCGAAGAATTGATGCTTTTGAAGTGTGGTGTTGGAGAAGACTCTTGAGAGTCCCTTGGACTGCAAGGAGATCCAACCAGTCCATTCTGAAGGAGATCAGCCCTGGGATTTCTTTGGAAGGAATGATGCTAAAGCTGAAACTCCAGTACTTTGGCCACCTCATGTGAAGAGTTGACTCATTGGAAAAGACTGTGATGCTGGGAGGGATTGGGGGCAGGAGGAGAAGGGGATGACAGAGGATGAGATGGCTGGATGGCATCACTGACTCGATGGATGTGAGTCTCAGTGAACTCTGGGAGTTGGTGATGGACAGGGAGGCCTGGCGTGCTGCGATTCATGGGGTCGCAAAGAGTTGGACATGACTGAGCGACTGAATTGAACTGAACATAATTTTAACTGAACATAATTTTAACATAAATTTTAACATAATTTTAACTGGTAGAAAATAATATCTACTATTCTTTGTTAGTATCCTGTAACCTTACTATTGAGATGTACAATAGTAGTTTCTCAAAATATTTTTGTAAATATTACCCTTAAAATGTAAAAGCTTATTTATATTATGTAATAATTCCACCCAGATATTCATAATCAATGGTATATCATCAATGCTGACCAAAAACATCTAAAATAAGTAAATTTGGAATTAACAAAAATTTGATCAAAATTTAGAGAAAAAATAATAAGGCCAAACCACAACTAAGAAAAATATGTTAATTTAAGACACATATTTCTTTTTTTTGTTTTATTTAATTTAATTTAATTTTTTAACTTTATTGTATTGGTTTTGCCATATATCAACATGAATCCGCCACAGGTATACACATGTTCCCCATCCTGAACCCCCCTTCCTTCTCCCTCCCCGTACCATCCCTCTGGGTCATCCCAGTGCACCAGCCCCAAGCATCCAGTATCGTGGGACATATATTTCTAAATGTTAAAGATAATGCTAGAAAACTTTTTGAAAAGTCAAAAGTTATTTTGTACTTTTAAGTTTGCAAAAATAAACCTATATTCAAATATAAATCATGGGGAAATTGAATATTTGCAATATGCAAAATTGATGCTGCCATAGTGTACTACTTAGCAATCTTATTTTTTGTGTTAGAGCACAAAGCTCTTGATAATTGAAAAAAAATAAAAAGGAAAAATTCACTCTCAATTTCCTGCAAATTTATGTATTCTAGGAACATATTTCCCCTACTTATATATTGATTACTATGAGGGAATAAGTCTTGAATTGCATTTTGATTTTACGTAAATAGCATAGCTTTTTCCATGCCTTTTTAATTTCCAGAACACAGTAGACATTCAGTGTAATATAGCTAATCTAATTAGTATTAAATTCCAGGAAAGAAAAATTTAATACTGAAGTTTTGATCTTGTTTTAAGTCAAAACTTCAGATCTCTATGAGCACCTTCTGAACTTTGTAACCTGGTATGAATATTATCATTTCTCAGGAAACATTTTGGATGTTGTCATTCAGTCGCCAAGTCGTCTCCAACTCTTTGAGAGCCCATGGGCTGCAGAACAACAGGCCTCCCTGTCCCTCACCAAATCTCAGACTGTGCCCAAGTTCATGTCCATTGAATTGGTAATCCCGTTCAGCCATCTCATCCTCTGTTGTCCCTCTCTCTCAGGTTTCGCAGGAGGCAGGTAAGGTGGTCTGGTATTCCCATCTGTTTAAGAACTTTCCAGTTTGTTGTGATCCACATAGTCAAAGGCTTTAGCATAGTCAGTGAAATGGAGGTAGATATTTTTCTGAAATTCCCTTGCTTTCTCTATGATCCAGTAAGTGTTGGCAATTTGATCTCTGGTTCCTCTACCTTGTCAAAACCCAGATTGAACAGTTCTCAGCTCATGTACTGCTGAAGCCTCACTTGAAGGATTTTGAGCATAAACTTAATAGTATGGGAGATGAGTACAATTGTCCGATAGTTTGAACATTCGTTCATACTGCCCTTCTTGGGAACTGGGATGAGGACTGATCTTTGCCAGTCCTGTGGCCACTGCTGGACTTCCCAAATTTACTGACATACTGAGTCCAGCACTTTAATAGCATAATGTTTTAAATAGATCTGGAATTCCATCACCTCCACTAGCTTTATTGACAGCAGTGCTTCCTAAGGCCCACTTGACTTCACACTCCAGAATGTCTGGCTCTGGGTGAGTGACCATACCATCATGATTATCCGTGTCATTAAGATATTTTTTTGTACAGTTCTGTGCCTTCTTGTCATCTCTTCGTCATCTCTTCTGCTTCTATGAAGTCCTTTATTGTGCCCATATTTGGATGAAATATTCCTTTGACATTTCCAATTTTCTTGAAGAGATCTCTAGTCTTTCCCCTTCTGTTTGCTGCTATTTCTTTGCATCATTCATTGAAGAAGGCCTTCCTGTCTCTCTTTGCTATTCTCTGGAACTCTGCATTCAGTTGGTTTGCAGAGTTTTCTTTTCCTTTTATCCCTTGCTTTTCGTATCTTTTCTTTTCTCACTGTTTGTAAAGCCTCCTCAGACAACTGCTTTGCCTTCTTGCATTTCTTTTTCTTTGGGATGATTTTGTTCATTGCCCTCTGTACAATATTATGAACCTATGTCCATAGTTCTTCAGGTACTCTGTTTACTAGACCTAATCCCTTGAATCTATTCATCACATCCACTGTATATCATAGGGGATCTGATTTAGGTTGTACCTGGCTTGCCTAGAGGTTTTCCCCACTTTCTTTAGTTTAAGCCTGAATTTTACTATAAGGAACTGATAATATGAGCCACAGTCAGCTCCAGGTCTTGTTTTAACTGACTGTATACAGCTTCTCCATCTTCGGCCACAAAGAATGTGATCAGTCTGATTTTGATATTGACCATTTGGTGATGTCCATGTGTAAAGTTGTCTCTTGTATTGTTTAAAAAGGGTGTTTGCTATGACCAGTGTGTTCTCTTGGCAGAATTCTGTTAGCCTTTGCCTTGCTTCATTTTATACTCCAAGGCCAAACTTGCCTGTTATTCCAGGTATCTCTTGAATTCCTATTTTTGCATTTCAATCCCCTGTGATGAATAGGACATTTTTTTTTTTTTTTTGGTGTTAGTTCTAGGAAGTCTTATAGGTCTTCATAGAATTGATCAGCTTCTTCGGCATTGGTTGTTGGAGCATAGACTTGAATTACTGTGATTTAAATGGCTTGCCTTGGAAATGACCCAAGATCATTCTGTTGTTTTTGAGGTTGTGCCCAAATACTGCATTTCATACTCTTTTGTTGACAATGAGGGCTACTCCATTTCTTCTGTGGGATTCTAGCCCACAGTAGTATAATGGTCATCTGAATTAAATTCATCCATTCCTGTCCATTTCAGTTCACTGATTCCTAAGATGTCAGCATTCACTATTGTCATCTCCTGCTTGACCACGTCCAGTTGACCTTGATTCATGCAATACTGTTCTTTACAGCACTGGATTTTACTTTCACCACCAGACACATCCACAACTGAGCGTCACTTTTGCTTTGGCCAGCCACTTCATTCTTTCTGGAGCTATCCGTAGTGGTCCTCCACTCTTCCCCAGTGGCATGTTGGACACCTTCGGACCTGGGAGGCTCATCTTTTAGTGTCATGTCTTTTATACAGTTCATGGGGTTCTCGTGGCAAGAATACTGGAGTGGTTTGCCATCCCCTCCTCCTGTGGATCCAACATTTTGGATGCTTATATCCTATTCAAGCTGCGTCCTGCTCCTTGCCAAGCCACCCACAGCCCTGAAGTCAGAGCTGGTCTCAGGGTGCTGACTTCCCAGTCACAGCAGTTTGTCTTCTCCTTTGCCACATTCGTTGTTTGTCATAGGACATGAGGAAGACGTGTGTGGCCAGCCCTGCTAGCGTTTTTTGGTCTGGGCCTTTCTGGAAGGCAATTATCCCTTGGAAAACATACAAAACCTCTCACTGTTGCTTCAAAATTAGATGCCAACATCTAGTTTTTGTCTTTTAATAGAAGTCAAGCTTTTATAACAAAGAAACATAGATTATAACTACTCAAATCTCTTATTCTGTGTGACAAGAGATGTATAACTTCTACTTTCATGCTTTTTTATGGCTGTATTTTGTGCTGCCTGTTACTTAGATATATGTAGGAAAAGAGCATAGCTAAAATCTTGCCTAATGCATTATTCAAAGAAAGGATCATTCATATATTTCACTCATTAATACAACCAAACTACAGAGAACATGTCTAAAGACTGCTTGATATCAGAGGGCTGACCGTTCTTGAGTAGTAAGTATTCTCCTTTATGAAATATTCTGTGGGTCTTTGAAATTGTCAGAAAACCTCTGTAGCTCAGAGTATACTAGGAACATAAGAAAACAGGGTGAGTTATTGGATTTTAAATATACAGATGTAGTAAAAATCAGTTGCAGGGTGAGATGGAGTGCAGTATAGTTTTCAGGTTCTATTAATAGATAAATGCATAAATTTTCAAGACAGTCAAATACCACTACTTATATTTCCTTTTTGAAAAAATATATTGCTAAATTTATCTTAGCACATTAGCATTATAAGCCTTAAAATCTCTTCTTTAAAAATATGCTACCCATCTGTTTTTCCTGTATCTCTAAAGATGCATTGCTTCTGAAAGTATAGATACACTTCTCATATATCAGGGAACATTTAAGTATGTTAAAGTATAAAACTGTGGCAAATATATAAGTTCTTGAGTTACTGCATTTTTCCCTGGAATATTGGAAGACATGAGTACTGGCAAACTCACTGCTTCTACCAACCTCACTTCCCTAGATTCATTGAGTTTTAAACCAAATGATAACTAGTTGCATTTGAGTATTAGACAGAAAGTGAATTCCAGTTCAAGAGTTACCATTTGAGTACCCCAGAACCACAGTGTACTGAGATGAACCCACAAAAGGGGAGTTCATTTCCCTGCTAAAGGCTGTGAGTGTTTTTATTTCTGACACCAGATGGCACTCGTACATTTGTAATCAGCTTTGATTTTTTTTTTCTTTAAAATTTTTCCCCACATCTCTCTTTTTCAGGAAGATTTTGCTTGAAAGATTAAAGTCCATATATGTTTTCTCTCATGTAAAACTTAGTTGAAGACTTTCATGTATTGATTAAAACTCATAGCCCATTTTCATTTTTTTTTCTTTCTTTTCCTTCATTGAGCAATATTGTTAAAGAATATTGAATATCACAGGAATAACTGGTAAAGAGGATCTGCATTAGTGACCTGAGGGAGCTGTCCAAAAAGTCACTGTCTAGTTATTTAGAAATCCAATTCATTTAGAAATTGCTCTAATTTTCAAAGTGATTTTAGCCTGGGTTTCATTCTTCTGTCTTATTAGTATAAGAAGAAATACACTAGTAACTAGGAATTACATTTATCCATCATCCATAAGACAGCCCTGTCTATGTGCAAATTAGTTTTATGTGAAGCCCCACGGGTGTCTGAAATTATTCCTCTTACAAACAGTCTCTTGTTCTGCCTCATTCTCACGTTTCAAGATCTTTGTCACTTTATTTTGCTTAAACTGTCAAACAGATAATAGCATAAAATTAGGCTCCATATTATAAGAGCATTAGCCATTGCTGCTCCTTTGTTTTGTTTTTTTTTTTTCTTTTCTCCTTCTCTCTCCTCTCTTTCCCTCTGAATTGATTATAACTAATTTGTACTTGGGAGAGATATGGCATGCTATAAAGAACATTCTCTATACCCTGTCTCTTCATTTTAACAAAAGCTTTGCAAGTGGGCCTTAAGCCCTTACAGCAGTTGCCTTGCCCTCCACCCCCAGGAATTTATCAACCACCTCTGAGACACTATGTTTAAACAGGGGTTCCCCACCATCAACAATAATGAGAGAAGCACATATCCCTGCCATGTATATTGTAGAAAACTGACAAAATTTTAAATTGAGGGAAACTTTTGCAATTTTTATTCTTTATTTTTGCCTTTTAGTGAAAAGTGGTGGGAAAATACAAAACATATTAAATGAAATTCACAGGACAAAGGCAATAATCACATCCTTTACAAAAAAATAAGTCTGAATGTGAGAGTGAAGAGATGAATTTCTCAAAAAAAAAAAAAAGAAAGAAAGAAAAAATAAACCTATTTCCCCTGGCTAAAATGCAAATTGTTCTTCTCCTTATAATGAGCCCCTTATCTAGCTCAAGAAATTCATTTAGAAACTTGAATTTTCCCCTGTTATTAGTTGAGAGGATTATTGACCAAAGTGCTTTGGTTGACTTTCTTATGCTAATAATAGCACCTAGATTGTGATAATGGTCTTAGCACCCAGACTCCTGGAGAGTTTTGAGCCTATCTTTTCAGGAGGAGTCTATATTACTTTTTGGAAATATTCCCACATAAGCCACCAAAAAGTATTTTCTTTTAGAACAGACAGTTTTTCTCTTGGCAACCCTTTCCTGATGCATTGAAACTTTAATCAGAATCAAAGTTGAAAAAATTTGTTTTAAAAGCTTGTTGAAAATTGAGCAAGATTAAGGAAACAGAAGAGAAGGCATTGAACCTTTTTCTTTTTACTCAACTGCTATAATATTAAGATTTTTACATTAGTCAATCTTCTATTTATTTGAGGAACTGGATCTCCTGCAACTCAATATATATTTTCCACATAGCAGTGTTTTGTTGTTGTTGTTGTTGTTTGTTTGTTTGTTTGTAAGTGATAATGAAACAGAACAGAACCCTGTGGGGGTACACCTTGTCCACATTGTTTGTAGAAAATTGATTTCATTCTGCTGTCTTGACCTTTCCTGAATTCTAAAGGGTAGATGCAAGCAGTTGCTTATCAGGAAAGGAAGGGAATGCAGAAACAAAAGAGGAGCAGTCAAGAAACAAGAGAGAAGCCCTGGTCCTTCTACTTCATCAAGGAATACTCATAACAATACCTTTGAGTTCTCCTCTAGGATCTAAGGGCTTCCCAGGTGGCCATAGAATCCACCTGCCAATTCAGGAGACATGGCTTCTTCAGACTGAACACAGGAGTCCTAGAACATTGTTTTGTTACCTCACCACCAAGCAACCACCAACAACCAAAAGAAAAAGTGCATAAAGTAGTAGAAGATAATCTGAATCAAGAACAAGCTGGATTTAGAAACGGCAGAGAAGACAAGATCAAGTTGCTAACATCTGTTGGATCATACAAAAGGCAAGAAAATTCCAGAAGAACTTCTACCTCTGCTTCATTGACTATGCTAAAGCCATTGATTGTGTGTTTTACAACAAACTGGAAAATTCTTTAAGAGATGGGGATAACAGACCACCTTACCTGCCTCCTGAGAAACCTGTATGCAGGTTAAGAAGCGGCAATTAGAACCAGACATGGAATAAGAGACTGATACAAAATTGGGAAAGGAGTATGAGAAGGCTATATATGGTCATGCTCCTTATCTAACTTACATGCAGAATACATTTTGTGAAATGACAGGCTGGATGAAGCACAACTGGAATCAAGATTGCCAGGAGAAATATCAATAACCTCAGATATGCAGGTGACACCACCCTAATCAGAAAGCAAAGAGGAACTAAAGAACCTCTTGATGAAAGTGAAAGAGGAGAGAAAAAGCTGACTTAAAAACTCAACATAAAAAAAAAAACTAAGATCATGGCCCCTGGTCCCATCACTTCATGGCAAATAGCTGGGGTAAAAGTGGAAACAGTGACAAATTTCATTTTCTTGGGCTCCAAAATCACTGCATATGGTGACTGTGGAAACGTTGTTGCTGAGCTGAGAACAATGCCGGGGTTCTTGGCCACCAGAGGAGAGGAGTTCAAACTGGGCCCAGTGATGAGGCTTGATCACTGAGAGCTTTTGTGTGATAAAGTTTTATTAAAGTATGAAAGAGATAGAGAAAGGTTCTGACATAGACATCAGAAGGGGGCAGAAAGAGTGTCCCCCTGCTAGTCTTTAACAGGAAGTTATATACCTACTAGCAGGTTGCTAATGAGAGAAAGAAATGTCTCAAACCTCGGAGAATGGCACCAGGCCCCTCACCCACAACATGCGTTTTAGGATAACATTGGCACAAGGTGACTCATCCTGGGCCATAGAATGATTGAGGTGAATCTGGAAGAAAGGCAGGTTTCCAAGCAAACACATAGTCTCATTAACATAGATTAGGAGAACAATTTTATGAGTAAAACATATTGATTTGTTGAGACATTATCAGTTGTGAGCCTTAGGCATAACTGACTTGAAGAAAGACAGAGTCTTGGGTAAACACATGGTTAATTAACATAGCTTAAGAAAAATATTTGCATAAGAAAAACCCATTGGTTAGCTCAAGGTTTGAGAAAAGTTAAGTTCAGGTGCAACCAGGTGCCCTCATGGCAACACAGAATTTTAAAAGAAACCTCCTTTTAATTTTGTATCACTTCAGTTCAGTTCACTCTCAGTTGTGTCCAGACACAGTTGGGACCCCATGAATCACAGCACACCAGGCCTCCCTGTCCATTACCAACTCCAGGAGTTCACTCAAACTCATGTCCGTCGAGTCATTAATGCCATCCAGCCATCTCATCCTCTGTCGTCCCCTTCTCCTCCTGCCCCCAATCCCTCCCAGCATTAGGGTCTTTTCCAATGAGTCAACTCTTCGCATTAGATGGCCAAAGTATTGGAGTTTCAGCTTCAGCAACAGTCCTTCTGCATCAGTCCTTCCAAAGAACATCCAGGACTGATCTCCTTTAGGATGGACTGGTTGGATCTCCTTGCAGTCCAAGGGACTCTCATGAGTCTTCTCCAACACCACAGTTCAAAAGCATCAATTCTTCGGCACTCAGCTTTGTTCACAGTCCAACTCTCACATCCATACATGACCACTGGAAAAACCATAGCCTTGACTAGACAGACCTTTGTTGGCAAAGTAATATCTCTGCTATTTCATATGCTATCTAGGTTGGTCATAACTTTCCTTCCAAGGAGTAAGCGTCTTTTAATTTCATGGCTGCAGTCACCATCTGCAGTGATTTTGGAGCCCCCCAAAAATAAAGTCTGACACTGTTTCCACTGTTTCTCCATCTATTTCACATGAAGTGATGGGACCGGATGCCATGATCTTCATTTTCTGAATGTTGAGCTTTTAGCCAACTTTTTCACTCTCCTCTTTAACTTTCATCAAGAGGCTTTTAGTTCCTCTTCACTTTCTGCCATAAGGGTGGTGTCATCTGCATATCTGAGGTTATTGATATTTCTCCCGGCAATCTTGATTCCAGCTTGTGCTTCCTCTGGCCCAGCGTTTCTCATAATGTACTCTGCATACTCTGCATAGAAGTTAAATAAGCAGGGTGACAATATACAACCTTGACGTTCTCCTTTTCCTATTTGGAATCAGTCTGTTGTTCCATGTCCAGTTCTAACTGTTGCTTCCTGACCTGCATACAGGTTTCTCAAGAAGTAGGTCAGGTGGTCTGGTATTCCTATCTCTTTCAGAATTTCCCATAGTTTATTGTGATCCACACAGTTAAAGGCTTTGGCATAGTCAATAAAGCAGAAATAGATGTTTTTCTGGAACTCTCTTGCTTTTTCACTGATCCAGCAGATGTTGGCAATTTGATCTCTGGTTCCTCTGCCTTTTCTAAAACCAGCTTCAACATCTGGAAGTTCATGGTTCAGGTATTGCTGAAGCCTGGCTTGGAGAATTTTGAGCATTACTTTACTAGCGTGTGAGATGAGTGCAATTGTGTGGTAGTTTGAGCATTATTTGGCATTGCCTTTCTTTGGACCAACTCTCACATCCATACATGACTAATGGAAAAACCATAGTTTTAACATATGGAACTTTGTCAGCAAAGTGATGTCTCTGCTTTTTAATATGCTATCTAGGTTTGTCATAGCTTTTCTTCCTAGGAGCAAGTGTCTTTTAATTTTGTGGCTGCAGTTGAGAGGGTAACAGGCAGGAAGGCTAGGGGCGCCCAAATGGAGGAAATAGGCTGCAAGTGTAAGATGTTTTTCCTCTCTCAAGTGGTAGGAGGAAACAACTCAAAATTGACTCAAAATTGAGTCTAACTCTGTATTGTATAGAGAAGGGGAAAAACATCTGACACTTGTAGTTTGTTTCCTCCTACCACTTAAGAGAGAGAGAAAAAATGTCTTATACTTGCAGCCTATTCCCTCTGTTTGGGCACCCCTAGCCTTCCTGCCTGTTACCCTCTCAACTGCAGCCACAAAATTAAAAGACACTTGCTTCTAGGAAGAAAAGCTATGACAAACCTAGATAGCATATTAAAAAGCAGAGACATCACTTTGCTGACAAAGTTCCATATGTTAAAACTATGGTTTTTCCAGTAGTCATGTACGGATGTGAGAGCTGGTCCATAAAGAGGGCTGAGCACTAAGAATTGATGCTTTTGTACTGTGGTGCTGGGGAAGACTTGAGTCCCTTGGACAGCAAGGAAATCCAACCAGTCCATCCTAAAGGAAATCAGTCCTGAATATTCCTTGGAAGGATTGATACTGAAGCTGAAGCTCCAGTACTTTGGCCACCTGATGCAAAAAGCCAATTCATTGGAAAAACCTGGATTCTGGAAAAGATTGAGGGCAGGAGGAAAAGGGGGTGACAGAGAATGAGATGGTTGGATGGCATCATTGACTCAATGGACATGAGTCTGAACAAAAGCAAGGAGAAAATGAAAGGCAGGAAAGCTTGGCATGCTTCCATGGGTCGTAAAGAGCTGGACACGACTGAAAGACTGAACAACAAATGTCTCTGATGCCCTTCCCACATAACTCTCCCTTTAAAAGCTTTCATGGTCAAGCAGAATCTTCAGAGTTGGTTTCTGGACATGAATTTATCTTCTCCCCAGGTTGTGGACCTCATGAATAAAGCACTCTTTTCTTTTAAACCAACACTTATCTCTAGAGTATTGGCTTTCAAGTAGGGAGTGGCCAAACCATAACAGCAAACAGAGCTTGTAAGATTGCCTGGCCCAACCTTGACCAGTAAGGAAATGGCAGTAGTGTCCAATGAAAGGACTTCTTCCATGTTTGCGGCAGAACTGGCATTCAAGAGAGGTTCAGTACTGATTTCTACTGCAGGGTAGTATCCTATTTATTATGTGAAGTTATTAGAATGCTCATTTTGCCCCAAATTCTCCATTTCAGAGGGGAAATGGCTTCAGAGGGGAAGCCAGTGTTTCCATTTGCCTTAATGGATCTTATGATCCTATGCCATCTGGCATCTCCTCATTCCATTACCTCTCATCTTATCCCCATCCCTCCATCCCCACCAAAAGCATTGAAAGCACCCTGTTCCCACCATGCTGAACTCTTTTCAGTACTCCCAAAGCACAAACTACAATTGCAAGATTGGGATAATATTACCCCAGATAGCTGCAAGACTAAATTTCTTTAAGGCTTTGTTTACCTTTTACCTTCTCAATGAAACCTACTCTGCATATCCTATTTTAAATTATACTCTCACCCTTGTGTCACCCTGGATTATTCTTCTCCTGCTGTCTGTAATTTGTATTTATTGACTCATAGCATATATTAACTCATATCCTTTATATTTTGCAAGACATTTTTGGTATGCCAAGATGGAGATAAGGGTAAGCACTCACAGCCAATTGAAATAGATATAAATAATACTCCTAAGTTTATATCAGTAGAATGCTTTCTTTATTAAGTTTAAATATGAAAAGATATCCTTGTTTTTAGACCTAACTTATTCTTAAAATTCAACAGTCACTCTATAGAAAAATGTTTGGATATGTCTAAAGATTGCCAGCTGAAAAAAGAAAAAGAAAAATGCACAATCTAAAAGTTGTGAGTTCAGTTTTGTTTGGGGACCTTACTGAGGAATATAGCCTGGGAGGCAGCCTCTCAGATAGATCCGAGGAGCTACTCCAAAGAGGTAAGGGGGAAGGCAGGATATATAGAAATATGTTACATAGGAGTACCAAAAAGTACATAGGAGTATAAATAAATAATGTAGTCATATATCAAAGAGTATTGCTAATCACAAAAAGCTGACATCTCAAGGTAATGATTTTAGTGTTTTTCTATGCATGAGAAGACACAAGAATCAGGGTTTGTTGAAATTATTCCTTAGATGTGCATCTTTACTATCTAGGGTTAGTATTCAGGGCACAGAATGCCTCCTTTTTTTTTCCATCCTGAATGCCCCTCAGGATGCACCATGTGTGGAGGTGGGGGGCTGTAGCTTGATGGCAGACAACATGTATTGTTTACTGCAATGGCAGAAAACATTCTTTGTCTGCAGGATCAAGATCTCCTTTATAGGAGAATCTCATATTTTCAAGTGTGGAAATAAGAGAACCTAAATGAGAATGAACACAGGCTCTTATTTGGAGCTTGCTATAGTCAAGGCTATGGTTTTTCCAGTGGGCATGTAAGGATGTGAGAGTTGGACTGCGAAGAAAGCTGAGTGCCGAAGAATTGATGCTTTTGAAGTGTGGTGTTGGAGAAGACTCTTGAGAGTCCCTTGGACTGCAAGGAGATCCAACCAGTCCATTCTAAGGAGATCAGCCCTGGGTGTTCTTTGGAAGGAGTGATGCTGAAGCTGAAACTCCAGTACTTTGGCCACCTCATGTGAAGAGTTGACTCACTGGAAAAGACTCTGATGCTGGGAGGGATTGGGGCCAGGAGGAGAGGGGACGACAGAGGATGAGATGGCTGGATGGCATCACTGACTCGATGGACGTGAGTTTGAGTGAACTCCAGGAGATGGTGATGGACGGGGAGGCCTGGTGTGCTGCAATTCATGGGGTCACAAAGAGTCGGACACAACTGAGCAACTGAACTGAACTGATAGTAAGAAAGCCAGTAACTATTAATTGTGTTTGGCAGACACTGAAAGGCAGACAGGGCAGTGAGAAAGCTTTGTTAATGAAAAACTAGGGAAGGTTTTAGGTTTGCTTTGATTGGAGGTTATTGGCATTGATCGTGGTGTCCATAATGCCTCCCACAGCTTGTGTAAACTCCCTAGTTCCTGACTACAAACTCTTAACCTCCCTTTGCTTTCTCATGAAAATTTGGAATTGTAAATTCTCTTCTCCACGTCACAGGACTGTTTTTCTCAAGGACCTGGGAGTCATCCTTTTGAAAAGTGAAAATGAAGGCTGCTCAGTCATGTCTGACTCTTTGTGACCCCCATCGATTATACAGTCCTTGGAATTCTCCAGGCCAGAATACTGGAGTAGGTAGCCTTTCCCTTTTCCAGGGGACCTTCTTAACCCAGGGATCAAACCCAGATCCCCCTCATTGCAGGCAAATTCTTTACCAGCTAAGTCACAAGGGAAGCCAGGGGCATTCATCAAAAAGAAAGAGCCCCTCTCTCCCAGTCTCTGGGGGGTTAGGAGTTTAACTTTGATAAGAACAACTAGTAAACACAGGGGGCTAAATCACATTGACATACCTTCCAGTCAACATCCACCAAAGTTTTTATATTAATTCTTCCCAGCATTTAAAAATCCTTCTGCCTTTGGTTTTAGAGAGTTAATTCAGTTTCTCTGTCTTCTTTCAATGGTCTTGACTTCTATAGAAATAGTTTTGAATAATTTTTACACCAGAAAATTCTGCTGTAATTTTCTTTGACAGAATGAGGAAGTTGGAAGCAGTGTAACTGGAAGCTAGTAGTCTATGTGACTGATTGGAGAGTATATTTGGATTTTTCTATAATATTTGGTCTTGAGTTGGAAGCAGGAACAAAAACTAGAGAAGATGACAGTCATTGACCAAACTCTTACCTTTTGCCTATTGCTACAGAAGTGTCAACTGGCTTTGTGGACTATTTGCTACAGAGACTGTGGGTCAGCCTTCTCTAGTAATTTATGGCCTGCCCATTTTCTGTACATTCAGTGTTTCACAAGAACACTGATATTACTTAATATAGGAGATTCCAGCATTGAATCTGGGAAAGAGAAAGTGTGTATTATATAGGTGTATTCCTTTTCTTCCACTTGTCCTATAGAAAATGCTAGAGGATCCCAGGTGAGATGAAGCAACGATGTAACATTGAGGATCTACTTGGATAAAATTAAGGAGAATCTGGATTATTGCAATGCTGAATTGGAGTATGAAAGGTCAGGGTTACTTCTTCACTTTTCAAGCAAGAATTGAAATAGGAAGACTTTTAGGGAATATCATAACTTTCAAATGAGTATAGGAATACAGTTTCAGTGGGATGGTAAAGATAGATGATGACTTGCAAGGCATATGTGAGTGTGATTCTTCCCAGTCCAGTGGGAAATCTGGTAGAGAGGGTTTTCAACAGGTCTGGCTGCCAGAAACCACTGGATAATCATTCCCAGCACTCACTGCCAGACATAAGCACAAAGCATCTGCAGTATAATAAAGACAGACTAAACAACAAGCAACCCAGACTGAACAATATAAAAGCCTCAAGACAGTCACTTGGAACTAAAGTGTTTACAATGACTGACTTCTTGCTGCTTTATCTTGACCAAACTTCAGTCAGGCTTCTATTTCCTACAGTCCCCCTTTGAACCCTACTTACCTGCAGGCTTGAGCATGCACACACACAAAAATAGAGGGAGGCACCTGTTATGGACTGAATATTTGTGTATCTCTTCCCTCTCCCATCCAATTCATATACTGAAATCCTAGACCCAAATGTGGTGATCTCAGGAGGTGAGGCCTTTGGGAAATCATTAGTTCACAAGGAAGAAATCCTGGTGAATGGGATTCGTGCCCTTATAAGAAGACACAGGACTCTCAGTCTCTGCTTTCCACTCTGTAAAGAAACAACATGAAGAGAGCATCTACAAGCAAGGAGGTAGGCCCTCACCAGGCAGTGGATCTCTTAGTATCTTGATCTGGGACTTCTCAATCTCCAGAACGAGGAAATGAATGTGAATTGTTTAACCACCTAGTCTATGATGATTTATTATAGCAGCCCAAATTGACTAAGTGCCTTCTCCTGAGCTTTTCTTGGGAATCAGCTAAGCACCCAGTGAAACCTTTGCTTGTCAAAACTTTCTGGTCATTTCTCCTTGCTTGTTCAGCTTCCTCTCCAAAGATTCTGTTTACCCTTCCCTTATGTTATTTTTTTTTCTTTGTTTTATTTTTTAAAATTTTATTTTATTTTTAAACTTTACAATATTGTATTGGTTTTGCCAAATATCGAAATGAAATGTTATTTTTTTAAATTCTGACTTTATATTGGAGTATAGTTGATTTACAGTGTGTTAGCTTCAGATGTAGAGCAAAGCAATTTAGTTATATATGTAATCTATTTCAGATTCTTTTCCCGTATAGTTTATTACAGAATATTGAGAAGAGTTTCCTGTGCTATGCAAAGGGTCCTTGTTTTTTATTTTATATGTAGCAGTGTGTATATGTTCGGAGAAGGCAATGGCACCCCACTCCAGTACTCTTGCCTGGAAAATCCCTTGGACGGAGGAGCCTGGTGGGCTGCAGTCCATGGGGTCGCTACAAGTCGGACATGACTGAGCAACTTCCCTTTCACTTTTCACTTTCATGCATTGGAGAAGGAAATGGCAACCCACTCCAGTGTTCTTGCCTGGAGAATCCCAGGGACGGGGAAGCCTGGTGGGCTGCCGTCTATGGGGTCGCACAGAGTCGGACACAACTGAAGCGACTTAGCAGCAGCAGCAGCAGCAGCAGTGTGTATATGTTAATCCCAACCTCCCAATTTATACCTCCCACCCTCACTTTTCCCCTTTGATAACCATAACTTTGTTTTATAAATCCATGAGTCTATTCCTGCTTTATAAACAAGTTCATTTGTATCATTTCTTTGATTTCACGTATGTGTCACCATGATTTGTCTTTGTCTGACTGACTTTACTAAGCGTGAAAATCTCTCAGTCTATCCATGTTGATTCAAATAGCATTATTTCCTTTTTTTATGACTGAGTACTATTCTAGTGTGTGTTTGTGTGCACCATATCTTCTTTACCTATTCATCCATTGATAGATATTTAGGTTGCTTTCATGTCTTGGCTATTGTAAATATTGCTGCAATGAACATTGGGATGCATGCATTCTTTGGACCATGTTTTTCTCCAGATATATGACCAGGAGTGGGGTCATTTGATAGCTTTTTTTTTTTTTTTAGTTTGTTAAGGAATCTCCATACTGTTCTCTGTAGTGGCTGTACTAATTTACATTATCACCAACAGTATAGCAAGGTTCCCTTTTCTGTACACTCTTCTCAGCATTTATTGTTTGTAAACTTTCTAATAATGGCCTTTCTGACTGCTGCAAGATGATACCCCATTGTAGTTTTGATTTGCATTTCTCTAATAATTAGTGATGTTGAGCATCTTTTCATATGGTTTTTGACCATCAGTATTTCTTTGGAGAAATGTCTATTTAGATATCTCACCATTTTTTTTGAAAGTATATTTTATTTATTTATTTTTAATTTAAATTTATTTATTTTAATTAGAGGCTACTTACTTTACAATATTGTATTGGTTTTGCCTTACATCAATATGAATCCGCCATGGGTGTACACATATTCCCAATCCTGATCCCCGCTCCCATCTCCCTCCCCATATCATCCCTCAAGATGGTAACAATAATCCTGTATGCAAGACAGCAAAGGAGACACCATTTTTTTGATTGGGTTGTTTTTTTGATTTTGAGCTGCATGAGCTGTTTTTATATTTTGGACTTTAATGCCTTGTCAGTGGCATCATTTACAAATATTTTCTCCCATTCTTTGGGTTGCCTTCTTGTCGTATTTATGATTTCCTTTGCTGTGCAAAAGATTTTAAGTTTAATTAGGTCCCATTTGTTTTTGTTTCCCATTACTCTAGAAGATGGATCTAAAAGATATTGCTGTGATTTATGTCAGTGTTCTGCCTATATTTTCCTCTAAAAGTTTTATTGTATCCAGTTTTTTGTTTAGGTATTTAACCCATTGTGAATTAATTTTTGCATGCGGTGTTAAAGAATATTCTAATTTCATTCTTTTAACATGTAGCTGTCTGGTTTTCTTAGCAGCACTTATTGAAGAGACTATCTTTTTTCCATTGCATATTCTTGCCTCCTTTGTTGTAGATTAATTGATCGTAGCTGCATGGGTTTATTTCTGGGCTTTCTATTCTGTTCCATTTATCTATATTTCTGTCTTTACAGTAATCAGAACTATATTGTCTTGATTACTCTAGCTTTATAGTATAGTCTGATTCCTCCAACTCCGTTTTTCTTTCTCAACATTTCTTTGGCTACTTGAGGTCTTTTTTGTTTCCATCAAAACACTATTAAATAAAAAAGTTTTCTCTTTTATTTGAGACACTTGCAGACATTAATAGTCACAGTGTTGTTCCTGTTGCAATAGTCCCTTTCTCTCCCTTGCAATAATCATTCTGAATAAAAGTCTCTACTTATTAAGTCCTAACTTGTTTTTCTTTGATAGAGCCCATAGAAGTAATTAATTAACAAAACAGCTAACATTTCTGGAGAGCTTACTCTGTAATAGGTGATGTTCTATGTACCTTACATGAACTACGTCATTTAATGCTCCAACAAGCCTATAAGGTAGGTATTGTGATTATGCATTTTTTTTACAAGTGAGAGAACTGAGGATTAGACAGATTTCTTCCTCAATGTGGGGCAGCTGAGAACTGGCAGACAAGACCCAGACCTGAGCCGTTTGACTCTATATCTGGTCTCTTAGCACCACACTCTATTACCTCCAAGGGGAAAAAAGAGAGAAGGGGCATGCTGCGTAGAAAAACTTTTACAAGAAGATTAAATCTCATTGATCTGATACAGTAGCAGCTTGGGAGGTCACATCATTTTTAAAGAGGAAGGTATTTTTTCTTCCTCCACTCCTCGAAGCCAATCTGTTAAAAGAAAGCTTTTTCTCTCTTGTTGATTCATAAGATCTGGGTACAAGTCAATATTGATTTGTCCTCTGCTCTTTTTCCTGATATGTGGAGATGAAAAGAATCAAGAGGTTCCTCTTAGAGATTTCCTCCATGTTTTATGAAAATGAGTTATGGCTTACTTCTCCTAGACAGGAATCTTCAAGCTTTTCTGCAACTGGTTGTGTTCCCAAAGTGGAGTCTGACTGCTGCTTAAAAGCCAATAATGAGGCAAAGTTTGTGGAAAGGAAAGTTTGCTTTATTTTGGAAGCCAGCAACCAGTGGGGGAGGGTGGACTTCTGTCCAAAGGTCAACTCCTCCTGACTGGCAACCAGTGGGCAAGAACTTTTACAGATGGAGAGAGGGGGCCTATTTACAGAAATAGTACAGTCAGCTCTGACAGTCAGCTTAAAATTGGTCATGCAATGGTCTGATTAGTGTCATCTTGATTGTTTAAACTACAGTTCATCTTTAATTCCAGGATCAATTTTTTCCAGTTTCTTTGAGGCCAGCCTTCTGAATTGTGGCAGCTTAATGTCATGGTTACAGTCCGGTTGGTTCTCATGTAGTTAACTTCTTCCGTCTAGATAGGGTTTTAGCCTCTATAAGACAGCACACAGGACATGTGTCAGAATATTATCTCTATCCCTTGAAGAGTAACTAAAGGCCCTTGGCCATGCTTAATGATTAAACTATTATTAATTACTCTTGTTGGACTGTTTTCCTTTGTTTTTGCATTTTCTCACTTCTCTGAATAAGCTTACTCTTTGGCTAAAGTTTTTTCACAGACAAAAGGCAGCCTGAGGACATGAGGGGCAAGAATCTTAGTATCATGCTCCTTTTCAGTTGACTGTAATCTGTAATTTGATTATTAAGGATGTTGGCTAGAAGAGGCCCCATCATAATCTTGGTTTTAAGCTGTATTCTTCTATTATCATTAATCACAAAGTTATTTTCCTTTCCATGTACTTCCTATGTCACTTGCTCAGTTGCTTCTGAACACCAAGGGGAGACAGATTGTAATTAATCGATACCTTAAAAAGATTTGCTTTCCATTTCATGTCACTTTACCAGTTTAAAAATTTGACACAAGATAAACTTCTCATCTGCATTTCTAAGAATCTCTCCTCTGAGTCTCCTGGAGTTTCAGAAGGTTTCCAGAGGCAATGTGGCATTTTCATGTTGTAAGTTCTGAAGAGATGAGGTAGTGCTTACAGTAGAAACTTTTAGTAGAATTATTTGGATGGAACTGGATGACTTAGAACTCATAAGGGTAGTAATGTTAATGAAATAAACAGAAGATGCCATTGCATTACATGTATATATTCTCTTAGCACAATTGTATTTTCCAAAGATGCACCTAGATTTCAATAATGGCCATTTTTTAAGGATTTTAAGCTATGTGGAACTCCATTATTATGTTATTAAAATTCTTGGTTACCAGTAACACATTGCATACACATTGCATACAGCCAGAAATGGATATGTGGCTGATGGTGTCTGATGGTGATCATTGCAATGCTTCTGAATAGTCTGGCAATAAATATTTTGGCCACTGTTACTACCCTATAATAATCAATAATTAATTGTTCCATAGCTTTAGAATATATGTAAGCAGATGCTTTGTCTTACAAGTGGTTTTTTATTTTTTATTTTATTTTTTTATCTTTATTTTATTTTTAAACTTTACATAATTGTATTAGTTTTGCCAAATATCAAAATGAATCCTCCACATGTATACATGTGTTCCCCATCCTGAACCCTCCTCCCTTCTCCCTCCCCATACCATCCCTCTGGGTCATCCCAGTGCACTAGCCCCAAGCATCCAGTATCGTGCATCGAACCTGGACTGGCAACTCGTTTCTTACATGATATTCTACATGTTTCAGTGCTATTCTCCCAAATCTCCCCACCCTCTCCCTCTCCCACAGA
>NW_011494948.1:6630089-6678569 GCF_000754665.1 Bison bison bison | reverse complement strand
GTATACATGTGTCCCCATCCTGAACCCTCCTCCCTTCTCCCTCCCCATACCATCCCTCTGGGTCATCCCAGTGCACTAGCCCCAAGCATCCAGTATCGTGCATCGAACCTGGACTGGCAACTCGTTTCTTACATGATATTCTACATGTTTCAACGTCACTCTCCCAAATCTTCCCACCCTCTCCCTCTCCCACAGAGTCCATAAGACTGTTCTATACATCAGTGTCTCTTTTGCTGCCTCGTACACCAGGTTATTGTTACCATCTTTCTAAATTCCATATATATGTGTTAATATACTGTATTGGTGTTTTTCCTTCTGGCTTACTTCACTCTGTATAATAGGCTCCAGTTTCATCCACCTCATTAGAACTGATTCAAATGTATTCTTTTTAATGGCTGAGTAATACTCCACTGTGTATATGTACCACAGCTTTCTTATCCATTCATCTGCTGATGGGCATCTAGGTTGCTTCCATGTCCTGGCTATTATAAACAGTGCTGCTATGAACATTGGGGTACACGTGTCTCTTTCCCTTCTGGTTTCCTCAGTGTGTATGCCCAGCAGTGGGATTGCTGGATCATAAGGCAGTTCTATTTCCAGTTTTTTAAGGAATCTCCCCACACTGTTCTCCATAGTGGCTGTACTAGTTTGCATTCCCACCAACAGTGTAAGAGGGTTCCCTTTTCTCCACACCCTCTCCAGCATTTATTATTTGTAGACTTTTGGATCGCAGCCATTCTGACTGGTGTGAAATGGTACCTCATAGTGGTTTTGATTTGCATTTCTCTGATAATGAGTGATGTTGAGCATCTTTTCATGTGTTTGTTAGTCATCTGTATGTCTTCTTTGGATAAATGTCTATTTAGTTCCTTGGCCCATTTTTTTTTAAATTTTATTTTATTTTTAAACTTTACAATATTGTATTAGTTTTGCCAAATATCGAAATGAATCCGCCACAGGTATACCCGCCTTCCCCATCCTGAACCCTCCTCCCTCCTCCCTCCCCTACCTCCCTCTGGGTTGTCCCAGTGCACCAGCCCCAAGCATCTAGTACCGTGCATCGAACCTGGACTGGTGACTCATTTCATACATGATATTATACATGTTTCAGTGCTATTCTCCCAAATCTCCCCACCCTCTCCCTCTCCCACAGAATCCGTAAGACTGATCTATCCACAGTTATCAAGACAGTATGGTACTGGCACAAAGACAGAAATATTGATCAATGGAACAAAATAGAAAGCCCAGAGATAAATCCACGCACATATGGACACCTTATCTTTGACAAAGGAGGCAAGAATATACAATGGATTAAAGACAATCTCTTTAACAAGTGGTGCTGGGAAAACTGGTCAACCACTTGTAAAAGAATGAAACTAGAACAGTTTCTAACACCTTACACAAAAATAAACTCAAAATGGATTAAAGATCTAAACGTAAGACCAGAAACTATAAAACTCCTAGAGGAGAACATAGGCAAAACACTCTCCGACATACATCACAGCAGGATCCTCTATGACCCACCTCCCAGAATATTGGAAATAAAAGCAAAAATAAACAAATGGGACCTAATTAAACTTAAAAGCTTCTGCACAACAAAGGAAACTATTAGCAAGGTGAAAAGACAGCCTTCAGAATGGGAGAAAATAATAGCAAATGAAGCAATGGACAAACAACTAATCTCAAAAATATACAAGCAACTCCTACAGCTCAACTCCAGAAAAATAAATGACCCAATCAAAAAATGGGCCAAAGAACTAAATAGACATTTCTTCAAAGAAGACATACAGATGGCTAACAAACACATGAAAAGATGCTCAACATCACTCATTATCAGAGAAATGCAAATCAAAACCACTATGAGGTACCATTTCACGCCAGTCAGAATAGCTGCGATCCAAAAGTCTACAAGCAGTAAATGCTGGAGAAGGTGTGGAGAAAAGGGAACCCTCTTACACTGTTGGTGGGAATGCAAACTAGTACAGCCACTATGGAGAACAGTGTGGAGATTCCTTAAAAAAACTGGAAATAGAACTGCCTTATGATCCAGCAATCCCACTGCTGGGCATACACATTGAGGAAACCAGAAGGGAAAGAGACACGTGTACCCCAATGTTCATCGCAGCACTGTTTATAATGGCCCATTTTTTTGATTGGGTCATTTATTTTTCTGGAGTTGAGCAAGTGGTTTTTTAAAAAATGGAAACAGATGAATTGCCGTTGATCTAAGATCACACTAGCTGGCAAAGTAACTTCAATCTTATAAACCTCTCTGTAGGAATATGATTTTGTAGTTGAAGATCTGTCGTAGTGCCCAAACTTTTTTTCCAATGTTTTGTCACTTGCTAGTTATGGTATCTTGATATAAGTATAGCTTAATCTCTCTGCATTTGATTTTCTTCATTTATTAAATGAAGACATGATACTTACTATAAATTGATGGTTTTAAAGTTTGCATACCTAGTATCCAAATTTACCCATACTGATGTCAGCTTTATTTTGAAAGCCTCTCTTCTGTTCTGAGATATGTTATTTGGAAAATATGGTCTCTGTTTTTAGTTATATGGTTTAGATCAGAATACTTAAAAACAGCTAGGCCATCCCATTGATAGACAGGAACATTATCATATTTGAGCCAATGAGACATGAGGAGACAATGTCTTGGGCATCTTGGAAAAACATGTCTTTTCCTTTCCATAGAAGCTGTGAAAAGAGATAT
The DNA here is from genome assembly GCF_000754665.1 of Bison bison bison. Classification (NCBI taxonomy): domain Eukaryota; kingdom Metazoa; phylum Chordata; class Mammalia; order Artiodactyla; family Bovidae; genus Bison; species Bison bison. The sequence goes on along the minus strand of NW_011494948.1, from coordinate 6,675,850 downwards.
TTGCTTGCCCTCCAGATAATGGAGTTAAAGATGTACTGCCTAGGGGACAGTCTAGGGAGGCCACAGCTGTGGTTTTCTAAGCTTAGAATCAGTGCTGAAAGAAAACAACACATAAAAAAGTATAGAAGAAAGAGAACCACAGTTACACTTGGAATCTTGATGACTATGAATTTGCAGATCAAAACCTGTCTAAATTCACACATACTTCTAGGTTTTTGTTTATATAAACCACTTATTCTATCTGTTTATTTAAAGACATCTAAATTTTAAGTCGTTGCTAATAAGCAAAGAGCCTTAACTGATAGGATTGCTTTAAGGATTAAAGGTAAATTTATAAAGACTGTATAAATGGCCAGTTTACATATGGGAGCTGTAGCTCTTAATGTGGTAGATTCCTTCTTTAATTTTCATGCCAAGGGAAAGAACTAAGACAGAAGTTATATCCCCATTAACACATTAAGTGTTTATGAAATGTAGTTTGGGGAGCATGTCCTTTAAATAAGGGTTTATTTGAAGTCACATAAAAATGAACTAGAAGGATTGAACTCATTTTAAGATTAAATTAGAACACTCTAGAAAATATTTGAATGGAATATTTACAATCAACAAATTTTTGTAACTGAGAAGTAAGGGAAGTAAATCATAGTTTTACCTTATACTTTTAAATATCAGGATAAATATTAACCAATAGTATGGGGAGAGGGGAAATAGCCCTGATATTTATTAAAATTTACAGTCTCATTGAATTTCCTAATGCTTTATATCAAATAATACTTAATATACTTGCACTTTTTAACACAGAGAATGTGTTATCAGCATTCTAGTGTTATTGCCTAAACTGAAAATCAAAACTTTAACTCGTATTACACACTCAGATGCCCACCAGTCAGTCCCTGACTTTATTTTTTTCTATAATTTACACAAAGCAGGAGTAAATGTAAAGGGATGGCTTTGTTTATTAAACTGAATTTCTAGCAGGTTTTAACTTTAAAAATGTATATGCATGAGGTTTGCATGATTTCATGACCTCCCAATAATTAGTTGGTTTAATTAAGTCAGTGAGAGAGAAAAGACAAACTAATGGCTCTTCATCACTTGGTCCAAACGATTGGTTAATGAGAGTAAAAATAATAATGAAATATGTCATGTGTTCTCTAGAAAGGATCTATGAGTATTCATCAGGATTTTAGCTGTTAGAGTCAGAAATTCCATTTACTTTGTTGAATATTTTTCTGTCACAATCATAGACCTATCTCACCATAGTAAATGAATACTATTTTGTCTATTATGTAGAGAGATCACTTTCAAAAATTAAGTTTTAATTCTACTGATACAAGCAGTAGAATTAAAAAGAACTTCAGGAATGCCTTGGTGAGTCCTATAATTTGTTGAATTTCCCTAGGATTGATCTATTTTACAACTTCAAGTTCACCTAAAGGAACATACAATGGTACTTATAAAACTGCTCTTCTAGGAATTTTCCAAGGTTGTAAAGCTACACACTAAAAGTAATAGAGTTGAAACTTTTTCTCTTTAGATCTTACGTTTTAATCTGTCCTTTTTTTTCTTCTCATGGATTAGTATTTGAAAAGTTGTATCAAACTTTAACATGAGTGTTAAATGTTCAATTGTGTCTTCATAAAATCTATATGCTGATATCCTAACCACTAGTACCTCAGAACATGACCTTAGTTGGAAGTCATTGTAGACCTAATTTGTTAGGACAGACTGTCATCAGCCTGTCCTAACTAGTCCATCAGGGTGGAGTAGGATGGGGTCCTAATCCAATATAATATGTCATTTATAATAAGGGGAAATTTGAATACAGAATCAGGCACATAGAGAAGATGATGTTAAGGTATATCTACACATCCACAGGAAGGTGACAGCCATCTACAAGTCAGGAGTGGAATAGAGCCTTCCTTCACAACTCTCCAACTATTGTGACACCTTGATATTGGGCTTCTAGCTGCTAAAACTAAGAGACAATAAATTTCTGTTAAGACACTTATTTTGAGGTACTTTTCTATGACAACCCTAGCAAACTAATACAATCACCAAAGAGAGATCTTCAAAGAGGGAGGTAACTAGAAATTGGTTTCTCATCCCTGGAAGAAATCTGGCATTAAGATGATTTCTACTATGTACTCTCTGAAAAGGGAATATAAAGGAAATGGTACAAATAATAAAGTATCTTTGAAAAATATTCATTTCTTAAATATCCAGTGATTTCTTCCTGAAAGTGTAAGAGGTAGCCGCTTAGTTGTGTCTGATGCTTTGCAATTCCATGGACTGTAGCCAGCTGGGCTCCTCTGTCTGTGGGATTCTCCAGGCAAGAGTGGGTGGGTTGCCATGCCCTCCTCCAGAGGATCTTCCCAACCCAGGGAGCGAACCTGGGTCTGCTGAATAGCAGGCAGATTCTTTTCTGTCTGAGCCACCAGGGAAGCCCCAGTTTCTTTTTAGAGGTTCTTTTCTCAAGATAATGTGTCAGTGTTTTGAGTTCTTTAGAGGAGTAAAGCAAGATGAATATAATTACAATCTACTTAATCATAATTAATAGTTAGGATGAAAATAGTTAATACAGTTCTGAATGATTCATATCCAGCTACTACATTTTCTTTTTAAACCGTTGCTCTACAGTTAAATAGCTCAGTTGGTAAAGGATCCACCTGCAATATGGGAGACCTGGGTTCAATCCCTGTGTTGGGAAGATCCCCTGGAGAAGGGAAACACTACGCACTCCAGTATTCTGGCCTGGAGAATTCCATGGACTGTACAGTCTTATGGGGTTGCAAAGAGTCGGACATGACTGAGAGACTTTCACTTCAGTACTTCACTACCTTCTACAGTCAAATGTGTTTTTTTGCAACTAGATTGACTTTGAAGGAAACAGTTAACAGCATATAACTTAGAGAGGAAAACAAGTTGGGTAATAACCGTGCAGTCCAGTGAGACAGGGAAGAGCAGATGCAGGGTGACCTGAGGTGTAACGTCTTAGATGCCTGGACCAGAAAACTTGAGGAGAGGCTGGGGGCAAGGCTCTCTGGTGAGGTAAAGACTTTCTGACCAGGCGAGAGTAAACAGATGAGTGTCATGGGGACTCATTGCCCAGATCAACGGATAGGGCTGGAGCATTGCTTCGGGGCCTGATTCTAGGGGTTGGCAGCTAGTGATTATTTGGAGCTTACATTTCTCTGCATGTTTTCAGTCTTCTATAGCAGAGTAGGAAGGCAGCACAAACAAGTTTCTTAAACATGAACGCATCCTCTGAGTGAGCAGGGGGCAGAGGTTAACACTGATGGTCTTCAGAGTATTCCTATTTTCAGTTTTCTGTAACCTTGGCTTGCTTTTGTTTTAACAGTCTGCAAAAGTCTCAGATACTGAGCTTTTTCTCTGACACATGCCCCCAGTTGCTGTGAGTGAACATTTGAGAAATAGTTTCTTTGTTTCTATACTAAGACTATAACTTTAGTACTAAATAAATGGTTTCTGAACCTCTGTAGAATATTCATGGTGAAAATAATAATATTCTGATTCATTGACAAGGTTGCCAAAATCCAGAAAAATACAGTTATTTGGCAGTGGTGGCATTTTGGGCTGATTTTTGAAACCGGTGTTGGATGCTGCTCAGCCCTCAGTCGTCAGGAATGACTGACAAGATTGGGAAGAAGGTTGATACATTTGCCTTCAGTGTGACATCATTTTCCTCCTTCTTGAATTTCTGCTCCATTTTCCTTCTTGATAATATTGCCTTGTTTTCAGCTGGGGACATGCCAATCACTCCTAAGTTTTTAATATTTGATGCTTGCTGATGAGGACTTAAGATGGCACACCACTCGGGGACACTGCACTTGGAAAGGCAACGTGTTACTGATAGTATTAAAGACTCACTGTTGGAACGGCCAGCCATGGGATTGCTGCTCTGTAGGTGACACTGCTCAGAAATCCCTTGAATTACACTCATGCTTTGAACATCTCTTGCTTAAACAGTCATCACTAAATATTCTTTAACACAGATATTCCTGTCTCATGTTTAAGGGTGCAGTTATTGCCCACCAGGGCCCTAAATTTGGCATAACAAGCATGTCCAGGTTGAGAATTTGATCATCTTTGGAGTGCTGTTACTGCTCTAAGTCGTGAGCCTGTTCCTCAGTTTTCTTTGCCATCCAACTGCAAGGAATATGATTTATATGCTGCCAGGCAGGCCCACTGGCTCCCACATTTAGTCTTTAATTGATAGTTAATCATTTTTAGCCCTACATTGTCTCTCTCTAAAACATCAGTTGTATCCAATAACAATCATTCTTTTCCATTATTGTTATTATTACTATGTTTTCCATATTTTTTGAATTTTGTAGATTTGTAGATTTCTAGTATAGTTCCTCCTACAAGTATAACTTCTAGTTCATCAGCTATGTAACTTTTATATTTAATTACATAGCCACCTAGTGTCTGCTGCTAACTTTACCTACAAACTCTGATAGGTTACACGTTTCCAGCTGTAGTGTGACTCGAAAAGATCTTCACACTTGTATAACCCTCTCCTCTTACATGTTGGATAAACCTACTGATTGTTTCTAGCAAACAGAATATGACAGGATGATGGGATGTCCCATCCATGATTTGGTTACAGAGAACTATGACTTTTTACTTGCTGACTTTTCAACTTCACTCCTCTCCTATCATTTTTCTTCTTTGGTCTGATCCTACTGTGTGTCATGAGTTATTCTATGGAGTGGTTCACCATGGCACAGAACTGATAAAGGATTCCAGCCAACAATTTAGGAGGAAATGAGATCTTACTTCAGTAGTCCATGAGGAATGACTCCTGCCAACAACTATGTGAGTGAACAAGAAAGAAAATCCTTTCCAGTCAAGCTTTGCGATGACTGCAGACTTGTAAGAGGCTCAGAAACTGAAGATCTGGCTAACCTTTGTCCAATCTCTTGACGCATCTTATCTTGGTGAAGTGATAAATGTTGTTTAAGGCACTAAATTTGGGGGTAATTAGTTGCACTTGTTGTTGTTCATTCGCTAAGTCATGTCTGACTCTGCAACCCCGTGGACTGCAGCACACCAGGCTTCCCTGTTCATCACCAGCTCCCGGAGCCTGCTCAAATTCATGTCCATCATGTTGGTGATCCATCCAACCATCTCATCCTCTGTCATCCCCTTCTCCTCCTGCCTTCAGTTGTTCACAGAATCAGGGTCTTTTCCAATGAATTGACTCTTCACATCAGGTGGCCAAAGTATCAGAGCTTCATCTTCAGCAATAGTCTTTCCAATAAATACTCAGGGTTTATTTCCTTTAGGATTGGCTGGCTTGGTCTCCTTGCTGTCCAAGGGACTCTCAAGAGAATCAGTTGCATAGCAACGTGTAACTAATACATCAGCCTTTTCATGAGGAATTGTTGTAGGCAGCCTACAAGATGGCCCCAGATGATTCCTGCATTCTTTTATTCATACTCTGTGTAGCTCTGTCCTATACTATACCAGGATTGCTCTCCAAGACCATAATATACAGCAGACATGTTAAGTATGTCACTTTTGAGATGAGACTCATAAAAAAATGTGGCTTTGGTCTTGAGCTCTCACTGTCTCCCTTGGATATTTGTTTTGTGGGAAGCCAGATGCCATGTATTGAGGCATCCCCTTGGAAAGGCCTATGTGGTAAGAGGCTGAAATCTCCACCCAGTGGCCAATGAGGAACTGAGGTTTGCTGACAGCCACTTGAGAAAGCTTGGAAGCAGACCCTTCAGCCTCAGTGGAGCCTGAGATGAATGAAGTCCTGCCTGACAGTTTGATTGCCGCCTCCTGGGAGACCCTAATGCAGAACCACATTGCTGAGGTGATTCTGGATGCCTAACACTCAGAATTTGGTTGAAATGATAAATGTTACAAACTGACAAATTTTGAGTAGCTGTTACACAGCAATTGATAACCAATACAGGCATCGATCACCATAATACAATTTTAGTGTCTGCTATATTTTGGTCACTCCTAAACCCAGCCTTTTATGGAAGTGAGAATGCAGGAAGTTTATTTAAAAGAGCTATCAGGATATCAGAGACATCACTTTGCTGACCAAGGTTCATATATTTAAAGCTATGGTTTTTCCAGTAGTCATGTATGGATGTGAGAGTTGGACCATAAAGAAGGCTAAGTGCTGAAGAATTGATGCTTTTGAATTGTAGTGGTAGAGAAGACTCTTGAGAATCCCTCAGAGAGCAAAGATATCAAACCACTCAATTCTGAAGGAAATCAGCTCTGAATATTCATTGGAAGGACTGATGCTGAAACTGTAGCTCCAGTACTTTGGCCACCTGATGCAAAGAGCCAGCTCACTGGAAAAGACCCTAATGCTGGGAAAGATTGAAGGCAGGAGGAGAAGGGGGTGACAGAGGATGAGATGGTTATATGGCATGATCAACTCAATGGACATGAGTTTGAGCAAACCCTGGGAGACAGTGAAGGACAGGGAAGCCTGGTGTGCTACAGTCTCTGGGGTCACAGAGTTGGACACAATCTAGCGACTGGATAACAACAGTCAGAATATCTACTTGTGGAGAGAAGGAGAAAAAAAAAGGAGGGTGACAAAGAGAGAGTTTTGCGTGAGGTACAATCATAAGAAAGCTTCACAGGGACCAGTAGAGGATGCTGGAACTCGGATGGCCATCAAAGTTATCAACAATTTGAGCCAAAGGTCAAGTCTTATGTACCTGCAAGTGCTAGTAATTGGAGGTAGGCAACACTAGGGTGAATCTTAAGTAAAGGAGATCTCTTCAGCTGAGCAAGTTCCCAGAGGCCTGACTGCTGACATTTATCAACCACTGACTCTCCTGAGGACAGCACACTATAGCAAACACAAAGTTAAATACAAGCATAATTAATCTCAAAGGAAAACCCCATAATAGTCTTATAAAGCAAAAATAAAGTAATAGGATTCAGTGCAACTTTTCTGAACCAGAAGATTTAAAGCTACATTTTTTCAAAAAAACAAAACAAAATAGGAAAATTGATCCAGCATAGTAAAAACTAAGACATAGGCTAGCAAGTTAGGAAAATAATGGGGCTTTTCTTAATCATCTCTAGGTAAATAAATCTGAAAACTCTTTAACAAGGATAGTTCCTAGAACTTCCCTGGTTCAAGGATTAAGACTCAGCGCTTCCATTGAGGGGGACACAGGTTCAATAGGATCCTTCATGCTGCACAATGTGGCCATGAAAACAAAACAAAACAAAACAAAGAAGGAAACAAAAAGATACTTTCTTAGGATTATACATTAATACATTGTATAAACTGATACTACTGCTGCTGCTGCTGCTAAGTTGCTTCAGTCCTGTCCGACTCAGTGCGACCCCATAGATGGCAGCCTATCAGGCTCCCCTGGCCCTGGGATTCTCCAGGCAAGAACACTGGAGTGGGTTGCCATTCCCTTCTCCAATGCATGAAAGTGAAAAGTGAAAGTGAAGTCATTCAGTTGTGTCCAACTCTTCGCGACCCCACGGACTGCAGCCTACCAGGCTCCTTCGTCCATGGGATTTTCCAGGAAAGAGTACTGGAGTGGGTCACCATTGCCTTCTCCAAAACTGATACTAGATGAAAAGAAACATTCAAATTGAACAATTTCAAAAAAGAAAGTTTTAGAACAGTATCTTTGTCTCACAAAAGCAGAATATAAGGAAAGTGTAAATAGAGACATTGTACCAACAATAACCTCAGATACGCAGATGACACCACCCTTATGGCAGAAAGTGAAGAGGAACTAAAAAGCCTCTTGAGGAAAGTCAAAGTGGAGAGTGAAAAAGTTGGCTTAAAGCTCAACATGCAGAAAACGAAGATCATGGCATCCAGTCCCATCACTTCATGGGAAATAGATGGGGAAACAGTGGAAACAGTGTCAGACTTTATTTTTTGGGGCTCCAAAATCACTGCAGATGGTACTGCAGCCATGAAATTAAAAGACGCTTACTCCTTGGAAGGAAAGTTATGACCAACCTAGATGGCATATTCAAAAGCAGAGACATTACTTTGCCAACAAAGGTCTGTCTAGTCAAGGCTATGGTTTTTCCTGTGGTCATGTATGGATGTGAGAGTTGGACTGTGAAGAAGGCTGAGCGCCGAAGAATTGATGCTTTTGAACTGTGGTGTTGGAGAAGACTCTTGAGAGTCCCTTGGACTGCAAGGAGATCCAACCAGTCCATTCTGAAGGACATCAGCCCTGGGATTTCTTTGGAAGGAATGATGCTAAAGCTGAAACTCCAGTATTTTGGCCACCTCATGCGAAGAGTTGACTCATTGGAAAAGACTCTGATGCTGGGAGGGATTGGGGGCAGGAGGAGAAGGGGACGACAGAGGATGAGATAGCTGGATGGCATCACTGACTCAATGGACGTGAGTCTCAGTGAACTCCGGGAGTTGGTGATGGACAGGGAGGCCTGGCGTGCTGCAATTCATGGGGTGGCAAAGAGTCGGACACGACTGAGCGACTGAACTGAGCTGACCAACGTTTAAGGAGCAGATACTTCCTATAATTTTGAAACTTTTTTTTCTTTCAAAAAAGAAGAAAAATTCCTAATTCTATTATGTGAGGATAAAATCAAGGCAAAACATGATGTTTTCACAAAAATTAGGACTATATTTTACTTATGAATATTAAAATGAAGATGTTAGATAATATATCAGTATGCAGAAGGAGATTAAAATAATGATATAGTTTTAAACGAATGGATATTATTTTGGAAATGCAAGGGTAATGCAAAATTTAAAAATATTTTCATTTAGTTTATTATTTAATTTATTAAAGAGAAAAGTCATGTTTAACTATCAGATAAACTATTAAGAAAATCGTGTTGACAATACAGTAGATCAGCAACTCTCATTTGAAATTTGAATACAAATTATTTAATTTCATTAAAACAAATGTTAAACTAACTTTTAGTTTAATTAGTCATCTCTAAACACTTTGTACTATATCACATAATTTTTCCATATATAGTACTTAATATTTACAACACAACACAAATGCTAATTACTTTTTCTGTATCTTCATCAGTTAAAAGTGTCATCCATATTCTTACAAGTGGTAGAGCAAAAAAATAATAAATGCAGAAATTGTATCAAAAATTGGGAGCTGCTTTTTTTTTTTTTTAATAAGGCATTTGACCAGGCTTCCCTGGTGGCTCAGAGGGTAAAGAATCTGCCTGCAATGAGGGAGATCTGGGTTTGATCCCTGGGTTGGGAAGATCCCCTGGAGTAGGAATTTGCAACCCAATCCAATATCCTTGCCTGAATAATTCCACGGACAGAGGAGCTTGGCGGGCTACAGTCCATGGGGTCGCAAAGAGTTGGATACAACTGAGCTACTGATACTTTCACTTTCTATGACCAACATATTTATAGGAAAAGATAATTTGAAAAGTTCTGTAACAATTCTGGGTCATTCTTTTCTCTAGTAGGTTTTGGGCATGTCTCTAGTCGTAGAGTGAGGATAAACCGGTGGGGTGTTGGTATGAGGTGTGACAGTATACTCCTGGGGTATTTCTTTCTGCAAAAGCTGCTCCATTTAACTGAGTCTCACTTGAAAATTGGCTCTGACAGCCAGATACTCATACACAGAAAAACGAATTGGTAATAATAATGACCATATTATGTTATGGTATTATATTCTTATAAGAGCCCCAAGAGTATTTCATGTGCATTGACTCTTCAAATAAGCATAGATGCTATCTTCTTTTTTATTCCTCATTTCACGTCTCTCCCAATGATACACGTGGATAAACTGATTTCCTATTGGTGATAAGAAGTAATGGCAGAGGTAGAAGAAGAAAACATGTCATTTCTTAAAGCTCTAGACAGTAATATGACCTATTATATTTCATTCAGTTGCATCTGATTTCTTTGATGTGTGAATATTTACAAAGATAAGGCATTTTGCTATCTGTAACACTTTTTCACTTTCATAATAGTAAATTAACTATAATTTTCCTAAATTTAGCTTGAAAATTATTTGTAACAGAGTAAAAATGTTAAATATATTGTGCCTCCTTTTATTAAAATAGCAATAAAACAATACAGTATTGAAGGAGGGAAAAACCTGAAATAGTGGTTGTTTATAGCTTCCCATTCCACTGGAGTTTTATTAAACTGATAAAATTAAATGGATAAAATAAAAACTAAACTTAAAAAAATACAGGCTTTTTTTGTTTGTTTAAATAATCACTAGAAGTCATAAATTATAACCATGACTGAATTAAATGATTCTAGTTCCATTTGTGTCTTTTCCCCTTTCTTACTGCTTTAGAATTTCAATAAAATATAGATGTGTTATGAGATTTGATCTAAGAATAACATGGTTAAGTCTATTTTATAGGAGAGAGAAGTAGATTTCTGCTTTGTATTTCTAAGGATCCATGAGTGAGAAACTTTGCATGAAACCACAAAAATGGCTGTAGCTTCTTAGAAATAAGTTATCTAGGACAAACTGAACAGTTAATCTCGTTTAATTTTGTGAAACCTGACTTGTATCAAAGAATGCTTCCCAGTATTTTTGATGACTTTTTTGTGCAGTTACTGTAATCTAGGGTGATATGCATGTAAGGACACACATGGCTGCAGTGCTTCCTTTCCATCAGGTTACAGAATTCGTCCTTAAGTAAAACTTTAAAAGTCACTCAGAACTTCCGGAATTATTTTTATAGGCCAATATTTATACTTGTATCATGTGTGTGATATAAGTGTGAGGAGGATTAGTAGTTCTTTGTGTTTTTTGTTCACTTTATATTTTATTTATATAAATACTCTTTCATTCCCAGCACTCACAGTTCCATCTGTATCAGTACCAGATTAATTTTTAAGCAAATATTCTAGTTATGTTCTTACTATGGACAAGTACTAGCAATCATTTTTGGGGAGAAAGAGGAATCCATAATTGTGTGAAGAGGAATTTGCTTTCTTTAAATTTATAGACTTGATATACATATGCTTTATTTTTCAGAATGTTGCTTCTATCCGCATTATTCTACAAGGACATCTCATAATAGGATACTATTACCCCAAATACCTAAGCCTACACATTAAATGTCCATGTGAAATACTCTGGAAGAATTGTATAGAGAAATTAAAGGTATAAATACATTCTGACATCTTAAAAAGATTTTCAAAACTAAAAAAAGATCCTGTAAAATACGTGATTATTTACTTCCAAAAAAACCCATAACATTTTGCAATCTTAAAAGTTATATTTAATAAAAAAAACAGCCACAGAGATTTAAAAATCTACCATTTTAAAAATGAAAAACATGTTGCCTAGACAAATTCAGCAACTGTCTCAATCTTATGGAAAGTTAGATTCCATTTGGGAGATTGAGAGTATTATTGGGTGATAAAGCTTGCTTCCAGTCATTCATTGGTGTGAGTTGATATATGTAAGGGTTTTGATAATCTGTGTTAAGGGGAAAGGATTAGGGAAACCAATTTTGTGGAGGAAGGAGAACATATGTATGCAGATGCTCAAAATGAAGAAAGGATACATTGAAATAGAGACTAGTATGACATTTGTCATTGCCTCTAAGGAGATTGGGCTTCCTAGGTGGTGCTAGTGGTAAGAACCTGCCTGCCAATGCAGGAGATGTAAGAGATGTAGGTTTGATCCCTGGCTTGGGAATTTCCCCTGGAGGAGGACACGGCAGCCCACTCCAGTATTCTTGCCTGGAGAATCCCATGGACAGTGGAACCTGATGGGCTATGGTTCATAGGGTTGCAAAGAGTCAGACAAATATTGAAGAATGAAGCAGACATGAATGAAGCAACACAGCACACTGAAAGATATCAGTATTGAACTCCTGAGAGTTTCTCTCTACGTAGTGAAGAGAGTTGTTTTAACTGGAAAATACAAATACATGTATGCACATGAGAAAACCTTTCTGAAATCCCAGAAATTACTGAGAATACAGTGTGAGATGGAGGCTGAGTTTAGATATTCTATAGAACCAGGCTAACAAACTAATGAGGTTTGAATGTCGGTATTGTTTGTATCCCAAAATGGGTGAAGCTAGAGACATTCACATTACTTTTTACAAAGCAAAACATGAATCTTCAAATTGCTGAAACTAAGGAAAATTTGCATTGACCTAAAAAATAGGTAACATATTTTCCTCTTCTTTTTTCTTGGAGTTTTGTGACTAGAGCTTAGCACCAATCATACGGATAATCACTATATGTTGTGAAATTTCTGGTTTGTTGTGCTTCATCTAAACTTTACTGTTTATTTTTCACTCTTTAGACTTCCATTTCTAAAACACTTCTTCAATATTTATAGGCAATACACAATTGCCTATATACTTATATTTACATTAAAAAGAAAAAAGGTGAGCTCTATGATGACAAAGGAGACAAGGGGTAATGTAGATCAGCAGCACATGGTTTCTGTCTGTGGCCATATAAAGATGGGAAAGTCAGTAGGCACATAGCAAGTTCTGTTTTCTTTTTTTTCTCTTTTAATTTTATTTTATTTTTAAACTTTACATAATTGTATTAGTTTTGCCAAATATCAAAATGAATCCACCACAGGTATACATGTGTTCCCCATCCTGAACCCTCCTCCCTCCTCCCTCCCCATACCATCCCTCTGGGTCGTCCCAGTGCACTAGCCCCAAGCATCCAGTATCGTGCATCGAACCTGGACTGGCATCTCGTTTCATACATGATATTTTACATGTTTCAATGCCATGACACCTAAATGCAAGCTAAGCTGTGGCTAGCTGATGTACTCAGGTCACCTTTTCTTAAGGTGCTATCTTAGAGAACATTAGTTACCATCCTCAACCATTGCTTAGCTGGAATATAGAAGTGTGTGTGTGTGTGTGTGTGTGTGTGTTAATCATTCAGTCATGTCTGACTCTTTGTGACTCCATGGACTGTGATATTCCAGGATCCTCTGTCCATGGAATTCTCCAGGCAAGAATACTGGAGTGGGTAGCCATTGCCTTCTCCAAGGAATCTTCCCAACCCAGGGATTGAACCTGGGTCTCCTGCATTGCAGGCAGATTCTTTACCGTTTGAGCCACAGAGTATGGAAAGTGAAACTATTACAAATGCAACTGGTTAGGATATAACTACCAGTTCTGGAACCTGAATTATGTATAAATCACACACTGGATCATAAGACTGTAAGACTTCCATGCTTAATCCTATATGTGGTTCCTGTGAGCATTATGGCTCTTCAGTTCAGTTCAGTTTAGTCGCCCAGTCGTGTCCGACTCTTTGTGACCCCATGAATTGCAGCACGCCAGGTCTCCCTGTCCATCACCATCTCCCGGAGTTCACTCATACTCAACGTCTGTCGAGTCAGTGATGCCATCCAGCCATCTCATCCTCTGTCATCCCCTTCTCCTCCTGCCCCCAATCCCTCCCAGCATCAGAGTCTTTTCCACTGAGTCAACTCTTTGCATGAGGTGGCCAAAGTACTGGAGTTTCAGCTTTAGCATCATTCCTTCCAAAGAAATCCCAGGGCTGATCTCCTTCAGAATGGACTGGTTGGATCTCCTTGCAGTCCAAGGGACTCTCAAGAGTCTTCTCCAACACCACAGTTCAAAAGCATCAATTCTTCGGCACTCAGCCTTCTTCACAGTCCAACTCTCACATCCATACTGACCACAGGAAAAAACCAGAGCCTTGACTAGATGGACCTTTGTTGGCAAAGTAACTATGGCTCTTACTGAGTGGCTAATATTTCTAAATCATGATAATCTGTTCATCCTCATGAAAGCAAATTTTAGCACGTAAGCTCTTTCCTGGGGGATGGGGAAAAAATCTTTTACTCTATGAAAAGGACACCAAAATGGTTTCTTATACTTCTATCTCACTTGATTCATTGACTGCAGTGGAATATGCAATTGGATTTGTTTCTGGAATTTTACCCACATAAAGGAGTCTGGCTCTTTATTGATTAGGAGTTACAATTTGATGACTAAAAAAAACCAACCAAAGAACAACAATAGCAAACATCTTTGGAAATCAGTTCTTGTGGTCTTAGTTCATTTCTTCCATTGACAAAGGACACTGCCTCTACCCATTGTAAAATCTGGTTAAATTACCTAGCAATACAGCTTTTACCTCTTTCTTTGTGGAGTGGGAGGGTGGTAAAGTCTATCAATGGCTTCTGCCTTGGATCTGGTCAGAGACAGACAAGAATGGATTCTTGAGTGAATTTTCCAACTTAGTGTGCTTTACAACAAGACAGTGAGATATATGTGAAAGAAGATGCAGATAGAATGCAAAATTGGTTCTCTCTCATGTAAGGCAGGAAAAGATGAGGAGAAATGACAGATAAGAATGTGATTCTGTGTCAGGAGGGGTGATTCTGTGTCGAGAGGGCATAGGAAAGTTCTGGTATGCTCACCATTGGCTTTTGCTTCATTTTGTCTTTCTCACTCTCTTTCCCCCTATTCTCCTCCTTCCTTTCCACAATTATTTGAGTGTCTACTTTTATTAGGAGATTAATATGCAAAAAACATTTTAATAAAGGCCCTTGCTTTAATTGAGAAAAACTCTATGCTTGGTATAGTGTATCTTTATATTTTTAGATGCTTAAAATTTTTTTTTTATGTTTTAAATTCCTTGTCCTTACTCCCAGATATCATTATTTTATTTCCTGATATATGTAATCCCCAATATAGGGTTTACTTTTCTTCTGAAAGCTTTCAGTCAGCTCCCATGTTATTCATTTACTTTCAGTTACCTGGTTGAAGTTTTTTTCTGATTATTCATTTCATAGAAAACAGACTAACTCTCCAGCTCTCATATATATTCTTTAAAGTTCATCATTGTGAGCAGTTCTTAAATTTAGTATGGGTGCCAATACAGGAAAAGCTAGTTGGATTCATTTAGCCGAAGATATATCTAATGTAACAAATAAAGCATTTTAACCGTTTAAGATAAGAAAACTCACACATGCTATATTTAGAATAAGGGAAATTCTTTTATGTGATTATATCCAAGCATTCATTCTTCTAAAGTATATAGCTATGACACCTATAATGTTTAGGAGAAGAAAGAAATAGTGATTCCTATATTGGAAAGAGTATTTAGGAAGAAGTCAAAGATGAGATCTAAAGAGGAAAAGTGGAGTATTTATATTTACTCATTTTTTTCCTTCCAGTAATGCAACGCAGAATTCCCACTGAGCTTTGGAAGTAGTTTGGAGTGTTAAAGGGAGCTTAAATCATTCATAGTGCACCCTCTGGAGAGGTCATTTCTCTTGGGTGACTGCACAATAAATGAAGGTACATATTCTGGACATCTGGGGCCAGCTCGATTTTTTTTGTTTTTCTTCTTTGCTTGTCTGAGAAGTCTCTAGATAGTATTAGCTATCGTGGATGAAAATGGAATTCTTCACTTCTGTAATATAAAGATATTTTCCCTTATGATTTTGACCTCTCAGATCTCTACTTTATTGTTCCAAACCACAGCCATAGATTTAGTCCTAAGGAGGTCTCCCTTTCCTGGCATTTGTATCTATGGGATGGATGATGGTATGCTGTGACCTTTTTATGCCAACAGGCCACACTATCTTTTCTGTACTGTTGCAGATTTTTTTCTTAAGAAGTAGTACTGCTCTGAAGACTCCTGGAGATCCTGACAACATTTTCCATCAACTGGATCAACCAAGAAGCATTGCTACCTCAAGGAAGTAAGGCATGAATATAAAAGTGAGTTTCCTTTTTTCCTGTTTCAAAGTTCATAAAGGGAATTTTCTTGATAGAGTTAAAACATCAAGGGTATCTGTATATTTCAATATGAGATTCCTTGCTGTCTTGATGTTTGGTTTTGCATTTGGTAGGAAGATAATCTTAAAATCTAAAATGCTCCAAATATCTTTTGCTTTGCTTGTATGCCTCTTTGAAGTATTATTTTCTTCACTATCCCTGAACAAACCACAGAAATAGAGCCTCAGATAATCATTCATTGCAGGGTGTGAATCATAATTTTTTCATATAAAATCTAGATGATGATCAGATAATAATTTATGTGAAAATTGTTTTTCTTGTAACTTTCTATTAACCCTGTAAGATGTACTCAAGTTTTAGTTTTCTCTTCTGAGGATATTTCCTCAAGAGAAGGTTCAACTCAGGCTATTAGGCTTGGTTAGTTTTTGCTAGTTTTTATGTGGAAACTTTTTCCTCTTTTTTCTTAAAATTGGAGAAGCCTTTGTTTATAAGTTTATTCTGCTTAAAAAAAAAAAGGTAACTAAATCTGTGGGATAAATGCCACAGGAGAGAATAAGTAAGATTACTTTCTAAATCCCCCTCAAGAGACTAGAATTACTAAGAATGTTTCTTTCCCTATTGGCAGAGGATGGGGGAGATAGCAAGAACAACGATGATGACATCACTGATAACACAAACAAAGTGATATCATCATATAGACATTGAAGACACATCTGAGAAAACCATATGCCAGTTTCTTGGAAGGTTTCAATTATTTTTCTTTTTTTAAATTTATTTTTAATTGTGGTATATTTGTTTCACAATATTCTGTTGGTTACTGCAGGTTTCAGTTATATGTGAACAGTCTATATCAAGTGAAAAAAGCTCACTTGTTCCTAGAAAAACTATAAAATTGTCTTGGAAAATGGGGATAAATCTTTTGAGAGAAGAGAAAGTATAGTGTGTACCTAAAAATAGCAAGAAAGAGGATGAAAACAGGAAGGAAGAAAACAGACAAGATACTTTCAATACTTGGTAAAAGTTCTTTTTGCTTCTTTTACCATGATAGCAGTCTTTGCTTCTCCTTCACAACATTTGATACTAATAATTATCCAGGCATTTATAATTAATTAAAGTAATTTGTCCTTGGGTTTCACCACCAAAGGACAAACTTTTTGAGAGTATGAGTTATATTTGCTCATACCTTTTCTTTGCTACAGTGTGAAATGTACAGCTGGATGATATCCAGTAAATATTTGTTAACTAAATCTGTCTAAGAGTGTTTGTTGCTTGGGAGATCAAAAGCAATATGTATAGGGAAGCTTTCTAAACAGTAAGTAAATGATAGTTTGATAACTTTATTATGTACATGGGTAGGGACAGAAGACTAAGTAACTAGTGTTGATGTTTCAAGGAAATACAGTAGAAATATATGTAAAACCCGAATGTAAACGTGAAAGGATATATTTTGAGGTTTAGAAGTATATTATAATTTCAATTCAGTTAGTTACATAGTCATGTCCAACTCTTTGTAAGCCCATGGTCTGCAGCACACCAGGGATCCCTGTCCATCACCAAATTCTGCAGGCTCCTCAAACTTATCTCCATAGAGTTGGTGATGCCATCCAACCATATATCCTCTGGCATCCCCTTCTCCTCCTGCCTTCAAACTTTCCCAGCATCAGGGTCTTTTCAAATGAGTCAGTTCTTCATAATTCAGTTCAGTTCAGTCATTCTGTCATGTCCAACTCTTTGCGACCCCATGAACCACAGCACAACAGGCCTCCCTGTCCATCACCAACTCCCGGAGCCCACCCAAACCCATGTCCATTGAGTCAGTGATGCCATCCAACCATCTCATCCTCTGTGCTCCCCTTCTCCTCCTGCCCTCAATCTTTCCCAGCATCAGAGTCTTTTCAAATGAGTCAGCTCTTCGCATCAGGTGGCCAAAGTACTGTAGTTTCAGCTTCAACATCAGTCCTTTCAATGAACACCCAGGGCTGAACTCTAGGATGGACTGGTTGGATCTCCTTGCAGTCCAAGGGACTCTCAAGAGTCTTCTCCAACACCACAGTTCAAAAGCATCAATTCTTCAGTGC
The DNA here is from genome assembly GCF_000754665.1 of Bison bison bison. Classification (NCBI taxonomy): domain Eukaryota; kingdom Metazoa; phylum Chordata; class Mammalia; order Artiodactyla; family Bovidae; genus Bison; species Bison bison. Next base: position 6,658,043 of record NW_011494948.1, on the reverse strand, counting down.
TCAGCTTTCTTTATAGTCCAACTCTCATATCCATACATGACCACTGGAAAAAACCATAGCCTTGACTAGACGGACCTTTGTTGGCAAAGTAATGTCTCTGCTTTTTATATTGAGGAATGATTGTTAATTTTTATTTATTTATTTTTTCCTTTTTTTAAAAATATAAATTTATTTATTTTAATTGGAGGTTAATTACTTTACAATATTGTATTGGTTTTGCCATACATTAACATGAATCTGCCACAGGTATACACGTGTTCCCCATCTTGAACCCCCCTCCTTCCTCCCTTCCCGTACCATCCCTCTGGGTCGTCTCAGATATGCTGTCTAGGTTGGTCATAACGTTTCTTCCAAGGAGTAAGCATCATTTAGTTTCATGGCTGCAATCACCATCTGCAGTGATTTTGGAGCCCCCCAAAAATAAAGTCAGCCACTGTTTCCACTGTTTCCCCATCTATTTGCCATGGAGTGATGGACCACATGCCATGATCTTAGTTTTCTGAATGTTGAGCTTTAAGCCAACTTTTTCACTCTCCTCTTTCACTTTCATCAAGAGGCTTTTTAGTTCCTCTTCACTTTCTGCCATATGGGTGGTGTCATCTGCATATCTGAGGTTATTGATAGTTTTCCCGGCAATCTTGATTCCAACTTGTGCTTCTTCCAGCCCAGCGTTTCTCATGATGTATTCTGCATGTAAGTTCAATAAGCAGGGTGACAATATACAACCTTGACGTTCTCCTTTTCCTATTTGGAACCAGTCTATTGTTCTATGTCCAGTTCTAACTGTTGCTTCCTGACCTGCACACAGATTTCTCAAGAGGTGGGTCAGGTGGTTGGTACTCCCATCTCTTTCAGAATTTTCCACAGTTTATTGTGATCCACATAGTCAAAGGCTTTGGCATAGTCAATAAAGCAGACATAGATGTTTTTCTGGAACTCTCTTGCTTTTTTGATGATCCAGCGGATGTTGGCAATTTGATCTCTGGTTCCTCTGCCTTTTCTAAAACCAGCTTGAACATCTGGAATTTCATAGTTCACATATTGCTGAAGCCTGGATTAGAGAATTTTAAGCATTACTTTAATAGTGTGTGAGATGAGTGCAATTGTGTGGTAGTTTGAGCATTCTTTGGTATTGCCTTTCTTTGTGATTGGAATGAAAACTGACCTTCTCCAGTGCTGTGGCCAATACTGAGTTTTCCAAATTTGCTGGCATATTGAGTGCAGCACTTTCACAGCATTATCTTTTAGGATTTGAAACAGTTCAACTGGAATTCCATCACTTCCACTAGCTTTTTTCGTAGTGATCCTTCCTAAGGCCCACTTGACTTACATTCCAGCATGTCTTACTCTAGGTGAGTGATCATGCCATCATGATTATTCATGTTATCACATCATCATTAAGATCTTATTTGTTTAGTTCTTTGTAATCCTGCCACCTGTTCTTAATATCTTCTGCTTCTATTAGGTCCATAGCATTTCTGTCCTTTATGGTACACATTTTTGCATGAAATGTTCCCTTGGTATCTCTAATTTTCCTGAAGAGCTCTCTACTACTACTAATTCACTTCAGTCGTATCCAACTCTGTGCGACCCCATAGATGGCAGCCTACCAGGCTCCCCCATCCCTGGGATTCTCCAGGCAAGAACACTGGAGTGGGTTGCCATTTCCTTCTCCAATGCGTGAAAGTGAAAAGTGAAAGTGAAGTCGCTCAATCGTGTCCAACTCCTAGTGACCCCATGGACTGTAGCCCACCAGGCTCCTCCGTCCATGGGAGTTTCCAGTCAAGAGTACTGGAGTGGGGTGCCAGGGCCTTCTCCAGAAGAGCTCTCTAGTCTTTCCCATTCTATTATTTTTCTCTATTTCTTTCCATTGATCATTGAGGAAGGCTTTCTTATCTCTCCTTGCTATTTTTTGAAACTCTGCATTCAAATGGGTATCTTTCCTTTTCTCCTTTGCCTTTCAAGTCCTTTTTTTTTTTTTTTCTTTCACAGCTATGTGTAAGGCCTCTTCAGATAACCATTTTGCCTTTTTGCATTTCTTTTTCTTGGGGATGGTCTTGATCACTGCCTCCTGTTCTGTATCACAAACCTCCATCCATAGTTCTTCAAGCATTCTATCAGTTCTAATCCCTTAAATCTATTTGTCACTTCCACTGTATAATCCTAAGGGATTTGATTTAGGTCATAGCTGAATGGTCTAATGGTTTTCCCTATTTTCTTCAATTTAAGTCTGAATTTGTCAATAAGGAGTTCATGATCTGAGCCACAGTCAGCTCCTGGTTTTGTTTTCATTGACTCTATAGAGCTTCTCCATCTTTGGTTGCAAAGAATATAATCAATCTGATTTTGGTATTGACCATCTGGTGATGTCCATGTGTAGAGTCTTCTCTTGTGTTGTTGGAAGTGGGTGTTTGCTATGACCAGTGCGTTCTTTTGGCAAAACTCTCTTATTCTTTGACCTACTTCGATTTGTACTCCAAGGTCAAATTTGCCTATTACTCCAGATATCTCTTGACTTCCTCCTTTTGCAATCCAGTCCCCTATAATGTAAAGGACATCTTTTTTGAGTGTTAGTTCTAGAAGGTCTTGTAGGTATTCATAGAACCGTTCAGCTTCTGGTCAGGGCATAGACTTGGGTTACTGTGATTTTGAATGGTTTTCCTTGGAAACCAACAGAGATCATTCTGTCATTTTTGAGAATGCATCCAAGTACTGAATTTCAGACTTCTTTGTTGAGTATGATGGCTACTCCATTTCTTCAAGGGATTCTTGCCCACAGTAGTAAATATAATGGTCATCTGAGTTAAATTCATCCATTCCAGTCCATTTTAGTTTACTGATTCCTAAAATGTTGATGTTCATTCTTGCCATCTCCTGTTCGACCACTTCCAATTTTCCTTGATTCATGGACCTAACAATTCAGTTTCCTATACAATATTACTCTTTATATCATTGGACTTTACTTCCATCACCAGTCAGATCCGCAACTGGGTATTGCTTTTGCTTTGGCTCTGTCTCTTCATTCTTTCTGGAGTTATTTCTTCACTGATCTCCAGTAGCATATTGGGCACCTACCAACCTGGGGAGTTCATCTTTCATATCTTTTTGCCTGTTCATACTGTTCATGGGGTTCTTAAGCCAAGAATACTGAAGTGTTTGCCATTCCCTTCTCTGTTGGACCATGTTTTGTAAGAAATCTCCACCATGACCCATCTGTCTTGGGTGGCCCTACAAGGCATGGCTCATAGTTTCCTTGAGTTAGACAAGGCTATGATCCATGTGATCCAATTTGTTAGTTTTCTGTGACTGTGGTTTTCTTTCTGTCTGCCCTCTGATGGAGAAGGATAAGAGGCTTATGGAAGCTTCTTGATGGGAGAGACTGACTGAGGGGGAAACTGGGTCTTTTTCTGATGGGCTGGGCCATACTTAGTAAATCTTGAATCCAATTTTCTGTTGATGGGTGGGGCTGTGTTTCCTCCCTGTTGTTTGACCAGAAGCCAAACTATGGTGGAGGTAATGAAGATCATGGCGACCTGCTTCAAAAGGTTCCATGCACACACTCTTGCACTCAGTACCCCCAACCCTGCAGCAGGCCACCAGTGACCCACACCTCTGTCAGAGACTCCTGAACACTCAGGCGAGTCTGAGTCAGTCTCTTGTGGGGTCACTGCTCCTTTCTCCTTGGTCCTGGTGCACACAAGATTTTGTTTGTCCCCTTCAAGAGTCTGTTTCCCCAGTTCTTTGTAAGTTCTGGTGGCTCTATGTTGGGGTTAATGGCAATCTCCTCCAAGAGGGCTTATGCCATACCCAAGTCTACCAACAGCCCCTGCTGCAGTCCACTGCTGACCCATACCTCCACAGGAGATAGTCAAACACAATTCTAGCTCAGGCTTTGTGGCGTGTCTGGGTCCTGGTATGCACAAGGCTTGTTTGAGCCCTCCAAGTGTCTCTGGCAGGTATGAGGTTTGATTTTAAAGGTGATTTTTCCCCTCCTACTGTCTTGCTGGATCTTCTCCTTTGCCCTTGGATGTGTGGTATCTTTTTTTGGTTGGATCCAACATTCTCCTGTTGATGGCTGTTTAGCAGTGAATTGTAACTTTGGAATTCTCACAGGAGATACTCTGCCATCTTGACCTAAAATTATCTTGACCTAAATTATAATTTCAAGGTTAATAATGTGTTTCTCCTTAAGACTACAAATTCAAAATATATATATTTCTCAGTGATGTTATTTTAATCATTTGCCTGTTTTACTCAATCCCTCAGTAGATTAGCTCTTTTTCCTATTTTATTTAGTCATGGCAAATTAGCCAAAATTAGCCAAAAATTAGCAAAAAATGACAAAAGACTTACTATATACCTGTGGAGAACAAGATTACTTTTAACAATTGCTCCTTTTGAAATGAGAAATATAGAGACAGAAAAGAAAACAATTTAGAAGTCAGAAAAGCAATAATTTAGGGCAAATGGAAGATTGGCTTATCTCTCTAATTTTTATACCTACTTACACATACCTAATGTACATATTCATTTGCAAAATAAATCAAGTTGACTATCTCAGAATAGTGAGACAATATCTTACTATAGTGAGACAATCTCACAATATATCTTAAATCAAGTTGATGATCTCACAATATATCTTGTATCTTATCTTATATCTCACAATATATCTTATATGTGTGTTATTGGTCCAGAAATATTAATAGTATATATTTCTTAATAGTATAAAATGTTTTACTTTACTGAACTCAAAGACCATTTGCTTATTGTATCAAAACTTTAGTGAAAACCTCTAGAGCCTTATTATGAGGGAGAAAATATTAAACCTGCTTTTACTTTTTACAAATGTTAAAGTAGTTTTATACTGATAATGTTTATTGCAACATTTCTTACGTTCTCTCAGACCAAGTCAGAAGATATTCGACATCAAGTAGAATAGAAACTCACATTTATGTGGGAACTTTAGTGAAATATTGTATTTTGGCAGTTCCTTACCAAATCAGCTTTGATATTTGCCCTTCAGATAAGTAGACCCGCTTTAATGTCTGTTTCTAGGCTATGTTCCATGATCTTCACTCTTGCCAGAGAGTTGTACCAAAGCCCAGCTGGTAGTATGAGCCCTCGAATATGGTCCTTATTCTCAAAGATAGCAAAAAGGGGAAAAGGACATTTGTGCAAGCCAGCTAATAAGTGGAAGTCGACTATATTGTGGTTTGAAAGATTAATGTAAAGTGAAAAAAGACCAACACACACATCTTCTCATCCAGTTGCCTGGGGAAACCAGTCTTTTTTCTATACTTAGCTTTTATTTACAAAGTTATTCTACCAAGAAATGACATATATTAACTAATTAGTCTTCCTAACTTTTATGCGTGTACTAACATGGTTGGATCACAAAAACAAAATATGGGAAAAAATACCAAGACAAAAAACAAAAATAACAAAGACACCAATTTTTATTAGGTTCATATAAAAAAAAATGTAATACTTAAAAAATATAAAGAACGGACTTTTGGACTCTGTGGGAGAAGGCAAGGGCAGGATAATTTGAGAGAACAGCATTCAAATATATATATTATCATATGTGAAATCGATGACCAGTCCAAGTTTGATGCATGAAACAGGGCACTCAAAGCTGGTGCACTGGGACGACCCAGAGGGATGGGGTAGGGAGGGGGGGTGGTTTGGGACGGAGGGACACATGTACACCCATGGCTGATTCATGTCAATGTATGGCAAAACCACCATAATATTGTAAAATAATTAGTCTCCAATTTAAATAAATTAATTAAAAAATGAACAAGCAAACAAAAAATACATACCTAGGTTGTATAACTGCAAAGGAAAGTAACAGTTACCTCTCTTTGGGAGAGAGAAATTGGATCAGGAAAGGACACCTGCAACTTATAGGATGCTGTCCCAGCTTTCACTTTACCTAGATAACTAATTACATAGGACATACGTATGGTTGTATTTACAGAGAGCTACAGGGTTTGGGGACTAGAAGAGGAGCACAGTCAACCTGATGCTAATGGGTGGATGATTCCTCTGTTTCAAGTATCTGTTTGAACCCATTTTTTGTTTGTTTTCCCCTCACTTTTATTCAGATAGAATAAACATAGCATTTTATAGTGTTACAGTGTATAACATAATAATTGATCTCTATAAATCCATTGATTTAACCAGTGGCTAGAAAAGGCTTAAACGATTGTCACACATAAGTAAACATTTTTCAGATGTTCATTCAGAATGAATGATTCCTGCAACTTTTCTGTAAGTTTGAAAATTTTCAGAAAAAAGGGCAAAAAGGGTAAGAAAATTATTAATCACATGTTTAAAGACAAATCAGAATAACACATTGAACTTTCAGGGTCCTATTTTAATAAAAGTATCACCTAACACGGTCATTTCTGGTAACAACAGAAACTCCCCAAAATTTGGACCTTTGTGACAGTGGCTGGGTTCAGACATTTACAGGCAAGGAGAATGTATTGAGGGATACTGGTGATAGAAAGGGAGAAAAAGAGAGAAAGAGAGCATCTTTCCGATATCAGTTTACCCTCATCCATTGGACCTTATAGCTTGAGAATCAGTCTGCCAACTTACATTTGGAAGTGCCTATTGATATTCCAGTGACTAAGCTTCATTCACCTATTGACCCAGGCTAACATGCTTGCACATACACACATGCATATGTAGATAATTATGTTATTTTTATGAAACATATAATTAAATTATATATATATTTTTAATATAAATTATGTATATTTATAGAAAACTCATTGGAAAGGAGAGACAGGTAGTCTGGATGTTAGTAAAGCTTGTGAGAAGCTAAAATTTAATTCATTTCCAATGTGGAGGACCTTGCTATGAGTATTCATGGTTTTTAGTTATCAAATCATCTGTGAAGTTTTATGGAGGGTAAACAGTGCTCCATCTGTGTCTTTGCAGAGCATGATTGTTATTATCCACTGACAGTCAAACAGTGTGAGCCAAAGCAAACAGGTCATTCTGCACAGCACCCCGCCCCCCTCCAAGGGCAGACTAGGGCATCTTACCACCAGGAATATTGTTAAACAAAATTTCAAATGAATCCCACTTAACAGTTCATATCTTCCTTGTTCTATTCTTCTCTACCTTTATATGCATCCATTAGATACCCAACACCTTTGTTCTTTTCAGTTCCTCATAGTCTCCTTCAAATGATTGCCAATCCAGTTCCAGTTCCAGTTCCAGTTCAGTCACTCAGTAGTGTCCGACTCTTCACTATCCCATGAACTGCAGCACGCCAGGCCTCCCTGTCCATCACCAACTCCCAGAGTCCACCCAAACCCATGTCCATTGAGTCGGTGATGCCATCCAACCATCTCATCCTCTGTCGTCCCCTTCTCCTCCTGCGCTCAATCTTTCCCAGCATCAGGGTCTTTTTAGATGACTCAGCTCTTCGCATCAGGTGGCCAAAGTATTGGAGTTTCAGCTTTAACATCAGTCCTTTCAATGAACATTCAGGACTGATCTCCTTTAGGATGGATTGATTAGATATCGTTGCAGTCCAAGGGACTCTCAAGAGTCTTCTCCAACACCACAGTTCAAAAGCATCAATTCTTCGGCGCTCAGCCTTCTTCACAGTCCAACTCTCACATCCATACATGACCACAGGAAAAACCATAGCCTTGACTAGACGAACCTATGTTGGCAAAGTAATGTCTCTGTTTTTGAATATGCTATCTAGGTTGGTCATAACTTTCCTTCCAAGGAGTAAGCGTCTTTTAATTTTATGGCTGCAATCACCATCCACAGTGATTTTGGAGCCCAGAAAAATAAAGTCAGCCACTGTTCCCACTGTCTCATCTATTTGCCATGAAGTGATGGGACCAGATGCCATGATCTTAGTTTTCTGAATGTTGAGCTTTAAACCTACTTTTTCACTCCTCTTTCACTTTTATCAGAAGGCTTTTTAATTCCTCTTCACTTTCTGCCATAAGGGTGGTGTCATCTGCATATCTTAGGTTATTGATATTTCTCCAGGCAATCTTGATTCCAGCTTGTGCTTCTTCCAGTCCAGCGTTTCTCATGATGTACTCTGCATATAAGTTAATAAGCAGGGTGACATTATATAGCCTTGCCATACTCCTTTTCCTATTTGGAACCAGTCTGTTGTTCCATGTCCAGTTCTAACTGTTGCTTCCTGACCTGCATATAGGTTTCTCAAGAGGCAGGTCAGGTGGTCTGGTATTCCCATCTCTTTCAGAGTTTTCCACAGTGTATTATGATCCACACAGTCAAAGGCTTTGGCATAGTCAGTAAAGCAAAAATAGATGTTTTTCTGGAACTCTCTTGTTTTTTGCGATGATCTAGTGGATGTTGGCAATTTGATCTCTGGTTCCTCTGCCTTTTCTAAAACCAGCTTGAACATCTCGAAGTCCACAGTTCATGTATTGCTGAAGCCTGGCTTGGAGAATTTTGAGTATTACTTTACTAGCATGTGAGATGAGTGCAATTGTGTGGTAGTTTGAGCATTCTTTGACATTACCTTTCTTTGGGATTGGAATGAAAACTGACCTTTTCCAGTCCTGTGGCCACTGCTGAGTTTTCCAAATTTGCTGACATATTGAGTGCAGCACTTTCACAGCATCATCTTTCAGGATTTGAAATTGGAATTTCACCAACTGGAATTCCATCACCTCCACTAGCTTTGTTCATAGTAATGCTTCCTAAGGCCCACTTGACTTCACATTCCAGGATGTCTGGCTCTAGGTGAGTGTGAGTGATTACACCATCATGGTTATCTGGGTCGTGAAGATCTTTTGTGTACAGTTCTTCTGTGTATTCTTTGCACCTCTTCTTAATATCTTCTGCTTCTGTTAGGTCCATACCATTTCTGTCCTTTATTGAGCCCAACTTTGCATAACATGTTCCCTTGGTATCTCTAATTTTCTTGAAGAGCTCTCTAGTCTTTCCCATTTTATTATTTTCCTCTATTTCTTTGCCAATAATTCAAAAATCCCATTTCACATAATTGAAATTTTATACTATTTCTGGTTAGAAAAACTGTCAAGTAGCCATTTAACTTTTTCATTTCTCCTGCCTCAGTTTCCTTAGTTTATTATAACTATTGGAGCTACCATTTGCCTTGCACTTATCTTTCCTTTTATCGCACTTATCCCATTTTGTCTCAGAAAAATTCAGACATGAGAAAAGTATTACAAATGTGTTAACCTTATCTTCATCTAAATATGGTAGGTAGCAGCTCTTAAGTTTTGTTCCCCACAATATTAGTATCTCATGTTAGCTTAATAGATACTCTCCAGTTATAAACAGTGATTCTAGTCATATGCATAGTGACATATTAAAATAGAAATAGATAAATAAGAATCTCCAAAGGTACCAATTAAAATCATTTAGTAGTCCAGAAGTTAAATGGACTACAGCTTCAAGATACTGGAACATTTTAATTTATCCTCACTCTTATGTTGATGCTTATGTTGTCCTATTCCTGGCCATTGAGATTATGATGGTGGGTATAAACTGTCCTTGGGACAACCCCGGCTGATTATTCGGTGCTAGTCATGGGATCCATGGTGGGCTCTGGATTTTGGCTCAAAGGCCTTGTAGGTCATCTTCTCTTCTGTCTACATGTAATCCATGACTGGTTTATGACTGAATGCACAACAGACCCATAAGTTTCCTTGACAGATTCTTTATCTAATTTACAGTGATTTTTAAATCTGATTTTAGTGTCTACATTACACATATACATATTCACAAATATAATGAAATCCAATGACACCCTGGACACATCATTTTTTTTTAAACTTTTCATTTTGTATTGGGGTATAGCTGGTTAACAAACAATTTTTTGATTGTTTCAGGTAGACAGTGAAAGAATTTAGCCATACATAGAGATGTATCCATTATCCCCCTGACTGCCTCATAACATTGAGCAGAGTTCCACATGCTGTACAGTAGGTCCTTGATGGTTATCCATTTTAGATATCACAGTGTGTACGTGTCAATTCCAAACTCTCTAACTGTCCCTTTCCCCCATACTTCTCCCTGGCAACCATAAGCTTGTTCTCAAAGTCTGTGAGTCTCTTTCTGTTTTGTAATTTCATATTGAATGAAATTATTTTTAGATTCCACATATAAGGGTGGTCATATGATATTTCTCTGACTCTGTCTGACTTGCTTCACTCATAATGGGACTCTCTAAGTCTATCCATGTTGCTGTAAATGGCTTTATTTCATTCTTTTTAGTGGCTGAGTATATATTCCATTATATATATGCACCACATCTTCTTTATCCATCCCTCCGTTGATGGACATTTAGGCTGCTTCCATGTCTTGGCTATTGAAAGTAGTGCTGCAATGAACATTGGGGTGCATGTATCCTTTTGGATCACATTTTTCACTGCATGCTGCTACTGCTGCTAAGTCACTTCAGTCGTGTCCGACTCTGTGCGACCCCATAGACGGCAGCCCACCAGGCTCCCCCGTCCCTGGGATTCTCCAGGCAAGAACACTGGAGTGGGTTGCTATTTCCTTCTCCAATGCGTGAAAGTGAAAAGTGAAAGTGAAGTCGCTCAGTCGTGTCTGACTCTTAGCGACCCCATGGACTGCAGCCCACCAGGCTCCTCCGTCCATGGGATTTTCCAGGCAAGAGTACTGGAGTGGGGTGCCATTTCACTGCATATATGCCCAGGAATGGGATTGCAGGGTTATATGTTAGCATATAGCGTTAGTTTTTTAAGGAACCTCCATACTGTTCTCCACAGTGGCGGTACCAATTTACATTCCCACCAACAGTGTAGGAAGATTCACTTCTTTCCACACCCTCTTCAGCATTTATTGTTTGTGGATTTTTTGATGATATCTATTTTGACTCCTGTGAGTTGATATCCTATTATAGTTTTGATTTGCATATATCTAATAATTAGTGATGTTGAACATCTTTTCATGTGCCTGTTGGCTATCTGTATGTCTTGTTTGAAGAAATGTCTATTTAGGTCTTCTGCCCATTTGTTGATTTGGTTGTTTGTTTTGATGCATGAGCTGTTTGTAAATTTTGGAGACTAATCCCTTGTTAGTCACATCATTTATAAATATTTTCTCCCAATCTGTGGATTGTTATTTCATTTTATTTATTATTTCCTTTGCTGAGGCATATCATTTTTGATTCTTGATTCTTTTCATATTTCCAAAGATGCTTTTAAAGAATTACTAAGTTGCTATTGTTGAAAATAGCTTTAAGAATCAGTTAATTAAGTAATACCTGAATATAAATGTTACCTAAGAGGTTCATAACATGTCTTCACTTTGACTTTTAGACTTTTTTTTTCAGCTAAAAGTCCAATATTCTAAATAATTTTGCTTCTGTATGAGTGAGGTGTATAAACTTTGCCTCACAAACCATATCCAAGACAGGTTTTCAGACAGGGATATAAGAAATTTCCTCTAGACAAATAAAAGTACTAAAAGACCAAGATTTCTTATTGTCTAAAATTTCCACAACTTTGGGCCAGGACAGATTTTCTAGATGAGTCCCTTGAAACTCAAGGAAGGATGATGGATAAGACTTTACTAATTCTTGTCTCTTTAATGTTTAACACTGGTAACAATGCTATCCATTTCCATAGTGCTTTTTAATCTTCATAAGATCTTCACAATCTTTTGCTATCAGTATATAAAGCAGAGGTCTCTGTTTAATAGATGAGGAATCTGAGACAAGAACAATTAAGTAAATCAGCTAAGATACTCTCATATTGCTATTGGGTTTGAAAACAGCTACTGTAATCCAAAGTTTAAAAAAATCTAACCACCAGTGGACCAAGGCTGGGTACATTAGATTTTCAAAATTAAAAGTGAGAAAGTCAGTCCTTTTCAAGTGGTTGTTTCTTTCTTTATGAAGCTCATGAGTACACTGGTGTTCATTGTTTCTCACTTTGTATGAAAAATCAGGTTTGCAATGAAATAAAAAACAAAGAGTGGAGAGATGTGGAGGGTCCTAACAACACTGAAGATGCTCATTCCCTGAGTTTCTAAGGTTGACCTGCATGTCTGCTTTTTACCAAGTGAGCTATTCATCTTGGTTGAATTAAAAGAGTCAATCTATCAAAATTTCCTCTTATGTGTCCCTTGGGTAAAATTTTTTGACTAATTCATACAGCTAGCCTGAAAAGTTCAAGAATTTTCCTACCATTTTTGTCTACTATTTAAATCAAGAATCTGTATTTTCTTTGGTGAAAATAAAAAATATATTCCTAATTGTGTGTGTGTGTGTGTGTGTATGTGTGTGTGTGTGTGTAATGACCTAGGTGATTTAATTAGTGATTAGTTAAGCCCCACCCCTGGAGCTGGGCTTCCCTGATGATGCTAGTGGTAAAGAACCTGTCTGCCAATGAGGGAGATATAAGAGATTGCAGATTCGATTCCTGGGTGGGGTGATCCCCTGGAGGAGGGCATGGAAACCCACTCCAGTATTTTTGCCTGGAGAGTCTCATGGACAGAGAAGCCTGGTGGGCTACTTCCATAGGGTCAAAAAGAGTTGGACATGACTGAAGCATCTTAGCGTGCATGCAAAGATCTTTATTTAAAAAGAACAATCATGTGGCTTCCAGAGATGAAAGCTTGGGAGTATGAGCAAAATAGGTGGGAGAGGCTGAGGCACACACTTCCAGTTACCAAATAAATGAGTCATGGGGATGAAATGTATAATGTGGAAAATTTTCATGGTAATGAAATATCTTTATGTGGTGACAGATGGTAACTAGACTTATCCTGGTGATCATTTTGTAATATACAGAAATATAGGATTACTGTGTAGTGTTCCAGAAACTAACACAATGTGTAGGTTTTACTTCAACAAACAGACGTGGAAATAAAGAAACTCACAGAAAAAATTAGATATTTGGCTACCAGAGATAGGAGCTATAAGGAAGAGGAATTGGATGAAAATGGTTACAAGGTACAAACTTCCAGTATTAAGAATTATTTACATGTTGTTATATATGAAAGTTAAATCTTGAGTTCTGATCACAAGGTAAACATTTTCTTTTATATCTTTAAGAGATGATGGATGTTCACTAAACATATGGTGATAACCACATCATGATGTAGGTTACTCAAATTATTATGCTGTACAGTTTAAACTTATACAATGCTGTATTATCAATTACATATCAACAAAATTGGGAGAAAAAATTCTGAATGAAGAGCTTGGAAGGCTAATTTCAAAATCCAGCTCCTGTCACATTTGAAGTATGGTTTGGGGTTCAGACTGTCGAACCTGAAAGGGGACTGTAATACAAAGGAAGCTTTTTATCACAAGCTTATCTCAATGTTTATCCAGGACGTACATGACCATCCCCAAACTCATTTCAGGAGTCATGACACTAGGAACTTTAAAAAGGTTTTAAGGTTTTGTGATTCAAACTGCTTTGTTATCTTTAAAATTATCCTGTAATTCAGAGTCAATTTTTAGAAAGTTTCTTATTTTTGCTAGAAGTTTATTTTTGTGAGGGTGACTGAGCCTGTACTTCCTGTGTTGGAGGCTTTCAGAGACAAAGTATCTATTTTCTTTGCCTAAAGAAACTCTGACCTTTTCCCCTGTCTGTTTTAATGGCTAAATCTATAGTTACATCTTGAACATTCAGCTCAGATGAGGAATTACATCTTTTGGACCACTTGAATTGCTACCTTGGCTCCTGCATTTTATGAGTTGGATGTCCTACCTGTAGTGCCTCAGCATCCAGTACAGAGCTCCACAGAGTCACTTACCATTACTCTCCATATCTGTTTACTACATGGTGATGCTCTGAAAGGCAGGGAGCATCTTCCATTGCCTGGTTGCTAGTATTGAGCATGCTGTTGGATCCTAGTAAAGGTTTGCCAGATAATTAAATAAGATGACAATAACTCCTTTAACAATTTATAGCACAGAAGTATCTGTCCAGTCCCTTGTACTCATATTCTATAGGAAATCTTTCTTTCTGAATATGTGTTACTTAACTAGAGAAGTCTGTGAAATATTACATACCGAATTTGTCTTCCTATCTCAAAATATAAAAAATAAAATACATTGTGTTTTTGAATTGCTTCTTGTGTTAAAACTTTTGTGCAAATTAGAAATGATTTTTCCCTCAATTATAAAAAATAAATCATTAATATTATTCTATAATCACTGTTACCATTTGGGCTTTATTCTTTTATCTATGTACTCTCTCTTCGTGTGTGTGTGTGTGTTACCATAATAATGATTATTATATGAAATATATATTATTTTGACTACATGTTGTGTCAGAGAAGATGCACTTAAAATTTTTTATATGCCATCCTCTTTTTGATCTGAAAGTGAAAACGATATTTGCTAAGTCGTGTCCAATTCTTTGCAACCCCTTGGAATTCTCCAGGCCAGAATACTGGAGTGGGTAGCCATTCCCTTCTCCAGGGGATCTTCTGAACCCAGGGATCAAACTCAAGAGTCGTACATTTCAGGTGGATTCTTTACCAGCTGAGCCACAAGGGAAGCCCAAGAATACTGAAGTAGGTAGCCTATCCCTTCTCCAGAGGTTCTTCCTGACCCAGGAATCAAACGGGGGTCTGCTACACTGCATGCAGATTCTTTACCAACTGAGCTATCAGGGAAGCCCGTATCTCCAAAATCACTGCAGATGGTGACTACAGCCATGAAATTAGAAGACACTTGCTCCTTGAAAGAAATCTATGACCAACCTAGACAGCATATTAAAAAGCAGAGACATTACTTTGCCAACAAATGTCCATCTAGTCAAAGTTATGGTTTTTCCAGTAGCCGTGTATGGATATGAGAGTTGGACTATAAAGAAAGCTGAGCACTAAAGAATTGATGCTTTTGAAGTGTGGTGTGGGAGAAAACCCTTGAGAGTCCCTTAGACTGCAAGGTGAAACCAGTCGATCCTAAAGGAAGTCAGTCCTGATTGTTCATTGGAAGGAATGATGCTGAAGCTGAAACTCCAGTACTCTGGCCACCTGATGTGAAGAACTGACATATTTGAAAAGACCCTGATGCTGGGAAAGACTGAAGGCAGGAGGAGAAGGGGACGCAGAGGATAAGGTGATTGGATTGCATTACTAACTGATGGATATGAGTTTGAGCAAGCTCCAGGAGCTGGTGATGGACAGGGAAGCCTGTCTTTTTGCTCTCCATGCCATTAAATACAGCTGGCCTATGAGAAGGCACTGGCGACCCCACTCCAGTACTCTTGCCTGGAAAATCCCATGGGTGGAGGAGTCTGGTAGGCTGCAGTCCATGGGGTTGCGAAGAGTCAGACACGACTGAGCGACTTCACTTTCACTTTTCACTTTCACTTTTCACTTTCACTTTTAATTTTCATGCATTGGAGAAGGAAATGGCAACCCTCTCCAGTGTTCTTGCCTGGAGAATCCCAGGGACGGGAGCCTGGTGGACTGCTGTCTATGGGATCACATAGAGTCGGACATGACTGACGTGACTTAGCAGCAGCAGTAAAAGGAAAACTTGAGATATTTCCTTAACTGTCCACTGGATGGCATCAGAGTTGTCTTCATAAATCCAAATATTAGTGTTTTTCTCTGACATTTATGCTCTAGACTCTTAGGGCAGAAACTTTCAGATCTGAAGATTTGAGAATTCATAACATCTTTTTTATGGTTGGTCCTCATATCTCCATTTTGATGCTAATTCCCAGTGTAGTTACATGGGTGAATAATCAGCACAGCACTAAGAGGAAATAAAAAACTTGGCCTGAGTAAGCTTGAATAAATGTCAGGATTTAAAGCACTTACTAAATGCAAGGAGAGGGAAATATAGTTTTCTGATGGCAGGGGTATCAGTAGCTGACTTGTTGATTGGATGGTTAACAGAGCGTATAAATTCAGCTACAGATAGTTGCCAGGAGCAGTTGCACAATTCACATGAAGCAAGTTTGCATCAGGGTAAGTCAATACCATGCTTTGCATTTTTCAAGCTACACTTATTCTCAGAAAGATAATATCTAGTTTCCTCAATATTCAAGGGCTGTACAAGAACAGATATAAATAGACACTTTCTCAGAATAACTAAAAGCAAACTTGACCTCAACTTCCAAGGCATACTCCAGATGTAAGAAATTGGGACAAAGACACTTTTTCCATATTTCAGGTAGGAGCCAAAAATGTCTAGATATTCCATTCTCTTATAGCAGATCAGATCTGTGACCAGGCATCCTGGTAGCCGTTTTTTTTTTTTTTTTGTCCCTCAGAAAGGCTTTGCAATACTGGGTGTTGCCTTAAGATGGGATTCTGTGAAAGTAGAGCTTTCCTTCTGGATACTTTGCTAACTGTACGTGTGATTTGAGACAAGCATTTTAACTGACCTCTGTCTTAGTTGTTTTTTCCTCATTTTAAAACTTAATAGGTGGAAACATATGGTCTTTAGGAAATCTTCAGCATCTCATGTTTTATGAGTGTATTTCTATTTGCATTAAAGTTTCTGATCCTCACTGTTTTAATTAAAAAACACATTCTTTTATATTACAAGTCTGTATGTAAGTCACTTCTTTAGAACTCAAAATGATCTTTTTCCAGGAATGTAACAATACATTTAGAGATTATTTTGCCTAATTAAATGTCTAGCAATAACAAAGGATAAAAGCAGGAGTTCAGTAGTAGGAAATTGCAAGGATCATTGACAAAAAAAGTTTCAACAAGGGATGCAGAAGAACAGCTGTGAAGGGTAAAAATGAGATGAGGTTTGGAGAAATTTTGCTGGTAAAGATTCTAGTGTGTAAGCAACATTTTCTGAGTAAGAGCAACTCTTGGAACTGTGGGTTTTTCAATAAAGGAGAAATGAATACATTTGCGCAAATTAGATGTCACCATTTGTATACATGGTTGAATTTCTAATCCACATTGTATAGAAGTACTATACCCTTTTATATACATCATATAGTCATAGAGTAAAATATTCAACAAGAAATGAATGATAAAAAATATGCTAAATTAAATCAAGTTAAGTTCCAATAAAAATGCAATGCCCATGTCATGAGTATGATATTTTGCAAGACTTGAGATGCAAAGATGGCTTAGATCATCTGTTTTTAAAAAGCATGTTTAAAACATTAAACAATATATAGTACAGTAATAATAGGATGAATAATTTTAGTATAGTGAGAATTAATTGAGCTATCTAAGGCATTGCAGAATCACAGGACCTGTTTTAATTAAAGTATAGTTGATTTACAATGTATTTATTTCTAGTGTACAGCAAAGTTATATGTATATAAATATATATATATATATTCTTTTCCAGTATGGTTTGTTACAGAATATTAAATATAGTTTCCTGG
The DNA here is from genome assembly GCF_000754665.1 of Bison bison bison. Lineage (NCBI taxonomy): Eukaryota > Metazoa > Chordata > Mammalia > Artiodactyla > Bovidae > Bison > Bison bison. Next base: position 6,640,701 of record NW_011494948.1, on the reverse strand, counting down.
GCTACAGAGTAGGACCTTATAGTTTATATCTATTTTGTATATAGTCATTCATATCTGCTAATCCCAAACTTCTAATTTATACTTCCTCCTCCCTCTCTTCCTTGAGGTAACCACAGTTTGTTTTCCATGTCTGTTTTTGTTTTGTAAATAAGTTCATTTGTATAATATAGATTCCACATGTAAGTGATATCATATATTTGTCTTTCTCTTAATATGGTAATCTCTAGATCTATCCATGTTGCTGCAAATGGCATTATTTTACTTTTTATGGCTAAATAATGCTCCATTATGTATGTGTGTGTATATAAAACATCATATCTGTATTCCACATCTTTTTAATCCATTCTTCTATTGATGGACATTTAAGTTGTGTCTGTGTCTTGGCTACTGTAAATAGTGCTATAATGAATATTGGGGCGCATCTATCTTTTCAAATTAGAATTTTCTCTGAATATCTGCCCAGAAGTGGAATTGTAGGGTTATAAGGTAACTCTATCAGGATCTGATTTCTAAGTAGAAAGTTGACCATATGTTGATGGGGAGGAGAGTTTAAGAAGATTTCAGGTATAAAAAAAAGCAAAGATATGAGTGAGCATCTTGAGTATTGGGAACTATAGTTACTTTCCAAGTGGGTAATATTAAGAAAGGGAACAGGAAAGATTGTTTTGATTAAGAAGGGTCTGGTATGTATGGTACATATACATTTTTTGTGGTTAATGGGAAATCATTTCAGGACATTAAATGTGAAAATCAAAGTACTGGAATTTCCTTTAACAAAAAATCTATCTGGAGCAGTGTCAAATGAAAAAAAGGATTGTTAGTAATCATCTAGGAGAGAAAGTACTTGGACTAAGTCATTGTTAATATTTGGAAAAGAAAGAGGAGATTCTAGAAATATTTAGTCACAGAGTTTAATAAATGAACTCAAGAAAAAGACTTATTTTGGAAAAAAATTTTTTCCTGACTGAATTAGGGTAGGCTATGCTTATAGTTTACACACAACTTGGGGTAAACAGTGGATCGCGCAGGGTGTAACTTTGCATTCACTCAGATGCTAAATCAACAGACAAGTAGTGCAAAGGACACTCTTGAGCTAAAAGATATCAATGAATAGATGTAACTTTCCCCTGTTTTTCATGGACGTTTACATAAACTACAGTAATTTAATTCCATGAATTAAAAAATTTTAACAATCTCAAATGAATTTAAGAATCTACCATTTAGAAGACACCAGAACCCCAAGCTTGATGACTTTTGCATGAGTGACTGAAAGGAGAGAAGTGAGTACTTACTGATATAACTCCTTAGCATATAAGGAAATTTCTTCTGAGCTAGGGTTACACACTTCTGTTTTTGATTTCTCACTGAATCATAAGGCTTTGGCAGTCCTAAATTACCTATCATGTGGAAGAAAATGCAATATCATATGGGGACATATTGTAATAAGTTAAGCTAGAGGCATTTATCTATTATTAAAGAAAAGATAAACATGAAGCTTCTCTCTGTAATTTCTCTGTAACCCCACATATTCCACATTAGAGCACATCTAGTACATTATTATATGGTTGTCATATATTAAACTTCCTTTATTTTCTATGAAATATTTTGTGGCAGTATTGCAGAACATCTGTACATCTCATATCTCACACAACTGAATTGGAAGGTTCACAGAGTGCATAAATTACCAGAAGTTGTATAATGAGAAGAGCCAGGAAGGTATCACAGAGAATTCAAGTCACATTCAATGGCAGGTGACGGTAACACAGAATTTCAATTACTCCCACATTCATGGTAATAAGAATTGATAAATGACTTAGGAAGGCCCAACTATCTATGCAGATAATACAGGGCTAATTGTCTACCCAGTTCAATAGAAAATCAACAAGATCAGTCCTGCTAGCAAAGTCAGAGCGAACATGTTAACAACAGAAATGGTAGTAAGAAATGTGTGACTATAATGAGAGAAATTCAGATATGAAATTGTCTTCATTGCAAAAAGAAACAGAACCTATTGACATATACTTTTGAGAAGTGACTTAGAAAAAGATTGCATTGAAAAAAAACCCAAGTTTTTAGTTATTCTCCATGTAGCACCTAAAATTTGAATAGCAATTAAAGAAGAGAATACAATATGATAATTTTAATTAAATTCAATTGTCAAAAATGACAACAGTAAAACTTTTATCAGTCAAGTTATGAGCAGTTTCAAGGACATGCAAGTACATTTGTGTGTGTGTGTGTGTGTGAATTTTTCAAAGCAGGATAGAGAAGGGAGAAAGAAATTCTTTCAATTTAAAAAGCAATCAAATAAGGAAGTTGAAAAAATGAGTTTAGCAAAACCTTGTTCTTAGAATTTTTATACTGGAATTTTTCTAACAAATGACAAAATAGCCCCAAAACACTGTATTTTCTTATTTAAGTAGAAAAGAATATTGGCTTTCAAATTCTTCACACTCTAGAGCTTTATGAGAATCTGTTTGTATTACAAATTTTAGATGGAATGCAGAACAGTTTTGTAGTTTTATTTCACAGACAGTTGCCCAAAACACCTTTTTTTTTTTTTTTTAATATTACTGAGGTATCTACTGTGAAAGATTTCAAGATAAACTACTTCTCCTGCCATGAAAAAAATGTGCAAAGAAATAAAAATACAGTTTTATTAAAGCATAGAAAAAGGGCTCATACAGATACGGAAATAGAAGATTCTTTCAGTGGTACATGTTGCTTGAATGGTGAAATTTGGGTAAAATTGTGATAGATTAATTAAAGTTTATGGGAGATTATTTTATTATAGGAAACTGTATGAATAGAAGAAATGGCCATGTATTAGGAAGAACATGTTTAAGACATTACGTTTGATTAAAGGATACATTGAATATAAAAGTAGGACATGTAAATTAGTAAGAATCAAATTTGAAAAGGTAATGGCTATACTAGTTAAGGATTGAGCAATGTTGGCTTTTATTCATAATAGGAAATTAAGAGAAAAGGAAGTAGAAATTGACTATTACATATGTATCAGGTGCTTTATGTATTTTTATGATGTCATCCTCACAGCTATAATGTGGGTTATTGAAAGTAAAACTCATGTAAGTTGCCCAGGGTAGTATACTTTGCAAGGAGAGTTTTTTTTTTTCCCACACTCCCAAAGTCTTATATAATAAAACATTTCCACTACTAAACAGATGGGGCTTCCCCAGTGGCTCAGTGGTCAAGAATCCCCCTGCAGTGAAGAAGATGCAGGTTTAATCCCTTGGTGGTGAAGATTCCTTAAAGAAGAAAATGGCAACCCACTCCGGTATTCTTGCCTGCAAAATCCCATGAACAGAGGAGTCTGGCAGGCTACAGTCCATGGAGTCTCAAAAGAGTAAGACACAACTTAGCAACTAAACAGCAGCAGCAAACAACAATAAATAAATAAATATAAACTCTAAGGCCATAGGTCTTAGAAAAATATTTCAAAAACAGCCAACCTGAGACAATGAATGTTCGTAATAGAAAATGAGAGTGCTGAATAGGTAGAGAAGTTTAAATAGCTAACCAAACTCAAGATGCTATAATGATTTTTTTGGTCTGAAGGTATAGGCATCCTGACTTGACCCTCACAGATATTCATTTAGATATGATGGAATGTGTTAATAATTAACACCTACAATAATATGTTAAATGTTAAGCACATTAAATATTTTTCCTGGGAATATCATTTTAATTAATTTTTAATGTTCTTGTCTAGCTCAAAAGAAATATTATTCACATTAACATTTTAAAAAATGCAATTATAAAGTAAATACACAGACAGGTGTTCTATAAAGTACAAATTATTTTTACTTCATAATATAGCAAGCCTCTTATTTTTAATTGAAATAGAATTTATTATTTAAAAATATAGTTCAATCTCATCCAGTTTTCTCAGTATGTCATATGTTATTTTCATATTCATCTTTGTAAAATCTTTATTATGTATCAGATGAAAAATATTCTTTCCATTTATAACACATACTTAGTGAGTCATGTGGCAAAGTGATAAGAATATTTTAAATCTGAAAAATCATGTATACTTTGAATTGTTCTATAAATTGTAGTTTATATATTAAATCACTTAAATTTACAAAGTGCTTTTTATATACTATTGTCTCATTAAAAATTAATAGAAAACTCTTACAGTGAGCCACGGTAGAATGTCTTGTTCTACCATTCTTGTTAGAACAAGAATGTCTTATTCCAACACAGAGTCTTTTATTCTATTTATAGCTTCATTGAAGCCCCATTTCTTATATACAGTTAACTTACCACAGCATACTGTAACAATGTAAAAATGATGAAATAGTCCATATACATTTTGGGTGGGTATGCACACCTAATGAGTAATAAAAATAAGTACCAGTAGATACTAAGTGATAGTATGTGTAGCTGTTGACTTTAAATATAGTGATTTATTTCTTTGATCAGTAGATTTGGTCACAATGATTTGTGTTTGTTAAATTAAAACATTCTTCAAAATTGTGACCTTAGAGTGATATCATAATGAAAACAGTGGAATGAGAGGTCAGAGGGGAGATTAGATACTACATCATATGGTTAAGCAAAGGGTAGAAGTTCCAACAGCAAAGACTAGGATATATCCAGCAGGCAATAGGAGCAGTTAGCAGAGAGAGAGCGAGTGAGAGAGAGGAGTAGAAATACCAAAAGGTAGTGTAGGGGAGAAGTTGAACTCTCTTCCTGTACGTTATTCAGACTCTGGAAAATCAGGCAAGATATGAGTCAGCTTTAAATTTACTAGTGTAAGTCACATTATATACAAAGAGGGTTACCCTTAAAATATAAAATGGGATTAACCTAGAGTAGATTTATAAATGCGCCTGGCTCTAGGCACATTTCGAGAAATGCAGGTATTGGACATAATCAGATAATTTACTCCAGCATTTCTGTTCTTGGAGCCTCCCCAGTAGGAACATGTCCTTCTTCTCAAGTGTAATAGCTCAGTGTTATGTAAGAGTTTGTGTCATATGAGAAGATTGAAAAAGATCTTTGGAAATGAAGTGTGTAATACCATGTTAATTTCATAATACCTAACATAGTACCTTTAATGTAATGAGCATCAATATATATCTGCTGATTCATTCACTCATCATTTTTCAAATTGAATTAATGCAATGTGTCAGGCACTTTTCTGCTCTGGAGAAGCCACAGTGAGAAAAAAAAAAAGCCATTCTTTTCCTCTTCTCTCATGGTATCTATGTTTCAGTAAGATAATTATAAAAATTATAGATACATAAGTAAATAGAGAGTAATACAATACATGTTATGAAAAAAACCGAGACTCAGGGGTAAACAGTGAAGAGAGTAGTGTTGGTGGAGTATTCGTGCTATTTCATAATGCTTTGGTCAAGCAGTCGGGGTGCATCTCAGAGAAGGTCACATTTGAGCTAAGACTTATGTTTAAAAAAGGAGCAAAACTTATGTATGCAGGTAGAAGGAAGGATAATAAGCACAAGGGCCCTGGGCTGAGTGTTTGCCAGTATATGAGGAAATAGCAGGCGTCTATCTGGTGGAATTAGTGCAGTGAGCAGGGGACAGACATGAGACCAAGTGACACAGATGTGCAGTCAGATCATGGTGACCTTGCGAATTATGAAAGAAGCTTTTGTGTGAAATGGGAAACCATTGTCAGTTGACAAAGTGCTGCATGACTTACATTTTATTTGGATCGTTCTAGTAGGTGGAAATAAGCCGTAGGAGAGAGAGTAGGAGGGGAAGCAAGAAGACCAGTTCAGAAGTGAGTGTGTTAAATAAATGCTGTTGTATTCAAGCTCTAGATGATTCCTACATGTAGCTGGTAGCTGGGGTTTCAAAAAAGAAATAGGGACTTCCCTGGTGGTCTAGGGTTAAAACTCCACATTCTCAATGCAGGGGGTACAGATTCCATCACTGGTTGGGGAACTAATAGCCTCCATCCCATGTGGCAGGGCCAGAAAAAACAAAATCTAGAAAAGAAGAAATGTATTGACTAGTCTATTGTGTTCCCTGATGATATCACACTAATTATGTTTAAAAATAGGAATGATTTAGTTTATACAATATCACTAAGAGTTGTAGGCATTTCAGGCTCCATTTTACAAGTGGAAAATGGAGTCTGAGAGAGGTTCTTAAAACTCTTGATTGAATTAGAATTGCTATAGAGAAAGGCAGTGGTTGAAACATGTATAAGCTTTGGAGTCATACAGACTTGGGTTCAAGGCACTCTTCTGACACAAAGCAGAGGCATCAAGTCAAATTAAGCCTCTAGTCTTGACATTTTCAGTTTCCTTCATGTTTTCTGGAAAGTGGACTTAACAAAAAATTTACTCCAGTGGGTTGATGCTAGGTTAAATGAGATGATTTATGCAAAATGCTTATTACCATGTCTGGAATATAGTAACTGCTCAGTCAAATGTTGTAGTTATCATTATTTTTAATCTCAAAAGTCATCTTTAACATAATTGAAAGTTTGCAACAGCCTGAAAGTTGGTTCAAGATAAAGCTACACCATCAAATCATATGTTTGGCTTAAAGACATAGAGACATCTCCCTTTTTGAGTGGTCTATATTTTTTCTTCTGGACTCCTGGATCCCTCCTTATATACTGGCGTCCTTCAGATTCTTCCCACTAGGAAATGTCTTCTTCTGTATTTCAAAATCCTCTGCTTTAAATACTAGGAACTCAACAGGACACATTTCATAAATGGAAAAAATTATGGTTTACAATATCTCTGGAAATATCACCATGACTGCTATTGTCAAATAAAATTTTGAATGTGTTCTTACATGCATGCACATTTTCATAAGCAGGATACTCAACCCAAAGCAGTATACGTATATAGGGCCTATACATTCACTTATCTTTGGATTTAGCAAGACATACACTATAATCCAATTAGAAAGTAAAATAGGCTTAATTGCTTAGCTCAGATCAAAGAACATAAGCTGCAAAGAATCTAACTAAAATTAATAATATAATGGGTAACTTTATCTCATGCCTAATCTAGGGCATTTCATTTTAATTTAAACTCCATAGTTCTCAAATTCACAGGAAGGTTGCATCACTGTTGCTGATTATTATGAAATCTGATAACCCTGTGGCAAATCCTTTCTGTGTATTTGTTGCCTAATTCTGTGTAATAGATTTAACTCTGTTCTACAAAGAGAGGTCAGAAAGTTCACCCTGCTACATGTTTATATTGAATTTCTTTAGCTTTCCATCTCTTATTTTAGCCTGATTAATATTCTTCAGATGTTATTGAATAGTGCAAATGATGTATGAAATGTACATAGCCACAAGCATATTTATATTGAATAGGAGCAGCACTTAAGTTAATCAGGAAGTCACATTAGTTCAGTTCAGTTGCTCAGTCATGTCCAACTCTTTGTGATCCCATGGACTAGAGCACACCAGTCTTCCCTGTCCATCACCAACTCCTGGAGCTTGCTAAAACTCATGTCCATCAAGTCAGTGATGCCATCCAATCATATCATCCTCTGTTGTCCCCTTCTCCTCTTGCCTTTGATCTTTCCCAGCATCAGGGTCTTTTCCAATGAGTCAGTTCTTTGCATCAGGTTGCCAGAGTATTGGAGTTTCAGTTTTAGCAGTAGTCCTTCCAATCAACATTCAGGACTGATTTCCTTCAGAATGGACTGGTTGGATCTCCTTGCAGTCCAAGGGACTCTCAAGAGTTTTCTCTAATACCACAGTTCAAATGCATCAATTCTTCAGTGCTCAGCTTTCTTTATAGTCCAACCCTCACATCCATACATGACTACTGGGAAAACTATAGCTTTGACTAGATGGGCCTTTGTTGGCAAAGAAATGTCTCTGCTTTTTAATATGCTGTCTACATTGGTCATAGCTTTTCTTCCAAGGAGCAAGCATCTTTGAATTTCATAGCTGCAGTCACCATCTGCAGTGATTTTGGAGCTCAAGAAAATAAAGTCTGCCACTGTTTCCATTGTTTCTCCATCTAAAGTGATGGGACCAGATGCCAGGAATTCACATGGATGCCTCTAAACTGCACTTAAGGTATATTTTCGAAGTACTGCTTATTTTAATGCTTGTCCTAAATTGATCCCCTGATAGAGTCCAACATCATTTTGTTGATAATCTGTAAAGAAAGAAATATAGTTAATTTATGGATGTACAGTCTTCACTGTTAACTTCTGTGTGTGTGCATGTGTACACATGTACATCATAGGAATTACACATCCAGACCAAAGTGGTCATCCTTTTACCTTGATTGGTTAATACAAGCCTGAGTCTGTTGTTTAACTTTCAGGCAAAATGACATATTTCCATCAGCTATTATAATTGCGTTAAACATCTTTCCAGGAAGATAAATCAAAACATTGTAAGTTGAACTTGACTATGAGCTTGACTATGAGCTTCATTCTTATTTAAACAAAGATTTTAGAGGTAATTTCATACCAAAACAGCAGCAATTGGGTCTGCGGTCAAAAGAGGTAAAAACTCAGGAGAAGTATATAGCCCCTTAAAATGTCAAGGGCAGCTTTGTGAGAATAGGCACAGTCAGATGCAGTTATCCAGATAAGAACAAAGGTATGGTAAAACAGGATAAGAGCCACAATGGATGGCTTAGATGAGAACCAAAGTGGGAAGAAGCTTTAAAAAGAAAATGGGATTTTAAGAAAAGGTTACAAGTCTGGAGCCTTGCTGGGGATATTCTGCTCTGTGAAATGTATGTGCTGACTCTCTTTTGGCAGTTATGCAATTATGTTCTGACAGGCTTCCCTTCGTGCATCTTACAAAGCCAAAGGTATTAAATCTTAGTGTCTCAGTGTACAGAAGTCTGGCTAAAGAGACCAGATTTCTAACACATGCCAGGAAAGAGAAAAACAAATCATTATGTTGGTGAATTATTTTACATAAAAATATTTTCTGTAAAAGTCTGATTAAGCTCCATTAAGAAAACTAAACTTGCTTGAACTGATTGGCTAATACATCAAAGTGATTGAAATCCGTGGTTATACACAGCAGGGTAATTCTATTGTAGAGAAAATTCATTTAGTCAATATCCTCCTTATAGTGGTGCTTAAACTTAAGCACTCCCTGATTGTTCTACCTGGTTTATAAACTCCCTGAGAGTGTACATAATCAAACACTCCCACTCGTAGAGGGTTGAGCCACAATATTATTTTGCCCTTGGGAATGTTTCTCTGGTTGCTTTACAACCAACCACGGCAATTGGTTTCTGTGTTACTCCAGTGGCTTTGTATCAATACAGCAGGAGACGTTTTTGGTACCTTTTGATTAGGTACTTTCTTGCCTACTACGTATTAAACAAACTAAAAAAAATAGTTAAGATGGATGAACGTTTATGTTATAGATGAACATTTAAGTTGTGAAAGTTCATTAATTTTGAGATAGCAGAAGAGAGAGAGAGAATTGCACACATTGGAAAGATTAAACAGGATGATCTGGTTAAATTCCCCACACATCAAAAAAGAAAAAAATATATATATAAGACTTATGACCACTAAGGGAAATTTTATACCTCTATAGAATAAATGTTGTTAGGAGAATTCAAATATGAAGGTAGGAAAATATCATTGTTGTTTTGAAACATTTAATACAGAGATGAATTAGTCTGCAGTATAGAGTACATAAAATACAAATACATCATGAAGAAGATGAACATATATTGTGTTATTTTTTGAAACATATTGTGACATCTCTATTTTGAAAAAAAAAATACACTTGCTTACATGTTGTTAATTATGAAGAATGGAGAAAAATAACTGAATCATCCCAAGGCACAAAGCACATAATCTTGTTTTGATTGGATTACCATGGCTGAATGTCAAGAGTGCTTTAAATTAATCAAATAACATAGTAATCTTCAGCTTCTTGAATATGTCAACTTGACCTTTCAGTCATCTTTGATGATATATTTGAATAACTGGAAATGTTTTGTCATACATATTTTATCATAAAATAAAAATAATTGTAGAGTCTGGGTATTTCACATATCTTACATATATACTAGATGCCAGAACACCAAACCATGTTAACAGAAAAGATTATTCATCAGGTTTTTATGAACAGTGATTCTTCACAATTTCTTAGAATGCTAGCTATGTTGCAGAGTGACATGGAATGATGAACCTAAATCAAATCAAACCAGTTTTGGAAAACTGATTTTATTCAAGGCTTTATGCCAGTAATTTGGGGGGAATAAAGAAGGTACAAAAGCTTCTACTCTCAGAATGTTTAGGATCAGATCAGATCAGATCAGATCAGTCGCTCAGTTGAGTCTGACTCTTTGCGACCCCATGAAGCGCAGCATGCCAGGCCTCCCTGTCCATCACCAACTCCCGGAGTTCACTCAAACTCACTTCCATCGAGTCAGTGATGCCATCCAGCCATCTCATCCTCTGTCGTCCCCTTCTCCTCCTGCCCTCAATCCCTCCCAGCATCAGAGTCTTTTTCAATGAGTCAACTCTTCACATGAGGTGGCCAAAGTACTGGAGTTTCAGCTTTAGCATCATTCCTTCCAAAGAAATCCCAGGGCTGATCTCCTTCAGAATGGACTGGTTGGATCTCCTTGCAGTCCAAGGGACTCTC
>NW_011494948.1:6629288-6629670 GCF_000754665.1 Bison bison bison | reverse complement strand
CCTCTGGGCCGTCCCAGTGCACCAGCCCCAAGCATCCAGCATCGTGCATCGAACCTGGACTGGCAACTTTTATTTTTTATTAACTTATTTTTAATTGGAGAATAATTGATTTACAATTGTGTTGGTTTTAAAACATAATTTCAAATTATTAATGAGAAATGTTTATTTTCAGATAAATATACAAGGTGTTTAGTGGGTAAAACCAGAAGCAAATACCACAATCAATGAAAATTTAAAAACAAGCAGAACTTAAAATGAAACTGGAACCTATTATACAGAGTGAAGTAAGCCAGAAAGAAAAACACGGATACAATATACTAACGCACATATATGGAATTTAGAAAGATGGTAACAATAACCCTGTGTACGAGACAGCAAAAGA
>NW_011494948.1:6540197-6629188 GCF_000754665.1 Bison bison bison | reverse complement strand
AGCTCATGATGTACTCTGCATATAAGTTAAATAAACAGGATGACAATATACAGCCTTGATGAACTCCTTTTCCTATTTGGAATCAGTCTGTTGTTCCATGTCCAGTTCTAACTGTTGCTTCCTGACCTGCATACAAATTTCTAAAGAGGCAGATTAGGTGGTCTGGTATTCCCATCTCTTGAAGAATTTTCCACAGTTTATTGTGATCCACACAGTCAAAGGCTTTGGCCTGTCAATAAAGCAGAAATAGATGTTTTTCTGGAACTCTCTTGCTTTTTCCATGATCCAGCGGATGTTGGCAATTTGATCTCTGGTTCCTCTGCCTTTTCTAAATCCAGCTTGAACATCAGGAAGTTCACGGTTCATGTATTGCTGAAGCCTGGCTTGGAGAATTTTGAGCATTACTTTACTAGCGTGTGTAGGATATAACATGTTAAATGAATACATGAGAGGTAAGAAGAATATTTCCTGAGGAAAGGAAAAGATAGGACTTGTTTCTGTGTCACAAATAAGGCTACCTCAAGTCAGTCTCCATGGAGGAGACTTAACTGAACTGCTGATAATTGTCAGGAATTTGACACAGGAAGAAGAAAAGCATACCAAATGTAGGAGTTTTTAAAGAGACAATGGGATAGAAAAATGCAAAGTGTTCTTGAGTAATGGTCACTCTTCTAGTTTAGTTGGAGCTAGTTGGTATACAGATAAGGGGAGGGAGCGATAGGTGGGCAAGAACTGGGAACAGATCAGGGAAGATTTTGATGGCTGTGCTGTAGAGATTGGACCGTATACTATAGACCTCAGTGGTTCATTAAATTGTACAGTGACTACCAGTAGGGTTCTGGAGGTAGACAATGGTTGTTCAAATCCCCACCCGAACAAGTACTTACTTAGGTAGCTGCCAAGAATTTAGGTAGGCTTAAACCTTCCTGATTTATCTAAAAAATGGAGATGATAATGGTACCAATGTGTTGTTTTGAAATTCATGGCAGTTAAATCTGCTATATAGCTTAGAACACTTTCTGACATGTAGTGAGTGTTATATGCTACCCGTCATTAGCCTTGAACCAGAAAGATATGCACAAAACACATTTGACAAGGTGAAGGATGGGAAATGTTAGAAATAATTCTTATTGGATTACTCTTCTGGAAGATTCACTTTGCTATTAATAATCACTTTCGGCATGCCAACCCTTTCAGGTCACTGATGGTCACTAGTATGTTACTTCTGCTAAGAACACTGATTTAAAGGATGCATTTAAAAAAAAAAACATTTACTTTTATTTTTTATTAACTTATTTTTAATTGGAGAATAATTGATTTACAATTGTGTTGGTTTTAAAACATAATTTCAAATTATTAATGAGAAATGTTTATTTTCAGATAAATATACAAGGTGTTTAGTGGGTAAAACCAGAAGCAAATACCACAATCAATGAAAATTTAAAAACAAGCAGAACTTAAAATGAAACTGGAACCTATTATACAGAGTGAAGTAAGCCAGAAAGAAAAACACCAATACAATCTACTAACGCACATATATGGAATTTAGAAAGATGGTAACAATAACCCTGTGTACGAGACAGCAAAAGAGACACTGATGTATAGATCAGTCTTATGGACTCTGTGGGAGAGGGAGAGGGTGGGAATATTTGGGAGAATGGCATTGAAACATGTATAATATCATGTATGAAACGAGTTGCCAGTCCAGGTTCAATGCACGATACTGGATGCTTGGGGCTGGTGCACTGGGACGACCCAGAGGGAGGGTATGGGGAGGGAGGAGGGAGGAGGGTTCAGGTTGGGGAACACATGTATACCTGTGGTGGATTCATTTCGATATTTGGCAAAACTAATACAATATTTTAAGTTTAAAAATAAAATAAAATTTAAAAAAGACTTTTTTAACCATTCCAAATAGAGGTAATTATATTTTTGTCTTTATACTTCTCCAAGATTTGCTTTGCTTGAAACAAGATTTTTTTCCCTAAGCAAACAGTGTTATTCTCCCTTACTTCCAGTTTCTTGGGTTCTAAGAAGCCATCTAGCTGTAAGGTGACTCATACTTTTTATTTTAAATTCTCAGCACATCCTGGTTCTTTTTCTTAATTCTATATTAATAACATATACTGAAGAAGGAGAGTAAATATTGTACCATATTAGACAACTTTGAAAAATTATAAAATGCAATTGGTTCTAATGTGCCCTGAAAACCTACTTAAGTCCAAGAAAGGAAAATGTCACTTTGATAATGGAAGCAGTGGGAATAGTTAAGAATTTGGGAAGAACACATCAAATAAGATAGTAGAATTAAGGCTAAAATGCTGGGAAACTGCAAAGTTTCAGAGTTGAAGTAAAAATAACACTTTAATTGAGCACTTATTATGTGCCAGGTACTATAATAAATGCTCTACATGATTTATATTATTTAATTCCTGCTATAACACCATGGGATATTTGCCATGGTTTTACCAACTTTGCAGATGACTAAAATGAGGTATAGTAATTTGTACTCTTGCATAGGTAGAATGTGATACAGTGATGATTTGGACCAAGGAAGGCTAATTTGCAGAACATGGTTTATTAAACTATTACACTAAAGAAAAGGACTTAATAAAGAAAAATGGAAGGAATCAAAATATATGCTCTGATTACCTATTGTTGTGTGGCAAACTTCTCCAAAGATTGTAAAAATAAAGCAATGACTACTTTTCTTTAGCTCATAAATTGAAAATTTGGACAGGGCTCAGCAAGGACAGCTTGTCTTTGTTTTCACTCATCAACTACAGCAACATGAAATCTAAAGGCTGGAATCATCTATAGGCTTGCTCACTCATATCTGGTGGTTGGTGATGACTGCTGGCTGAAATTGTAGCTTCGGTTTTGGCTGGAATACCTAAATGTGGTTTCTTCATGTGAACTTGGCTTCCTAACAACATAATGGCTGGATGCAAGGTGATCATCTCAAGAGAGAGAACCAGATGGAAATTGTCTGCTTTCTATGGACTAACCTTGGAAGTGAAGTATCATTCCTTTTCTACATTCTGCATGTTGAGATAGCCAAACAACTCATCTCATTTCAAGTAAAGAAGAAATAGGATCACTGCTTGGTATGGTAGTGGTAGGGTTCTAGAACAGCATGGACTGGCATTATTGTTGAGGCAAGGTCTGGAAATTATAATCTGCCATAATTTTAGAGATGAATGAAGAGAGTGGGGCACTGATGTTTCCAACAGAAGAGGAAGCAGTGTTCAGTAATAGAGGGAGTGTTTGGTAATAATGGAAATCAGTGGTAATAATGGAAATCAGTGGTGATAACTGATAGGTACAGTGACAAAGTCATTTTTCCAAATATGTGGAAGCCAGGTCACAGTGACTTACAAAGTGAATGGGAAAGAAGAGTATGACCAATGAAGTCTTGCATACTCTGGCTGTCATCAATTTCTCTGGGCTTATCTCAAACCCCATAGCTGGCTGTGTGCTCCAGGTACAGTGGCTTTTTACCAAGACATTGTGCTGTTTCCTCCCTCCATCCACATATTCTGTGCACATACTATTTCTACTGTTTGGGATGCAATCTCTGCTTTTGTTTACCTGATGTAATCCTACTCCTTGTACTGATTTCATTTACTTTATCAAAGATTGTCCTGCTACCATACCAAGCCAGGTGTTTCACATTACTCTTTCCTTCAAAATAGTTATATTTGTAAATATTTTTTCCTGCAATTATTTGATTAATATCAATCCAGTTTACAAGATCTGAGTCACAGAATATATCTGTTTTTGTTCAGGCTAAGAATCAACTAGAATGGATGAATCTAATTGTGCTCTCAAGTGGTTTTTAAATGTGTTTTTTGAAACATTTTTTGAAAGCTTCCATGTAAAAGGAAAGACACTGGTAGCATCTAGAGGAAAATATAGTATCCAAAAAATTCACTAGACAAATAAAACTATTTTCAATCATCCTGAGAAAGAATTATTTGGTCACATTGTTAGTATTGGGTAAGTCATTCTTTGTAAAAAAAATTACACCTAAAATGTATATTGGCTCAAACAAAAGAGAAGTGTATTTCTTGCTCAGTTACAATAAAAGGTAAATTCTAAAAGGCAGGCAGGCAGGCAGGGATGCTGTTCCACGCAGTTCAGCAACCTGTACTGATATGTGTCTATTTTCTATGACACATGATTTTCATGGTCACTCTTGTTTGTTATCTCCATATTATTCAGCCAAAAGAAGGAAAAAATGTGATGACTTTATGGTTTGAGTTTTTCTTAGAGCAGGTTTAAGAATGGCACCCATCATTTTTTTTTTCTCAGAGTGAGCTAGAATCTTGTCAAATTATTGTAACTGAGCTCAGATATGCAGATGAAACCACCCTTATGGCAGAAAGTGAAGAGGAACTAAAAAGCCTCTTGATGAAAGTGAAAGTGGAGAGTGAAAAAGTTGGCTTAAAGCTCAACATTCAGAAAATGAAGATCATGGCATCCGGTCCCATCACTTCATGGGAAATAGATGGGGAAACAGTGGAAACAGTGTCAGACTTTATTTTTCTGGGCTCCAAAATCACTGCAGATGGTGACTGCAGCCATGAAATTAAAAGACACTTACTCCTTGGAAGGAAAGTTATGACCAACCTAGATAGAATATTCAAAAGCACAGACATTACTTTGCCAACAAAGATCCGTCTAGTCAAGGCTATGGTTTTTCCTGTGGTTGTGTATGGATGTGAGAGTTGGACTGTGAAGAAGGCTGAGCACTGAAGAATTGGTGCTTTTGAACTGTGGTGTTGGAGAAGACTCTTGAGAGTCCCTTGGACTGCAAGGAGATCCAACCAGTCCATTCTGAAGGAGATCAGCCCTGGGATTTCTTTGGAAGGAATGATGCTAAAGCTGAAACTCCAATACTTTGGCCACCTCATGCGAAGAGTTGACTCATTGGAAAAGACTCTGCTGCTGGGAGGGATTGGGGGCAGGAGGAGAAGGGGATGACAGAGGATGAGATGGCTGGATGGTATCACTGACTCAACGGACGTGAGTCTGAGTGAACTCCGGGAGTTGGTGATAGACAGGGAGACCTGGCGTGCTGTGATTCATGGGGTCGCAAAGAGTTGGACATGACTGAGCGACTGAACTGAACTGAGCATAAGAACCTGAAAAATGTGGGCTAGTGATGCACTCACAAGAGAAAACTAGTGGTAGAGAAATGCCATTGCCTCTGATACAACAGTCATCCAGCAATATCTTGAATTATCATGGCTTAGAAGTCTATCAGAATACCTTTTGAGAAAGCTCAAAATGTTTGCTGATATATAATTACTAAAGCAAATGCTACTGATCTTACAAGTTATATGATAAAGCGGAACAGAAATACATCTGAAGCTGAAATGTGGTACTGGATAGTAGGAACAATTCGTTAGATGATCACTGAAGTATCCAGGGGAAAAAAAAAAAAAAATTGTCCTCTTTTGCAATTACCTAAGCAAAAGCCAGAATGTCTTCTCTGAAAACCTAACATGACTGCTTGGCTGATTATTCAGAATTTCCTTGTACTATTCATCAGTTGTATAAGAAAAAAAAATGTGCAAATGATCATTTAATGATGCAGCTTCAAAAGGGGCTAGAGGGAAAGGGAAAACTAAAATCATTAGACTCTCAAGATCATAATTATAGACCTGATTTTTAAGCAGGGAATTTTCCAGACTTGAAAAAGATTTAAAAAAATCTGAGTATGAAATAAACTGAATAAGAAAGGATAAATATCACTAATTTCTTTTTTTCACCTCAAATATTCCTTTATAGAATTAAACCTTAAACATTATTAAAGTATATAAAATGTTCTATTAAATTTGACTGCTTTATATATCTTTATATATCTATAGAGTATGACTGAGAAACTACATTTTAAAATCCTGATGGAAGGATTGTAAACTATTTCTGCCAGTTCCTTCTTCCCTTTACGTTCAGGGACCAATTATTTCTAAAAAGGGAGCTAAGCACTTGCAGCAGATACAACTCTGTTAAACTTGGTGTGGGGAAACTGTATCAGTCGAGATTCTATTAAAAGCAGGTGACATACAAAAGGAGTAAGAAGGATTTTATGATTATGCTATTTATTAATGTGTGTGTATAGGTAGAACTAAGGAAGAGGGGAACGGGCTGGTAACAGTGAGGCGGGGAAAGGAGACAGAGAGGTTTACATGACCTTCTTAGAGCTGCTGTTGTAAGAAAGGGGCTTCCCAACTAGAGGATGCAGCCTCTATCTACCCTCTGCATTGTGGGGACTGGGGCACAAATAGCTCAGCCTCTCTCTACCATCTCACACTGGTTTCCTGCCAGTACAGCCTTCCATTGCTCAAGCCAAAATGAAAGCTAGAGAGCCAGGTAGCCTGATGATGAATTCAGTCTTCTGGGGCAAGGCATAACATGGAGGATTGTGGAAAATATACCTAAGAGGACAAACAGAATATTCAGAACATTTGTGTGAGAGAGATTAATAGTGTAGATATTAAAGCAAACTCATTTATATATTCTTGAAATCTATATTTTGTTCAATGAGAAGGCTGTAAAGTTATTTTCTTTGAACAGAAATTTGAAAATTTCAAAGAGAAAGGATTGAATCTGTAGAAGATCTCCTTATCAAAAATAGATAAGGGTTCTGAAGTGTGATTTTTGAGCCATTGCCTGATCATGATATAACAGAACAGCACAGGAGATGCCAAGACCGAGAGCCAAAAGCCCTGATGAAACATGAGTCTGTCTGTACTCCATGTTCACTGAGGGAAAGAGGGAACAAGAGAGTCAGAATGAGGACCTAGAAGAGGAATAATGTTCAAGTCAGGCAGAAAGAATTGGCAGAATAATGGTCAAGGTACTCAGACTGATGACCAGGGTCTAGATTTTCTATCCCTGCAGCAAGGTCACTTGAAAATTAGTTGGTATCAGTCTGGTTGGGAATGTCCATAACTCAGGATTATACACAAGCACATGTTCAGAGGAGAAAATTGGTGATGGATCAAGCAAAGAAGATGAGAGATCTTGGCAGGCAGGCAGAGCTCAGAGGAATCTGGCAAAGGGCAGCGATGAAGGAGGTCTATGATATCGCTGATTGACCATAGAGAAGTCCATCACAGTGGCTTGATTGGTAGATGCATGAGTAGAAAGTCAATTCCAGATCTTTTTGTCTCAAATAAAAATTCTTTCTGTTGTAACATATGGCCTACAGCAAAGAAGAAGTAAAGATATCGTCAATTAAAATGAACCATTTTTAACAAGTCTGAAAGTTTTTTCTAGCAACTGAATCTTTATCTTTCAACCAAAGCAACGATGTATTTGTAGTGTACAGTTGTACAGAGAGGGATACAATTATAGTAGATCACATCTCCTTGCAAAGTTAAAGACTTTGATGATAGACACAGACGTTTGGTCTTTAAGATGTCTATCTTGCATTAGATTTGTGAGCTAGATATTTTTATACTCTAAGGGAAAATTTTGTATATTCTAGATAATTGTTTTATTATCACATCTGAAGCTATTTGTTTTCCAAATAAATCCCTAATAAATTTCGTAACAAATAAATGAATTTACTGGGCCTATTCCTCAGATATGTTAGTATCATCAGAAAGTTTTGTAGGAGTCACAGATTTTTACTTTTATAGTGAAAATTGAAGAAAATATTTACATATTTTAATTTAGAAACAAAATACTTTGGTTGAAAGCTCTACTGTAAAGTTAAATAATGTATAATTTACAGTGTATTTGAACCTTTGTTTCCCCTTTGAAAAACCCAGGATACTGTTATCTGTTTCGCTTGGTTGTTTCCTAGTCCATAAAGTCTATGAAAGCATTTTCCGATTTGGGGGGGTTTTAGGAAGGCATGATTCTTTTCTAAATGTCATTTGCTGGCTATGCCTCAAAGAACATAATGATAATCAGGCCCCTTTTTAAAAACATTGTATATTCCAGGACTTTGTCCTATAGGTATGATGGTGTCACTGGAAAGCTTGAATGCTTTGATAAAATTTGTTGTTGTTGATATAAACTAAAAACGAATTCCTTGTACATGCCTGGGGACTCCAATAACCTCTTTTTTTTGCTATATATGAGATAATATTACTTAAATTGATCACAGAAGAAGATATGCCAGAGTACAGAGAATCCCAAGACAGTGCTCCTTTATCCCTGTTGATCACGATCACATGTTTTCTTTTGTCTTCTAGTTCACCTACACATATTTACCAGTACTAAAAATAGTACAGAAACATATAAAATCTGGATATTGATAATGCATCTAACATCCAATGGTTCCTAGTTACATTACTTTTGTTAGTTGGTGCTTATTCGCCCAACAGTGATGGGCCAGAGTATCAGAGCAGTTAGTAATTTTCAACCTCTGTTCTGGCCACACCTAGTGTTTTGAGACTGAATCATACTATGTAGTCAATCCTATTGATTAAATCAGCATAATACTTATAAGTTTCTTCCAAGTGATTATAGCTTTAACAAATCAAGGAAAAATCCCTTCCCTGTCTTAAGTTATAATTTTATGAGAATTCATGTATTATATCATTGTAGCATTTTTTATTTTTCCTATAGAGGTATTTTTTTAATGAAAAAAATACACTAACCCAAAATATAAACATGTGAACAATTGCTTTTTTGTTATTACTTATATGCTCTCTTATGATGGAAATCCTGATGTTTTGTTTTTTTCTTAAAAATTTAAATTGTAGCTTAAAAAAAAAAAAAAAAAAAAAACAACCTGGCCTTTTATTAAAAATCCAAATCAAGTCCATGTACATTTTCTTCCATATTTTTATAACAGTAGAATTGATTTCATTACTAAATTGGATAAAGTCACATCAATTATTTTTAAATAAACTCTTTATTATTATAAAATCTCCATGTAATCATTTGGAAAAAAACTTTATCAATCTCATGTCCCAACAATTTAATTAATTTACCCTTGAGAAATTGTAGCCCAGGGAGGTTTAATGACTAATTCTAGATCAAACAGTAAGTCAAGACAAGTGCCAGAACTAAAATTGTGTCTTTTAGCTGTCATCCAAGTGTCATATTCCAGCTCCCCACCCTAATTCAGAGCTAACTGACACTTCATGTGAACATACAGTAAATGATGGTGATACAATCACTATTTATGTACAGGACCAGGTCCCCCCAAAATCAGTAGAGGCCCTTGAAAAAGGGACTGTTTGTAGAATTGTAATAAATGTATGGGACTCTGGAGCCAGCCTGCATACATTCAAATCTCAGTTGTGCCTTCAGTCACTATAAGACTTCAATAGTTTATTCTTCAATCTTCCTGTGGTTTAGTTTCCTAAAATTTAAAATGAAATAATAATAGCACTGATTCAAGAGTTTTACATAAAGATTATTTCAGGCAACTGCCTGGCAAATAATAATAGAAGTGAAGTGAAGTTGCTCAGTCGTGTCCAACTCTTATCGACCCCATGGACTGTAGCCTACCAGGCTCCTCTGTCCATGGGATTTTCCAGGCAATAGTACTGGAGTGGATTGCCATTTCCTTCTCCAGGGGATCATCCTGACCCAGGGATTGAACCCGGGTCTCCCAGATTGTAGACAGATGCTTTACCGTCTGAGCCACCAGGGAAGTGGCTCTATTAAAATGGTGTCCGACAAATAAACAGCTACTGTTGTTGTTATGGCCATCCAGTTTCACATACACAGTGACAAAATTAAAGCTTTGATCAAACATTATAGATATAAGATAGAATTTAAAATAAGTTTTTGTTTTTCAAAATTTTCTGTGAGGCAAAATATTGAGTTGCAAGATTTAATACTAAAGGAGGAATAACCTTAGTCGTATGTTATATTAATGGACTCTGTGTTAAGAATTGATATTCGAACATGCTGTGTAATCTTTTAAAGTTTCTTTTTTTGAAGTATAGTTGATTTACAATGTGTTAATTTTTGCTATGGGCTTCTCTGGTGGCTCAGATGGTAAAGAATCTGCCTGCAATGCATGAGAGCTGGGTTTGATCCCTGTGTCGGGAAGGTATTCTGGAGAAGGAAATGTCTACCCACTCCAGTATTCTTGCCTGGATATCCCAGGGACAGAGGAGCCTGATGGGCTACAGTCCATAGGGTCACAGAAGTGGACATGACTGAGCGATTTCTGTTATATAGCCAAGTGATTCAGTTATATATATAGTGACTGCAGCCATGAAATTAAAAGATATATAGTGACTGCAGCCATGAAATTAAAAGATGCTTACTCCTTGGAAGGAAAGTTATGACCAACCTAGATAGCATTTCAAAAGCAGAGACATTACTTTGCCAACAAAGGTTTGTCTAGTCAAGGCTATGGTTTTTCCTGTGGTCATGTATGGATGTGAGAGTTGGACTGTGAAGAAGGCTGAGCGCCGAAGAATTGGTGCTTTTGAACGGTGGTATTGGAGAAGACTCTTGAGAGTCCCTTGGACTGCAAGGAGATCCAACCAGTCCATTCTGAAGGAGATCAGCCCTGGGATTTCTTTGGAAGGAATGATGCTAAAGCTGAAACTCCAGTACTTTGGCCACCTCATGCGAAGAGTTGACTCATTGGAAAAGACTCTGATGCTGGGAGGGATTGGGGGCAAAAGGAGAAGGGGGCGACAGAGGATGAGAAGGCTGGATGGCATCACTGACTCAATGGGCAGGGGACACCACTCCGGGAGTTGGTGATAGACAGGGAGGACTTGTGTGCCGCGGTTCATGGGGTCACAAAGAGTAGGACACAACTGAGCGACTGAACTGACTGACTGACATATATACTTTTTCATATTATTTTCTTTTTTTCCCCCACTGGAAAATTATTTTATTGAGATTCCACCAGCTGTACAATCTGTTTTATTTGACCCCTTCTTCCTTTGCAATTCAGTCCTTCCCAAGTGGTCCCATGAAGGCTTTCTTTTCCTCCACAGTCTGGAAGCAGCCATAGCCAAATTTGGAAGTGGTGTCAATAAACTTGAGTTCTATCTACAGGACTTGCTCAGAGTGAGCATTTGCTTCTTGGTTCCCACCACACAGCTTTTGCACGTGACAAAGTCATTGGTCACTTCACCATAGTGGACGATGCCACCTAAAGGGTTGATGCTCTTGTCAGACAGATCATAATCAGTAGAGGCATTTCTCTTGATCAGTTTGCTGTCCTTGATGAGGTAGCCCTGGCCAATCTTGTAGATCTTCTTGTTGATCTCAGTGCAGTGGTAGTACCCTTTCTGACCAGCCCAAGCCTCAGAGAAGGCCACCCAGGCAGTATGCCACGCCCCAATACAGGCACCCTTGCACAACCCTCGGTGGGTCTTATGGGGCAGCTTCGTAGTGTGCCAACGGCTGGTGACCCCTTTGTAGTCTTTGCCCTTGATTACCCCAATGACCTCAGTCATTTCATCCTGGCCAAACACTTGGTTCACAGGGACCTGCTGCTCTAGCTTTTCATGGGCTCAGTCCAGTTTTTCAGCCACAGTGTCTCCATTCACCTGAATCTCCATGAGGTGGGCCTTCTTCTGGTGCAGAGGAAGCAGGAGCATCTGGGTGAAGGCGATGACATGGATGACCTGGCAGTACTTCATGCTACTGAAGTCCCTTTCAAGTTGCTCCTTGCCATCTATGTCCTGCCACTTCTTGCAGTACTTGGCGAAGGCCTACTTCTTAGATTTATGCCAATTATCATAGAAGCTCCTTTTGCACTCATTGCTGATATGCTCAGCAAAGATGGTCTTACGGGTCCAGAGGCCTTGGGGTATTTCCACATAGCCCACGATGCCCCAGTCAACATGGTGGAGTCTCCACAACAGTCACAGGCTCCACAACTTCCTTCATGTTCACCTTGGACCCTGGCCTATCGACCTCCCTCTCAATGTGGGTCATGCCAGCCTTGTAGCGAGGAAGGCGGTGAGGTGCAGGGGCTTGGACGAGCCATCCTTGGGGAAGCTCCTCACCTTCCCATGGTGCTGGCTGCTGTGCTTCTGAGGCAGGAAGCCCAGGGACCTGTGCCTGGGAGCAGAGAACTTCCTATGAGACATCCTGCCTGTTGGAAGCTGCCAGTAGAGCTTGTATTATTTTCCATTATGGTTTATCACAGAATATTCAATAGAATTCCCTGTGCTATATAGTAGGACATCATCATTTATCCATTCTATATATAGTACTTTGCATTTATATATAGTACTTTGCAATCCTAAACTCCCAATATGCCCCTCCCCTAACCCCAACCCCTCATAACCACAAGTCTATTCTCTGTTTTTGTGAGTCTGTTTCATAGATAAGTTCATTGTGTCATATTTTAGATTCCACATGTAAGTGTTATATGGTATTTGTCTCTCTGACTATTTCACTCTGTATGATAATCTCTAGGTCCATCCATGTTGCTTCAAATGGCATTATTTCATTCATTTTTATGACTGAGTTGTATTCCATTGTGTGTATGTACCACATCATCTTTATCCATTCATCTGTCAAAGTTCATTTAAGTTTTCTCTGTGTCTTGGCTACTGTGAATAGTGCTGCTGTGACGGTAGGAGGGTATGTATCTGAATTAGAATTTTGTCCAGGAGTGGGCAAAAAATATATATTTTTTTAATTATGAAAGTATGATAACACATTTATAGGAGACTTGGAAAACAGAATCAGGTTACATATAGTTCCATTATATATTGCAGTATTTTAAGTAGATAAAATAAGATTTTTTATTTGGAGTTTCAATATCAAACTTGCACAAATTAATAGAATGAATATACAGAGAAGTAGAAGGATATAGTAGACCTGAAAAACACTGTTACCCAATTCAACATAATTAAGATTTATATAATTTTCACACAACAGTAGGGTAAAAATTTGATTCAACTTTCCATGGATTATAAATTTGGAGACACTGGAACATATCCACGGACATAAAACAAAGTGCAAAAATTTCACAGTCTAAAGGTATTTCTAGTATTTTGAGAAACCTCCATACTGTTTTCTGTAGTGGCTACATCAGTTTACATTCTCACCAACAGTGTAGGAGGGTTCTGTTTTCTCCACACCCTCTCCAGCATTTATTGTTAATAGATTTTTTTTTTTGATGGTGGCCATTCTGACTGGTATGATGTGATAACTCATAGTATTTTTGTTTTGCATTTATCTAATAATTAGCAATGTTGACCATCTTTTCATGTGCCTGTTAGCCATCCGTATGTCTTCTTTGAAAAAATGTCTACTTATGTCTTCTAATCATTTTTCGATTGGGCGATTGGGTTGTTTTTTTATTGTTGCTGTTGATCTGCATGAGCTGTTAATATATTTTGGAGATTAGTCCCTTGTTGGTCACATCATTGGCAAATATTTTCTCCTATTCTGTGGGTTTTCTTTTTCATTTTGTTTATGATTTCTTTTACTTTGCAAAAGCTTTTATTTAGTAAGGCCCTATTTGTTTATTTATTTATTTTTCTTTTATTTCTATTGCCTTGGGAGATTGACCTAAGAAAACACTGGTACAATTTATGTCAGAATGTTTTGCCTGTATCCTCTTCTCAGAGTTTTACAGTATAATTTTCTGCTCAAGTCTTTAAGCTGTTTTGAATTTATTTTTGAGTATGGTATGCGAGTATGTTCTAACTTTTTTGATTCACATACTGCTGTCTAACTCTCCCAACATCATTTGCTGAAGAGACTGTCTTTTTGTCCATTATATATTCTTTCCTCTTTTGTCAAAGATTAATTGACTAGGTGTGTGGGCCTATTTCTAGACTCGGTATTCTCTTCCATTGATCCATATGTCTGTTTTTGGGCCAGTACCATGCTGTTTTGATTACTGTTGCTCTGCAGTATTTTCTGAAGTCTGGGAAGATTATGCTTTCAGTTTTGTTCCTTTTCCTCAGGATTGCTTTGCCAATTCTGGTTCTTTTATGGTTGCATATAAATTTGGGGATTATTTGTTCTAGTTCTGTGAAACAGGTAATTTGACTGAGGGATCTCAATAAATCTGTAGATTGTTTTGGGTAGTGTGGCCCTTTTATATTATTCCCAGTTTAAGAGCATGGGTTATTGTTCCATTTCTTTGAATAATTTTCAGTTTTCTTTATTAATGATTCATAGTTCTCAGTATATGTCTTTCACTTCCTTGGTCAAGTTTATTCATAAGTATTTTATGATGCAATTTAGAAACATTTTTTTGTTCATTCTCTCTCTGATTGTTGATGATACACAATTTTCTGCTGATCATTATTTTTCTTTCTCCCTCTTATCTTTCAAATCTGAAACCTGCAGATAAAAATATGCTTGATACTGTTTTAAGATTTAATTGAAATAAGATTTGAATGTCATAAAAAAAAATTAGAAAGCAAAACTTTAAATAGCTTCTTCAGCTAAAAACCATGAGAACTCATGTGAAATTGCACCTTCTGAAATTTTGTCCAGTGGGCAATCTTGCCTTCCCTAAAAACACATGAAGTGAATTTCCAAGGAGAAAGCACATTTGCTTTTACTGCTCGAATGTTGAGTTTATGAGTCAAATGGAGTCACTCAGCAAAAATAAACAGCAGCATAATGATGATTACAAACGGCCTTATGTTTGTGTACCTCTGCCTTGCTGCAGCTCAAGGCCTTTCACAGACTGTCTTTCCAATCTCCTTTGTATGTCTGCCAAAAACAGAAGCAGATAAGGACTAACTTCAAAGTTTGCATGTGAATAAATCACTGACATAAACCGATGACTAATTTATTTAAGACTACATTTCAAATCAATGACAAACCTCAAAAAAGATCCTGACATTCTGAGTTTCAGTATTACTACCTTGAACACAAGGAAAATGCTTTCTTTTTCCAGCTATTTCTGAAGTTCAGCATTGTTGGAAGGGAGGCTAGAAGGCAAACTGCATGGTGATATGATGTTTGATCATATCTGCCTCAGTTCAGTTCTCAATCGCTGTCACGTCCGACTTTTTGCGACCCTATGGACCACAGCACGCCAGGCTTCCCTGTTCACCACCAACTCCCGGAGTTTACCCAAACCCATGTCCATTGAGTTAGTGATGCCATCCAACCATCTCATCCTCTGTCTTCCCCTTCTCCTCCTGCCTTCAATCTTTCCCAGCATCAGGGTCTTTTCAAATGAGTCAGCTCTTCGCATCAGGTGGCCAAAGTATTGGAGTTTCAGCTTCAACATCAGTCCTACTAATGAACACTCAGAACTGATCTCCTTTAACATGAACTGGTTGGATCTCCTTGCAGTCCAAGGGACTCTCAAGAGTCTTCTCCAACACCACTTCTCTCAGTTCAAAAGCATCAATTCTTTGGTGATCAGCTTTCTTTATAGTCCAACTCTCACATTCATACATGACTACTGGAAAAACCATAGCCTTGACTAGATGGACCTTTGTTGGCAAAGTAATGTCTCTGCTTTTTAATATGCTGTCTAGATTGGTCATAACTTTCCTTCCAAGGAGTATGCGTCTTTGGCTGCATATCTGCATCAACTCCCTGTAGTACTACACTAAAGCAAAGTGAAGATACTCTTCATTTCTTCAGAAGGTATAAAGCATCAAGAACATTTTTTCCAAAATGGCTTATTTGACTCAACAGCTTCATGAAATATGTTCATTTTATTTTAAATTCCTTGTAGCCTACAAAAGAAAAGGAATTAACAGAGATTAAGGCTGAAAGGAACATTGAAGACCTCCTTATTGAACTCTCAGATTCATACATTGGATCAGTCTGGTGATATGACTTGTTAAAGCTCACACCTTGAGTATTTATTTTAGAGCACTTTCAGTCATACAGAGCATTATGTCTTCGCTCTTCTCAGCCTTTCAGAGGAGTAAAGAGGAGTATGCTTCTCCATGCAGCTGTCATTCTTTTTTTCCTCTCATTCTTTGGCTTGTTCCTCTCATTTTCTCTATTAGTCTTTATATAAATATATCCTCAATTAGTAATCTAGAGAATATTTGGAAAGTCACCAAAGAACTTGAAATTCCTCAAAATTACCTCTTGATCACATCTGTCCTGGGAGCCCATCTGATCTTCTTCCTGAAGGTCTGTGGGGAAATAATGGCTTATCTCTCAGATTAAAAACATTTGTTATGTTTTAATTTAACAAATGCAGTGTTGTTAATCCTTCTTCAAGCATAATATATTCCCAACTTTTGATATCTTCACTGTCCCTCAACTGTCAAGCTGATCATAAACAGCGTCTCTTACCCCTAAGTGACAATAAGACATAGAATGTTACAGAAACTGAAATAGCAAGTGTGTACTGTTCATACTAAGTCACTTCAGTTGTGTCTGACTCTGTGATCCCATGGACTGTAGCCCGTCAGACTCCTTCGTCTGTGGAATTTTCCAGTCAAGAATAGTGGGGTAGGTTGCCATTTCCTTCTCTAAGGAATCTTCCTAAGGGATCTTCCCTTCCCTACTGAGGGCTGTGAAAACAATAGCTATAAACTGAAAGAAATTCAAGTAGGAAAGGTAAATCTGATTACCTTTTGCATAATTTCCACTTTCTTTTCATATGTATAAGATGATCATTCACTTCCCCTTTAATGGTACTCAGAAAAGTGTTACTCACCCTGTGGTATCCAAAAGGATTATACTGTTTCTTCTAAAACTTGGAGTTTTTTTTGTTTATGTTGTTTGTTTTGTATTAGAAGTGAAATAATGATAGTTCTTCTACTCTGCTAAATCTGTACTCTGTTCAGTAACCTGTGCCTGGGATGCCATGACATTGTAGATGAGAAGCACACGGTGCAAAATTTTGTTCCAGAAATTCTTCATATGTCTACCCTTGGGAGCTGGGATTCTTTCCAGATAGGACAATTAGTATCAGAGGAGCGAATTCATTATCCTAGTGCTGAGTATGAATCGCACTGACTGTATCATCACAAGGATTCTTTAACAAAATAGCTATCAAGCTTTCAGAGAAGAACTTGAATATACTGAGCTTCTCCGAGTGATATCCAATGACTGTGGCTTCCCACTGCTTTATTAGCTAGCAAATGTACTGATAGTAAGGATAAATTTTCGGCTTTGAATGATAGTCATTATTATTATTTGGCTGTGTGGGGTCTTTGTTACTGTGCATGGACTTTCTTCAGTGGTGGAGAGTGGGGGCTACTTTCTAGTGGCGCCTGGGCTTCTCACTGCAGTGGCTTCTCTTATCGTGAAGCATGGACTCTAGACATGAGGGCTTCAGTGGTTGCAGTTCCCGGGCTCCAGAGCACAGGCTCAGTACTTGTGGCACATGGGCTTAGTTTCTCTGTGGCATGTAGGATTTCTGGACCAGGGATCGAACCCATGTCCCCTGTATTGGCAGATGGATTCCTATCCACTGCATCACCAGGAAAGTCCCCAATAGTCATCCTGATTCACTTATGGCTATTTTCCTGTTGTAGGCTTGATTTCAATACTGAGTAGCTTCTTTCTGATACATACACATCTTAGAGTACTTATCTGACTCTCTGTCCCCTCCAATACAAAGTAAAATTTTCAGTGAGAAGTGACTTTCGTAATTATATCCTTCTACTCCTGTGTCTGACTCCAGAATGAACCCCACAGATGGATCACACACCAGGATTTAGTGCCTTTTCAGTGGAGACAAGTTTCAGAGTGTACTGTTTGACTAGACTTCAAAAGCAAAAAAAAAAAAACCAAGAAAGAAAATTCTAGTGTTTTTGTATTTCGATCAAGGGCAATAATACAGGTAGCATACTGGTAGTGCTTTCCACTAGAGTTGATTTTAAAGAAGTTAGTTAAGTGTAGCTTTTCTACAAATCTATCAGAATCTGTACATCCTATTTACCAGTATTCTTTCCCTTATTTCTGATTTTCATCAGAATCTCACATATTTTTAAAACAAAAATAATAATAAAGATATATTTCCCATAGCCTATAGGAATTTATAATATTACACATGATTATTTTTTATATTCATGTTACAATAGGAATGTAATTGAATATCAGGATTCATGTATCAAATTAATAACTAAAATAGGTTATAATTAATACTGGGCTATTTTACTTTAGAATGTTATTCTAAACAGTTGTGGAGATTGTGAGTAGTTAATTAATAATTTGGTTGATGTCCCCTGTAGGCCAGAAATAGATATTTCTTATCCTCTGCTTCATACAATTGTTTTTCACTCATGAGGTGTGCCAAACGCTTGTGAAAATACTGTATTTTCCTTGTCCTGTATGTATTATTTCTTGGATAAGAGACACATTCATTTATGTAACAAACATACACACACATTGGTTCTTTCCTTAGCAAAAGGGTGGTCATGTGACCTACACCCAGCCCTCAAAGTACCCCAGACTTAACATCTTTCTCTAGTATATATAACAGAAGAAAATTTGTCTTTTGAGGTTGCTTGTGTTGGGTTTCTACAAGAACAGACCCTGATGCATAGATTTAAAAGAAATTAATTTATTTGAGAGGCTATCCACAGAAACACTGGTGGGGCACAGGGAATGATCATGAAAGGAAAAAGAATCAGTTGAGGGTGTGCGAATGAGCAGGTGATTGCTTTGGGAAATGGAAGCTCAATTCCATTGAGAACTTCTTGGCAACAGTATAGAACAAACCTTGAAATTAAGGTTGCTCCAGGGCTGTTAACTGCTCCACACTTGCAGGTTGCCCTTGCTCCAGCAGCCACCGAAGGCCCCCAGGTAGAGAGACTGCAGATGCTTGGGATGAGAAGCCACTAGCATGCATAGAACTACAAGTGCCAAGGGACAATTGGCAGAGCACCAAAAGCATCCAATACATTGGTGCACTGGAAGGAAGACTTGGGTAACTGGTGACTATAGGACTTCAGTGTGTAGTGAACCTAACCAAGGTTAAGGATGAAACAGAGAAAATTAGAAGCAGAAAAAAGTGGATAAAGGAGATACACAGAGAAACCAAGGTGGATTATTATTTGAGTCCTTAGACCCAGCTGTTCTTCAAGATTAATCTCCAGATATCCTAGTCACGTGAAGCACTACATTCCTTTTTGCTTCCCCTTCTTAGTGCAAGTTTCTATAACTCATCACTAAAACAAGTCTTAATTAATATATCCACAATTATGATTGTTAGGTCCAGGGCTTTCTAAAATCTTAATTGTATATTAAAAGAGGATAGTGAAAAAAATTGACTTAAAACTCAACATTCAAAAAACGAAGATCATGGCATACGGTCCCATCACTTCATGGCAAATAGATGGCATAACAACGGAAACAGTGGCAGACTTAATTTTCTTGGGCTCCAAAAACCACTTCAGAAGGTGACTGCAGCCATGAAATTAAAAGATGCTTGCTCCTTGGAAGAAAAGCTATGACAAACCTAGACAGCATATTAAAAAGCAGAGACATTGCTTTGCCAGCAAAGGTCCATCTAGTCAAAGCTATGGTTTTTCCACAGTCGTGTATGGATGTGAGAGTTGAACCATAAATAAAGCTGAGTGCTAAAGAATTGAGTCTTTTGAACTGTGGTGTTGGAGAAGACTCTTAGGAGTCCCTTGAACAGCAAGGAGATCAAATCAGTCAATCCTAAAGAAAATCAACCCTGAATATTCATTGGTAGGACTGATCTTGAATGTTAGTTTCCATAGCTCATTCTTGAACTTGCTTTCTGGTAAAATAGAATTCTTGATCAAAATCAAGGATAAAAAAGTTTTATATTCTACTTTAGTGGAATGATGAGAAACACAAGCAAAATGCCAGGTGAACACCAGTGTCTAAGATAGAAAAGTGCCCTAAATAATTAGTTTCCTACTCAATATTGTTGAAGCTCTCTATTTCTCTTAGAGATTTTTATTTTTTTGTGGGATTTAAATCAGTGTGTAAGTATGTCTTGAATCAGAGAAGTTGATATTCATAGAAAAATATCATTTATTTTTCCAGTTGCTTCCAGTAATATTGGACCCACACATATTCTCCATCACATCCCCATCTCTACTTCCTTTTAGGGCACACTTTGTGTGCCATAAAGGAACACACAACACACTACAAATGCGATTTAGGATCCTTTGGTCAAAAGTGCCTAGTTCCTTTTCACATCCTCAGGTATTTAAGTCATGCTTGGTTCACCATTTTTTAGCACTGGCTGTTGAATCCCAGTGCCTGTTCTCAATGAGGCAAGTTTGATATGAGCAATCCTTCTTTTTCCTGATTGGTACCAGTTAATTTCCTATATTTTGAGTTCTAGAAAATAAAAACAACTACCTCAGCCTACTTTTACATAAGATAAGGGATTTATTGTACTAAGAGTTATACAGTGCATTACATGAGTAATTATTACATCTAGATTGAACTGTAGTATCATAAGTATTTAAGAAATCCTACCTGAAAGAGTAATTCCCAAGATGAATAGGAGATTTTCAATTTGAACCCTAGACTTCTGTTACCAAGCATTCTGCTTTTGCTTATGCCAGAGAAACAGGATCTTAGATCATTTTTTTTTTTCTGTTTCTAGGGGTTTTCCTGACCAACTGAACTGAAAGATCTGAGTTAGAAAGAATAAGCTTGCCTTCATAATGAGTAGGTTTGTTAGATGAAGCGGTCACAAACTCCTCATGACTGGTCTCGTTGTTGTTGTTGCTGTTTTGGCAAAAAAGATTTTAAAGTTATTCATGTAGTTTTTCCTATTTACTTTCCTTTTATGCCTCCTATTGAATATAGGTAAATCACTTTATTTCGTCTTAATTATTTTCAAATCATGAAGCAAATAATATTTGACATGAAGAAAAATAGGTTTATCATAGATTGTTTCTACACCTGTAACAATTGCAGTTATTTTAATATAAAGGAAATTCTGAAAATGATGTAGTGGGTAAGAAGCAGAAAGATGGAGCAGGGATTTCCAAAACCCCATTCTTCCATAAAAAGTGATTGCCTTTATAGTTTTATCACATGATTTTAAAAAAGTAATAGTTACAAATAATTAGAATGTTTCATAAGAAAGGGGAAAATTACCTTAGAAGTATAAAGAAAGCTGAGCACTGAGGAATTGATGCTTTTGAACTGTGGTGTTGGAGAAGACTCTTGAGAGTCCTTTGGACTACAAGCAGATCCAACCAGTCAATCCTAAAGGAAATCAGTTCTGAATATTCACTGGGAGGACTGATGTTGAAGCTGAAACTCCTATATTTTGGCTACCTGATGTGAAGAACTGACTCATTGGAAAAGACCCTGATACTGGGCAAGATGGAAGGCAGGAGGAGAAGTGGACGAGAGAGGATGAGGTGGTTGGATGGCATCACTGATTCAATGGACATGAGTTTGAGCAAGCTTCATGAGTCGGTGATGGCAGGGAAGCCTGGCATGCTGCAGTCCATGGGGACTCAAAGAATCAGACAATGACTGAGAGACTGAACTGACTGACTGACCTTAGAAACTGGCAGGTAGGAGTTTTCAAAAAGGATGCTGTGTTTCTAACTGATATTTATGGAGTATAAACAACACTCAAAAAAGTCACTCTGTAACCATGATGGAACAAGACAGGGACACATACCCTAAGCAACCAAAACTTGAATAGTAATAGCACTAGTAAGCCTCCTTCTTCTGGCTAAATTTCAGTGGTTATTATTTCTCTACCCTTGGCAACTGTACTTCTCCTTTAATTTTCAAGCTTCTTAGACAAAAAGTTACTGAGATAACCAGGATGCACACTGTCTTTAGTTCCTAATGGCACTCAATCTAAGTTGACACCTGCTTCCCTACATTAGGTTTCCCTGGCGCCTCAAATGGTAAAGCGTCTGCCTGCAATGCGGGAGACCCAGGTTCGATCACTGGGTTGGGAGGATCTCCTGGAGAAGGAAATGGCAACCCACTCCAGTGCTCTTGCCTGGAAAATCCCATGGACAGAGGATCCTGGTAGGTTACGGTCCATGGGGTCACAAAGAGTCGGACATGACTGAGCGACTTCACGTTCCCTACATTTGCCTTAAAATTACCCAGAATAAGGACAAACACTGTAATATACCCCTTCAAACTCCCTGGTGCTGAGATTCCCATGGTTCCTCTGGTACATGCGCTCAGTCACTACGGAAGGCTAAATAAACCTAAACTGTATGATTCCAGGTTTCTAGTTGTCTTTGATCAGTTGACTTTGTTATTGGGATTATGGCAAAAATGGACCATCTAAATTGTTTCTGTACAGTTTAATTTAGAGTGTAGTCTGAAGTTATAAGCTAAGGTTATGATTTGGTTCCTTATTAAAAATGAAGTTGGGATGGTATTAATAGGAGGAACTCCAGCGGTGCTGAGTTAAATTTTCTAGGCAGCGAGAGAAATTTGAAGTGTAGAAATCCTCCTAGGTTTCTCTAATTAATACCAAAATTAGTATCAAGTTTGCCATAATGGAAGTATTTTCTTACCTTTGCTACAAATTTGAGCATTGATTCTTTTTTTTTTTTTTAATTAGGGGGAAAAAATCATCAAATCTTTAGAGGGGCAAGAATAATAAAGGCCATAGAGATTTAATCTTTCTAACTTTCCCCTTCCCTGAATGCCATACCGTATTAGTTTATTTTCATTTTAAACATTTCAATCAGTTCAATTCAGCAAACGCATACTGAATGACTTCTGTATGTCTGGTACTATACTAGTGTTGAAAGTGTTAGTTGCTCAGTCATGTTTGACTCTTTGGAATCCCATGGACTGTAGCCTGCCAAGCTCCTTTGTCCATGGCATTCTCCAGGCAAGAATACTGGAATGGGTAGTCATTTCCTTCTTCAAGGAATCGTCCCAACCCAGGAACTGAACCTGGATCTCCCGCATTGCAGGCAGATTCTTTACTGTATGAACCACCAGGGAAGTGGCTGAAGGATATTCCACCATGAGCAGATACCACTTTACAGCTTCAGAGAGTTCACAGGTTAATAGGAGGTAAGAGAGGAACTAAAATAAATGTGAATAATTTTGCACATAAATTCAGTGAAATTTTAAACCCTGAGATAGTCTGATTTTCACAGAGCTTTGGCAAAATAATTATATAATTGTAGCTTTCACTTTTTTCTCTTAAATGTCATTTTCATGAAATGAATAACACAATTACACATAATGAAAGGAGATAATTATTAAACGTCATCAGGTGTTTTATATTTTACATGCCAAGATCCTGGATTGTTTCTAAAGAGAAAATTAGTGTTTTGACCGTTATCCACAATTTGAGGGTATAATTATAGAAGATTGTAGGGTATTTTATTCTAAGATTCACCTGAAGACACTGGTTGCAAAACTCTATTTGAACGTTTTCCCTTACAGCTTACACAATGCCTCAGAAAAGAGTTTGTATTTGGGGTTTTCTTTAGAAGAAAATAAAAAATCTATTAGCTTTCTGAACATATAAGCTTATATACTTGGAAACTGAATTCCAAGTCCTCCACAACAGTGTCTGTCTGGCAGCTAGAAATGCAGTCTCGTGGGGATGGGATTTATCCAGATCATTGAGGGGAAGAAGTAGCACCCTGTCAAACATGGGGAATAATAAAATGGATTATCCTCTCATGCTAAGTTCTCATGAAGTGAGTAAACTAAATATACAATAAGTGCATATTGTTCTTATTGTAGAAATATGTTTTAACTTCTTTCCTTGGCAGCACCTTTAGAAAATACAAATTTACAGTTCCAGGCTATTATATGTGAGATTTTCTTTTAATCATCTTTTAATAGAATTGGCATTATTATCTAATACAGCTAGGCATAAGTACTTACAGATATTTGTCAAATGTTTAGTATGAGACCTGGACCATTACAAATGTATCTCACACACAAAAAAGTAATTTTCATTTTCTTCCCAAATGACAGTGTGGTTATTAGACTCCATCTCTAAAATGCCTACAAGCAAATTTAATTAGTCAGTTAAATGAAACTGTCAGAAATTTAAGAAACATTTTTATAGTAAATTATGGCCCTAGGTATTTCTTAATTTGCTTTGTGTAACTTCAACTGGAAAGTATGTTTATAATATTCTATTTGTTCAGCATGGATGAAGGTCACTTCACATTTACTTTCATCTTCAAATCGCCTGGCCATTTCACAGCTGTTTGAATTTTAATAAGAGGGAACCAGTTTGGAGGATTCAGAGAGAACAAAAAGGAAAAAATAATAATACCATTTGGCATTTATGAGGTTTATCATAATTCTGCTCTTGGAAACTATGGAACAAGGCTGATGTTTTTGTTTCAAGTCATAAGTTATGGAAATTAATTCTACAGACAAAATTAATAGGTGTAAAATTATGGTAATTATAGTCATGGTAACCAGATATCTTTATGCATTAAAAGCCAGTTCTTGTACCATGGGTCAGAAATGGTATCAAGAAATCATAGCCCTCGATTAAATAAACCCTTTGATGTAGTATATTTAAGTGTTGTACTAAAATCATTCAGAGTGCCCCTCTATTAAAGAAGGATAATCTCCTTCCACCAAAAGAAAAGCCAGAAATAAATGAAAAGCTAGAATGAGTCCAGTAGGCAACCACATGTGCAATTAGAAAGACCTATTCATCTTCATGGCTTTTCATCATCTAATTTTTTTATATATATACAGAGTCAGGAGCTTGAAAATCTTTCATCATCTTCTTTGAAGTTTTTATTTTAAGATAACAGATATAGAATGCACTCGAACATTTTTCAGTCAGGTACTTTGCTTTGACATCAAACCTCTTTGTGCCTTTTATTTTCCTCTTTAAAGTAAAAGTTTTGAGATTGAAGAAGAAACTGAGAAAACAATATATATATGAAAGAACAATGGTGAGAATTAATTATTCCCAGAGAGAAAACAATATTTGATACAGAAGTAAGCACATAAACATCTGTTTCAATAGCAACACTGTATCCATTTAGGCAGCAGACATGTAGTATAAACAAATTGTTGTTTAGTTGCTAAGACATGTCTGACTCTTCTGTGATCCCTTGCGGTATAGTGCAGAACCCAGATATTTGAGTAAAAAGTAAAATGTAATTAATGATCATTTTTCCTTACTGTCTTTATGTAAAGTAGACTGAAGTTAAAACTGCCTGTTTTTAGTAGAACAATGACCTCCTTGTTATTTTTTTCTTTCTGAAAAGTTTATGAAGTTTCTTTTTTGAGATACAGCAAAATAATCCAGTGGCTTCTCAGGTGGCTGAGTGGTAAAGAATCCACCTGCCAATTCAGGAGACACAGCTTCAGTACCAGGGTTGAGAAGATCCCCTGGAGAAGGAAATGGCAACTTACTCGAGTATTCTTGCCTGGTAAATGCCATGGGCAAAGGAGCCTGCTGGGCTACAGTCTATGGGGTTGCAGAGTTGGACACACCTTAGTGACTCAAGAACAACAGCCAAATATACAGTTCGATTCTTTAAAAAAAAAAAATAAACTACCTTGAATCCTAATCAGTTCAGTTCAGTTGCTCAGTCATGTCTGACTGTGACCCCAAGGACTGCAGCACGCCAGGCTTCCCTATCCATCACCAACTCATGTCCATCATGTCAATGATGACATCCAACCATCTCATCCTCTGTCATCCCCTTCTACTTACGCCTTCAATCTTGCCCAGATCAGGGTCTTTTCCAATGAGTCAGTTCTTTGCATCAAATGGCCAAAGTATTGGAATTTCAGCTTCAGCATTAGTCTTTCCAATGAATATTCAGGACTGATTTCCTTTAGGATGGACTGGTTGGATCTCCTTGCTGTCCAAGGGACTCTCAAAAGTCTTCTCCAACACCACAGAACAAAAGCATGAATTCTTCGGTGCTCAGCTTTCTTTATAGTCCAACTCTCATCCATACATGACTACTGGAAAAACCATAGCTTTGACCAGATGGACCTTTGTTGGCAAAGTAATGTCTCTGCTTTTTAATATGCTGTCTAGGTTGGTCATAGCTTTTCTTCCAAGGAGCAGGTGTCTTTAATGTCATGGCTGCAATCACCATCTGCAATGATTTTGGAGCCCCCTGAAATAAAGTCTGTCACTTTTTCCATTGTTTCCCCGTCTATTTTCCATGAAGGGATGGGACTGGATGCCATGATCTTAGTTTTCTGAATTTTGAGCTTTAAGCCAACTTTTTCACTCTTGTCATTCACTTTCATCAAGAGGCTCTAGTCTTTCTTCATTTTCTGCCATAAGGGTGGTGTCATCTGCATATCTGAGGTTATTGATATTTCTCCCAGCAATCTTGATTCCAGCTTGTGCTTCATCAAGCCCGGCATTTCTCATGACATACTCTGCATATAGGTTAAATAAGCAGGGTACAGGATACAGCCTGGATGTACTCCTTTCCTGATTAAAGAGATGTAAACTAAGCACTTCTCCCTCTCATGTCTTGTTTTATCCACAAAGTACCCTGACCACTTAAAACTCATTTTAGAATATCTTAAGTTTAGAAACAAAAGAAAAATATCTCTGGATTTGGACTTCTAAGACCTGGGTTCAAGAATGGAACCCCCTTTTCCTAGTCATGATGCCAGTCTCATTTCTATTTTTCTGTGTCTTTGATTTTTAGTATTTTTTTTTTGTAATATGTTTGCTGATACTTTTATTACAAGCTGTTGTGAATATCAGATTAAATGAGCAGTGAACGTATAGCTACTTCGTAAAATTTAAAAACTTTTTCAGAAATCTTCTGAAAGATTCTTGGGTTTTATGTTTCTAATTATCAGAGTTTTTGAATATCTTGATATGATTGTCTAATGGAAGTCATGGAATATGAACTTTCTTAGAAAATAGACATAGTCACTCTTGAAAGACTATTATTATTAAAGATAATCTCTGCTGTTCAGTCACTAAGTCATGTCCAACTCTTTGCAACCCCATGAACCGCAGCATACCAGGCTACCCTCTCCTTCCCTGTCTCCTAGAGTTTGTTCCAACTGATGTCCATTGAGTCGGTGATGACATCCAACCACCTCATCCTCTGTTTCCCCTTCTCCTGCCCTTAACTTTCCCAGCATCAGTGTCTTTTCCATTGAGTTGGCTCTTCATATCAGGTGGCCAAATTATTTGAAGGTTTTGCTTCAGCATCAGTCCTTCCAATGAATATTCAGAGTTGATTTCCTTTAGGATTGACTGATTTGATCTCCTTGTTGTCCAAGGCACTCTCAAGAGTCTTTTCCAGCTCTGTAGTTCAAAAGCATCAGTTCTTTGATGCTCAGCCTTCTTTATGGTGCAACGGTCACATCTGTACATGACTGCTAGAAAAACCATAACTTGACCAAAAAGACCTTTGTCACCAAAATGATGTCTCTGCTTTTTAATATGCTTTCTAGGTTTGTCATAGCTTTTCTTCCAAGGAGCAAGTGTGTTATTAATTTTGTGGCTGCATTCACTGTCCACAGTGACTTTGGAGCCCAAGAAAAGTTAATCT
Organism: Bison bison bison; assembly: GCF_000754665.1. Classification (NCBI taxonomy): domain Eukaryota; kingdom Metazoa; phylum Chordata; class Mammalia; order Artiodactyla; family Bovidae; genus Bison; species Bison bison. Next base: position 6,601,868 of record NW_011494948.1, on the reverse strand, counting down.
GAGGAATTAAGAAATATGAATTCTCAAATCTGGAGAGTTGATGAGAGAATACTAACAAGATAGTGGCAGGTAGACCTTATAGTCTTCTGCTCTGGAGTTTGAGGGATCCAGTGGTGCTTGAGTGTACTCCAGAGTTAATTGGAGCATATGGTTTCTATCACATCATGAAATGTCCTAGATATAACTAGGTGGAGAAACATTCTATAGTGGCCATGTTGATAACATTAATAATTATTATAATGTTGAATATTTATTAAACACTATCTCCTGAAAGCTATTCTCAGTATATTACACATATTGAGTTTGATCCTCATAATACTATGTGGTGAGCACAGCTGTTCACCCAGTTTACACATAGAAAGATGGAACCAGTCATACCTCCATAAAGTTTATAAAAAACAAAGTGATGATGATATACATGTATATGCTGTTAGCAGATTATACTGTTGAATTGAAGCTATTCAACTCGTACATTATTATGGGCTGGTCTTTCACTGTCTACCACAACATTCTGGACTTCTAAGATATGTCCTGTATTATTAAGCTAGATGTGAGGAATCTTTGAAAAGATATTTGTATAAAGTTCTTAAAGAAGCTTAGCAGAGTGCCTGGCTTATATGAGGCACTGAATACATGTCAGCTATTGCTGTATGTCAGCAACAACAAAAGATGTTAGGTTCTTGGCTCTCTCCAGAAACTTTATTGCCTAAGAATATGATGGTGAACCACAGAGATGTGACCCCACGTAGTTTGTCTAGAGCTGTGTTGTCCAATATGTGCTATTTAAATTTAGAATACATAAAATTAAATAAAATTGCAATTTTCAGTCAAACTAGTCATATTTCAAGTACTTAGAAGTCACATATGACCAGTGACTACTATATTCCACAGCATAGCATTTAAAAAATTTCATCTTCACAAACAATTCTACTGGACAAAACTGCTCTAGACATTCCATCCCTTTATGTTACCTGAATCCAAAACTCTGAGATCAAGATTCTTCATGCTACTAGCTGTGAGGTACAGTTCTAATATTATAAAACTTCTAAGGGAATATTTGGGTGCAATCTCAAAAATGACAGAATGATCTCTGTTCCAAAGCAAACCATTCAGTATCACAGTAATCCAAGTCTGTGCCACAACCACTAATACCAAAGAGCTGAATTTGAACAGCTCTATGAAGACCTACAGGACCTTCTAGAACTAACACGCAAAAAGGATGTCCTTTTCATCTTAGGGGACTGGAATACAAAAGTAGGAAGTCAAGAGATACCTGGAGTAACAGGCAAGCTTAGCCTTGGAGTACAAAATGAAGCAAGGCAAAAGCTAACAGAATTTTGTCAAGAGAACTGGTCATAGCAAACACTCTCTTCCAACAACAAAAGAGATGACTCTACATACAGACATCACCAGATGGTCAATACTGAAATCAGGTTGATTATATTCTTTGCAGCCAAAGATGGAGAAGCTCTACACAGTTAGAAAAACGAGATGGGGCGCTGACTGTGGCTCAGATCATGTGGCTCCTTATTGCCAAACTCAGGCTTAAATTGAAAGTAGGGAAAACCACTAGACCATTCAGGTATGACCTAAACCAGATCACTTACGATTATACAGTGGAAGTGAGAAATAGATTCAAGGGATTAGATCTGATAGATACAGTGCCTGAAGAACTATAGATGGAGGTTTGTGACATTGTACAGGAGGCAGGGATTATGAACATCCCCAAGAAAAAGAATGCAAAAAGGCAAGATGGTTGTCTGAGGAGGCCTTACAAATAGCTGAGAAGAGAAGCTAAAGGCAAAGGAGAAAAGAAGAGATATACCCATTTGAATGCAGAGATCCAAAGAATAGCAAGGAGAGATAAGAAAGCCTTCCTAAGTGATCAATGAAAAGAACTATAGGAAAACAATAGGATGGGAAAGACTAGAGATATCTTCCTGAGAATTAGAGATACCAAGGGAATATTTCATGCAAAGATGGGCACAGTAAAAGACAGAAATGGTATGGACCTAATAGAAGCATAAGATATTAAGAAGGGGTGGCAAGAGTACACAGAACTATACAGAAAAGATCTTAATTACCTGGATAATCATGATGGTGATCACTCATCTAGAGCCAGACATCCTGGAAAGTGAAGTCAACTGGGATTTAGGAAGCATCACTCCGAACAAACCCAGTGGAGGTGATGGGATTCCAGCTGAAGTGTTTCAAATCCTAAAAGATGATGCTGTGAAAATGCTGCACTCAATATGCCAGCAAATTTGGAAAACTCAGCAGAGCCCACAGGACTGGAAAATGTCAGTTTTCATCCCAATCCCAAAGAAAGGCAGTGCCAAAGAATGTTCGGACTACTGCACAATTGAACTCATCTCACACACCTGCAAAGTAATGCTCAAAATCTCGGAGCCAGGCTTCAACAGTATGTGAACCATGAATTTCCAGATGTTCAAGGTGGATTTAGAAAAGACAGGAACCAGAGATCAAATTGCCAACATAAATTGGATCATAGAAAAAGCAAGACAGTTCCTTTAAAACATCTACTTCTGCTTCATTGACTATGCTAAACTCTTTGGCTGTGTCAATCACAATCAACTGGAAAATTCTTAAAGAGATGGGAATACCAGACCATCTTACCTGCCTCCTGAGAAACCTGGGTGCAGGTCAAGAAGCAACAGTTAGAACTGGACATGAAACAACAGAATAGTTCCAAATCAGGAAAGGAGTATGTCAAGGCTGAATATTGTTATCTTTTTTATTTAACTTGTATGCAGAGTACATCATGTGAAATGCCAGGCTGGATGAAGTAAAAGCTGGAATCAAGATTTCTGGGAGAAATATCAATAACCACAGATGAGAAGATGACACCACCCTTACAGCAAAAAGTGAAGAGGAATTAAAGAGATTTGATGAAAGTGAAAGAGGAGAGTGAAAAAGTTGGCTTAAAGCTCAACATTCAGAAAACTAAGATCATGGCATCCATTCCCATCACTTCATGGCAAATAGATGGGGAAACATTTGAAACTGTGAGAGACTTTATTTTCTTGGACTCCAAAAGCACTGAAGATAATGACTGCAGCCATGAAATAAAAAGACACTTGCTCCTTGGAAGAAAAGCTATGACCAACATAGACAGCATATTAAAAAGCTGAGGCATTACTTTGCTGACAAAGGTCTGTCTAGTCAAAGCTATAGTTTTTCCAGTAGTCATGTATGGATGTGAGAGTTGGACCATAAAGAAAACTGAGCATGAAGAATTTATGCTTTTGAACTGTGGTGTCGAAGAAGACTCAAGAGAGTCACTTGGTCTCCAAGGAGATCAGACCAGTACATCCAAAAGGAGATCAGTCCTTACTATTCATTGGATGGACTGATGCTGAAGCTGAAACTTCAATTCTTTGGCCACCTGATGTGAAGAACTGACTCATTGGAAAAGACCCTGATGCTGGAAAAGATTGAATGTGGGAGGAGATGGGGACGATGGAGGATGAGATGGTTGGATGGCATCACCAACTCAATGGACGTGAGTTTGAGCAAGCTCTGGGAATTGGTGATAGACAAGCACAGAGTACTTCAGTCCATGGGGTAACAAAGAGTCAGAAACAACTGAGTGGCTGAACTAAACTGTACAGAATATTTGTGCTAGAATAAATTACTCCATGAGCCCACTATTAGTGACATAAATATCCTACCAGTTCCATATAGTGGTTTTCCCATAGGTTTGGAATGATTCAAGGAAAGAATTCTTGTCCAGTACTTGATGGTACCCTGAGTGAGCAAAAATGGCAGTTGAAAGAAAATAAACCATAACCCAGCATTTGATGGAACTGAGAATACTAAGGAACAAGGATGCAGATTGACCATTTGTAAATCTTCTACGTAGGCTCAGCTGGCACCAAGTGCTGATAGACAGTATTATGGTTAATGCCCCTCAGTTTCCCTTTATGGTAATATCTGTTGCCACTTTCATCCAAGGAATTGGCACATAATCAAGACCTTGTCAAATCATGTAGTTCTGCCCACTAGCTACTGTGAAACATTCAGGGATGGGCATGAAGAGAATGAAATTTAATTCTAGGAATTTTGTTGGAACTATTGGGAGATGGAAAGTAGGGGTGAGGATGATGCAGGGTTAGAGTTGCCAGAGGTTACCACAGAAAGAAGTAGCCTAATAATAAAGGGAAGAAATGACAGTGAGTCTCATATCTAGCCCTAGCACCAGGTAGCACCCCCAAACCAGTATTATATTATATTTTGTACAAGGTAATTTTTTCCTTAAACAAGTATTGCATTTCTGTTATTTGAAACCAAAACATCTTGACACTCCCTCCCAAAAAATATATATCTAAATTTGAAGCTAGATATGACCTTACAGTTCATATAAACTTGCTTCTTCTTTTTTTTTTTTTTTCTATTAAGGGTCTCGTACGCGTTAGTCAAAGCAAATTTGTATAAGCCCAAATTTCTTTGAAGTTTTATGATTTATTTTAATACAGCATATATATTTTGCATTTCACTCCATAATGTGGCTATTGGGTATATTTGTTCCTTTGATAATTAATATGAATAATTTTATAAAGGCTTAATAATCAAATAGAAGTGAAATAGCATTATGTTGGAAGAAGAGCTTTAAATTTTCCTATTTTCACGTTAATCTAATTATTGCCTAAAGAATGTATGGTTTCAAAGATTTTAAATAGCTTTGTATTTTTTAATGCCTTTTTTGTTGTTGCTGTTAAATCTTTCTGTTCCCTAACTAATTACTTTGAGATACCACTCTTATTTTTTCCCCATTCATGGTACTGGCATCAGCCCTTTTTGGCATATAATATTCAATTAATGTGATGCTTGAAAGTGAAAAAGTGAAGTCGCTCAGTCGTATCTGACTCTTTGCGACCCCATGGACTGTAGCCTATCAGGCTCCTATGTTCATGGGATTTTCCAGGCAAGAGTGCTGCAGTGGATTGCCATTTCCTTCTCCAGGGGATCTTCCCAACCCAGGAATCGAACCCGGGTCTCCCACATTGCAGGGAGACGCTTTACCATCTGAGCCACCAGGGAATAGCCTGGCGTGATGTTATGTGACACTTAATATCTAATCATCTCATACTCTGCCGTCCCCTTCTCCTTTTGCCTTCAATCTTTCCCAATATTGGGTCTTTTCCAATGAGTTGTACTCAATGAACATGAATCTGAGCAAATTCCTTGAGATAGTGGAGGACAAGGGAGCCTGGGGTGCTGCAGTCCATGGGATCACAAAGAGTTGGACATGACTTAGTGAGTGAACAACAATATTCAATTGATTTTGTCTTTAAAGTTCAAGAATTTAGCATTTTCGTAAGTTATAGAAATTTAGAGGAATTACATCTTCAGACAAGATAGCATTAGCAACCTTTCTTTATACATTTTTTGTTAAGTATATAGTCAGGTAGGCTACTAGGAAGATAGTGTAGTATTATGAAAATACTTTGGTTGTTCTTGCCTTCTCTTACATTGTATGTTAGTAACTATTGTTTGATTCCTGTAGATGATGAACGCATGCATTACACAAAATCTCATTATTTTTCTGTGTGAATAGTTCTCATTTTAAATACATTAGATACTTGATGTCATAATTTCTACAACAGGGAGACATTTGCTAGTAGTCATAATATTTTACATTAGTAATCATTATTAACACTGAAGCTCAGGGAATATCTGTTACATATTTTGCAAATTTGGATAATCTCCATCTCACCCCCAACTGAATAATCATGTGTTCTCTGATACATATTTAAAAGTCAACATGTAATATATTAAATGATAGTCATGCTTCTAAAGGGTCAGAAAACCAGCGCTGTACCAGTGACAGTGGAAAGGGGTTAACACAAAATAGAGATCAATCAGAAGAGTTGATTAATGAAGACTAAAAAAAAAAGAGAGAGATGCTAACAAATAAATGCTCATGCAAATATATGTATGTATGTATGTATGTATATATATAAAACAAGAAAGCTGCATCTACAGACATGAGATATTACTACTTGTTTAATGATTCCATCCTAATTGTACAAGGTAGGTTTATGCATTTATCCAGAGCATTTGAATTTTATGGACTCAATATCAAGAGACACCCAATTACGAATATGTATTTATGCTTTTATGTACATTAGGTACTTTAACCCTGTTGCTAGTAAATATCTGTTTATGTTATGACTCTTATACTGATTCTCATCAAACCATCTGCTAATTATGTACTTGTCTTTCCTTGTCACAGTGCATGCAGGAAGAGAATGCACTGGTTCTATAAATGCAAATATTTTGATTCACATGATAGTTCTCTTGCCCACATAAATCTATGCATTTTCATGATGTTTTTAGTTATCAGTGTTGGAAACATCATAGTTGACCTTTGAAGGAATCACTGAAATGTGTTTACCAGTCAAGTTTGTGAGCATGGAAAGGTGAGGCTAGCATTTGGGCTACACTTAATTTACCAAAATTAATCCTTTTGGTTTGTATTTGGAAAGTTTTCTGCTGGTAGTTCCACAGTCTTGCTGATTGTTGTCTACCAAGTATCTATATTAAAAATGAAAAACAAAACAAACACGTAGACTCAGTAGAGTAAGATAATTTGTTGTCATTGGCCAAAAATTATTTTAATAAAAAACAAATCTATGATGCCTGTGAGAACAGTACCCCCATAGATATGCCATCAATGTGCAGAATACAACTTTAAAATCTTTGTAGTGGTCATGTGATTCTCTCCTGCCCTCCCTACTTGATGGACTTAGTTCCTAGATATAAGAAACTTACGCTGATCTGTTGTATGCTTGCAGCAATTAAGAGTGCTTTCACATAGAATTACTTAATATATAAATAAATTCATTAAGGCAAATTAAAAGTGAAAAGCACTATGGGTATGTGAATTCAAGAAGAAAATCTAACTTCAAAGGTGAATATTTCTTTTGCATACTTTGATCCTCACTAAAAGAACATCTAAAATGAATGACACTGTTTTTAACTTCCTAGTATCTCTCTTAAACTACAAGATAGGTTTGTTTCAATGAAGGTTATTCTTTATTTCTTTCATGTTATACCTGCAGAACTTGGATTTTTTTTTCCATATCTGTACTTCTTTCTTCTTTCCTATAACTTCAAACCGGGAGTGATGGAGAAACTTTATTAATTAATTCCCTTTAGACACAGCAATAAACTGGCAAACTTCTGTTGCTTTTGAAAGGTAGAGATTTGTTTTGCGTTTTTCTCTTCTTGCACTTAAAGTGATCCTCTGTTTGCTAAGGTACAACTGAAGAGTACTGTTTGAAAATCGTTTAGGGGTACTTGTATAATTGGATCATAGCCAATTCTATCTTTTGTGCTTATTAATAGATTTTTTCAAGTTGTTTTCCTTTGAAATTTCTATGAAAATCTTTTTTCTTCTTAATACTTACATTTTAAAAGTTTTCTTTATGTATCATGATACTTAACTGAACCCTTGAAATAAAATAGTGTTTTTAAATCTGGTTTGAAAAGAAAGCTTGGGTTGTGATGTCTTAATGAGGGTGCTTAGTAATGCTTTAGCTTTAGCTGTTACAAAAGGCTGTGTTCAGTGTCCTTGTGCTGACGTTTCTTCATATTTTACAGATGATTCAAAATAATGCATTATTTCTGTGCTGTAGTTTTACAAGAGCAAGATTTTACTGCATCATTCAAATGCAGTGTTCAGCCTCATTCAGGTGCAGAAAAACTGCTCTGAGTACCACTGCTGTCTGAACAATGTAGTCACAACCCACTCAAATACTGCATGATCTGTAGTTCTCTTTTATGTTTGGCCTAGTGTGATATATCATTCTTATAAGGTTTCCCTTATCAAGAAAAGTTTTAATTTAAGTTTTATCTATTTAAAATTCATTTTTATTTAAAATTCCGAATTAATCCCTTATTTACATTACATTTGCATTATAGTTTCATATATTTGAAAGTGCCTTGATGAGAATTTTACGGCATGTTAGATGCAAGTCATGCTACTAGAGAGAGGGAAGAATTTGAAACTTCAGAATATGAAAATCAGATGTAAGGTTAGTCATCCAGGAGAAGGAGGAACTAAACCGTCTGATATGAAGTATGCAAAATCCTGTCTTTGGCTTTAGTTCAGCCCATCTTGACATCGAGGAGTCTTGCTAGTGAAAGATGAAAATGGAATTTGTTTGATATAATGAAAATGATAAAAATTGGATGGATACCAGTGTCATGTTTCCAAACAATTAACCTAAATAATTTTTCCCTACAGAAATACTCTTGAGGCAAAGGAGAAAAGAACAAAATAAATGTAAATAATTCTTTAAATGTTTTCTTTTTGCATTTACAGAGAGAATCTTGCCCTCTTTCTAGGGACTTTGCATGGGTGTTAAATGTTGCTATGTATGGCTGTTGAAATAGTAGCACCAAGAAATTTGGTTAAGCTCATGAATGACTGTTTAGAGATATCCTTTCAGAACTGCACATTTTGTGCCAGACTGTGTTCCAAATCTATGACACTAGTCAAAACAAAAATTGAAGTCATGATAAAAATACTCTTGAAGGGCTTATGTCTAGCCCAAACAACAGTTTCTTGCTTTAGCTCCTATAATAAAGATGTCTTACCACACCACCACAACAGCTTTGCAATGCACAGCTATGATTCCCAAGTAGATATTTCTTCAAGACTTCTTGCATGAATAGACTTTCAATTCTTTACTCATGTTATAAGGTTTGAATGGATGGAATTCCCTTCAGATCCTTCCACCCACATATGGCAAAACCATAGTCATTCTTCAAGATATGTGTTAAAATAAACTAATGAGATGTAAATTTGAACCTATACTTTCCAAGACTGAATACGTTATACAATCTTGAATTTATCCATCTTGTGTGTCTATACATTTTAATATAAATACATAATGACTTAAAAACCATTTAGTTAACTTGGAGTACTTTCACAGCCTGAATTCAAAGGCAACTGGATATAAGGAAAGCTACTGCCAATAGAAATCTTAAAAACACATAAATTGGATAGGGCGTGGGATCAAGATGGTGAACTAAGAAGACCTTCAACTCATTTTCTCCTATAAATAACATCAGATCTTCAACTACACAGAGCCACTGTCATTGAGAAGGCCCTGTACACTAGCAGAACAGCTCTTCTATAACCAAGACTTTAAGGAAAGAACAACAAGGAACCTGGCAGAAAGAGAGGTGATCTAATTGGGAACTACATCCCTAATGGGTGACCCAGAAGAGCAGGGGAATATCATTGGCTTGGGCATCCTCACTAAGGAGTGAGGGGTACAAGCCCCATATAAGTCACCCCATCTCTGGGGTCTGACACTAGAAAGATAAGTCCTCTTAGATGGTTTGAAAACCAGTAGGGCTTACAGAGGGCTGTAAGAAACAGACTTCACTGTTGAACAGCACACACACAGACTTGATTGCTCCCAGTTCCAGCGCAAAGACACCAAACTGAAAACTACTGATGTTTTGACCACCCTGCCAGGACCACCCCGGCATGCATCCCGTTTCACACTGGACTCCTGTTCCAGCCTTTTCTGTTTCAGAATTACTCCCAGCTAAGGTGAAAACCACTATTGCCAATGCACAAAGAAAATGAAAATGTCAATTTGAAAACATATATGCACCTCAGTGTTTATAGGGGCATCATTTACAATTGCCAAAATATAAAAATAACCTGTCTCCATCAACAAATTAATGGGTAAAGAAGGTGTGGTATATATAAATACACAATAGAATATGATAAAACCATAAAAATAATGAAATATTGTCATTTTTGACGTGATGGAAGAATCTAGTGTGTATTATGCTTAGTGAAATAAGTCGGAAAAAGACAAATGCTGGTATATTTTCAATTATATGTGGAATATAGAAAATAAATGAATGAATATAACAAAAAAGAAACATATGCAGAGAACAAACTGGTGATAACTAATGAGGAGTGGGCAAGAAAGGTTAAGGGCATTAAGGCGTACAAACAACTAAGTATAAAATAAACAATATTCAAGGATGTAACGGAGAGCTGAGAGAATGTAGACAATATTTTATAGTAACTTTATATGAAGTATAATCCATAAAATGTCGATACTATGTTGTACAGCAGACACAATAGAATAATGTACATTACAATACAACATTACAAACATAAAAAACCCACATAATTTCAAATTAACTAATTTAATTCTATAGAGTAAAATCTACTCTGATATCCCCTAACAGCGCTTAAAAGTAAGCATCAAAAATCAAGCTTAGCTGCAAAGAAATCAACTTACTGTTGTAGGGAAAAAAATGTCTATTAAGAAAACATCAGAAAAATTTAGGTGCTCAAGAACTTAGCATCACAAGTACAAGAATACAATGAAAACATTATTAAATATGTGAAGAATCCAGAAAATGTCACCAATAACTAGGAATAGAGTGAGTCAACAGAAACGGATTGAGAAATGACAAAGACAATAGAGTCAGCAGAAAAGAATGTCAACCAATTATTAGAATCTTGTTCATTAAAAACTCTAAACCTCGCTGGGAGGCAATTCTTAGAAATATCTTAGTGCCTAGCTTAATCCTGGTTGTCAGGGACTTCCTGTTCTTTTTCTGTGTTTATACCCTGCAGGCATGAATTGTGGGAAAATCGGAGTATGTCTGTAAATATTGTGTGTAGTAGACATCAGGATAAAGAATATTTATATATACCAGGGATAGAGAGACATTTGGTAATGATAATGGAGTCAGTTCATAGTTGGAGATGTGAACACTTCTCATCCTGCAATTGATAAAACAATTAGACAATCAGAAGAAGACTTGAAAATATTATACCAACAGCTTGTGATCCTAATCAACAGAAATAAATCACTGTTAAGCAACAAACTAATACACATATTTTTCAAGTTCACAAAAAGGTACCATATATTATTTCATAAAATGAGATAATACATTTAAAAGAGTTAAATCATCCACAATACATTCTCTGGCCATAACAGAATTAAATTAGTCATCAATTTTAAAGCAGACACTTGAAAAATCCCCAATTATCTGAGGATTAAGTAACATACTTCCTAATAACTGAGAGGAGAAATCAAATAATATTTCGAGATTAATTATAATGAAAACATAACATTAAAATACCTATAAAAATGTTAGCAAGTTAAATCTTAAGTAATAAGTATACAGATGAAAATATTAAAGAGCAGAAATCAATGGAATAGAAAATGGAAAAACAGAGATGAACAATAAAACCAAAGGACACGTCTTTTAAAATATTTAAAATTGATAACCCTGTATTGTCAAAATACAGACCAAGAACAAAAAAGAAAACATGAAATACCAATATAAGGAAATACAGAGGAACATGATAGTAAATCCATCAAACAATAAGCCACATACACAACAGAACTAGGTAGCAAGTCCTAATGCACTCTAACATATAAGCAGATAGAGACAAACCAGTAAGAATTAAAGTTCCACATTGTATTAATTCTATGTGGGGAGAAGAAGGAATGAACTGAAAGAATATCTGAGATCCAAGAACAGAAGAACCATGATAGTCAGGAAGTATTTCCCAGAGAGTAGGTTTCTCCAACCTGAGTAAAACAGCTGAAACCTGGAGGGGTTTTGCCCTTTTTAATACTGGGTAATTGTAAGTGACCTCATGTTAGAAAGACTGAGTAAGCCCTCCTGCCAAAAAATTTCATGTGTTGAAGTCTTAATCCTTAATATCTGAGGATGTGACTGTATCAGGAGAGAAGAGCTTTAGAGGAGTAATTAAGTTAGAATAAAGTTATATGAGTGAGCCCTAATACAGTCTGATTGTTGTCCTCATAAGAAGAGAAGAAACCAAACCTACTGAAATGTTGATCTTGGACTTCTAGCCTTCAAACTGAGAAATAAACTTCTGTTATTTAAGCCACTCATATTCATGGTATTTTGTTATAAGTAACAGATAAGAATGCTCAGGGATATTAAGAAGTCTTCCTGAAACACATGTTATTCCAAAAGTTCAGGAAAACAAATTTTACCTAAGAATCAGCAATAGAAATAGGTCAAAATTAGGTCCTATACAAAATCATAAAGGAAAAAAGAACAAGTTGCAGAGTAACATTCTTATTGATGGTGAAAACAGGCCAGAAACATGTCCTTAGAAAACTGACCCGTAACAATTAAATTACAAAGAACACAAGAGCAAATGAAGATAACAGGTGATACCTCAAGATAAACAGAAGATTAAAAATGTGGAGGACAGAAACTTAAAAATCAGAAGTAAAGTGTAAAATATATAGCAATCCTGGAAGAAGAACCAAAGTAAGGACACAGAATAAAAGTGAAAGGGATAGTCGCTCAGTCATGTTTGAACCTATGGACTATAGCCCTCCAGGTTCCTCTGTCCATGGACTTCTCCAGGCAAGAATACTGAAATGAGTTATTATTTCCTTCTCCTGGGGATCTTCCCAACCCAAGGATTGAACCTGGATCTCCCACATTGCAGGCAGATTCTTTACCATCTAAGCCATCAGGGAAGCTTCATGGAAACAGAATAAATATATTAAAATTCTGCAATTCAAGAAAATTTTCCTAAAATTAAAATTATACAGTCACACACATACACACAGGACTATCTATTGAAATGTCATTTGCCTGAGAAATTGATCAAGAGGTACCACAATCAGGACATATTCTAGAAAAGTTACTGTATTATATTTAAGGATGCTGCTCTGGGAATATATACCTACTTTTCCCTATTCCTGTTCAAAAGAAAACACCATACAAGTTCAAATTGAGAGACATTTTATAAAATACCTGACTAATATTTTTCAAATGTGTTAAGGATATGAAAAAGAAAACCAGGGATCTCTCATAGATTGGAAGAGACTAAAAAGACATGATGACTAACTGTAATGTATTGTCTTGTAATACATTCTAGAATAGTAAGAATATTAGTGGAAAAAGGTAAAATCTACATAAAACCTATAGTTTAGTTACTAGTATTGAAGCAGTGTTTATGTCTTAGTCTTCATGGATGTGCCATGGCTAAGTAAGACATCAATAGGGAAAACTGGTTGGAATTTATATGAGAATGTTCTGTCCTGTATTTGCTACTCTTCTGTATATCTAAAATTATTTCAAAATAAATACTTAAAAAACTTAAGATAAATTTTTAATAGTGAAAGTCTAAATTCTTCCCAACATGAGGAAATAACCACTTATATTTAACTTTGTGCTATAGATTCTATCACAAGCAAAGAAACAGAAATACAAGGTATCCAAATTCGGTAGGAAAAAGTAAAACTCACTTTATTCACCAGCACATCTACAACATTTAGAAAATATAAAGGAAGCTAAAAACCAAAACCAACAAAAGAAAATCCCAACCCTGCTGGAACTTTAAAGATCTCAAAAGGTCAGATATAGTCAAGGATCACAAAATTCCACAGAGTTTCTTCCTGTTAGGCTTTTACTAAAATGCAAATATTTTACGGCAGAGAAAGTGTGTAAGCAAGTACAAGAAACACCCAGGGGCAAGCCTCCCTAGGTCTTTATTTACACACAGATAGGCTTTGTCTCCGATTGACCCGTCTACAGCTATTTGAAGTTGAGGCAGATGATCTCAGTGGTGATTTTTATGCATCTCTGTTGTGGAGATCAGCTGTCTAGCCAGCTATGTCCATTTAAAACTGTTGATAAACAAAGTGATATCCTACCAGTGTGCTGGTGGTGTTATTCAGTTGCCCAGTTGGGTCCAACTCTTTGTAACTCCATGGACTGCAGCACACCAGGCCTCCCTGTCTTTTACCCTGGTGGCTCAGATGGTAAAGAATCCTACCAGTAGACAGAGACAATTAAAAATTTATAATATGAAACTTAGAGATGTGTTTGACAAAAGATGTATGAAATGATTCCAAACATGTTTTAGTGTAAGCATATCTAATCTATGAATAAGTAGAGCAGTTATTGCCTCTATGAGTATGGGTAGTCATTGACTGGGAAGAAGCACAAGGGATCTTTCTGGGTTGATGAAAATACTCTGTTTCTTGATTTGGGTGTGGGTTACCTGAGTCTTAACATTTGGTGAAAATCATCCAACCTTACAGTTTGGATCTGTGTGTTTCACTGTGTGAATTATACCTCAACCAAAAGAGAAGGCAAAAAATATTGTGAACAGAGATGCTAAGGCAATGATTTAAAGTTTTTTTTAACTACAATGAACCTAGTTTTGTGCTTAGTTTTGTTGTTTCAAATTTCAGATCAGTGAAAACAAAAACAATTCATTATTAAAAATTGCAGGACTTCATCCAGCTAGGTGAACTGCTCAGAGGTAGAAAATACAGTGTGAAAGGATACTTGGGACATGTGTTGTAGGCAGAATTCTAAGATGCTCTTAAAAATCCTTGTTACCTGTTGTATACACTCCATAGAAGTCCCTCCCCTTGAGTGGAGTGGGACTTAAGAACATGTTCACATTGTATGATGAAAGTGAGGAAATTTTGCAAGTTTAATTCAGGTCTCTGTCAGTTCCTTCTAAGTTAAATAAAAGGAAGTGATTAATCTGGTATGTCTGATCTAATTATGTGATTTTTCTAAAAGACGGTCAGGCAATCTTTGAAGTTAGAGACGTGAAGAGACAAAGATTCCCTTTGTTGTTGACTTTCAAGGAGCAAGTTGCCTGAATCACAGCTACTAGGAAATTATTCTTATCAGCCTGGAAGAGTTTAGGGGGAATACTTCTCTAGTCCAGCTTCCATATTAGAATGCAGTCTAACACTTTGATTTCTTCCTTGTGGGACCCTGAATGGAGAATCCAGTTAAGACATGCCTAGATCTCTGACATCTAGAAACTGTAATATAAATCATTTACTTCTAGCCACTAAAATTGTAGTAATCTGTGACACAGCAATAGAAAACAAATAGAACAAAAATTGGAAAAGATCCTGACGCTGGGCAAGATTGAAGGCAGGAGGAGAATGGGACGACAGAGGATGAGATGGTTGGGTGGCATCACCGACTTGATAGACATGAGTTTGAGCAAGCTCTGAGAATTGGTATTGGACTGGGAAGCCTGACATGCTGCAGTCTATGGGGTCGAAAAGAGTCAGACACGACTGCACAACTGAACTGAAAACCACTTGGTACATTTGTGGAAAACATGATCAGTTATTCAAAATTCACTTCTAAATTTTTAAATAATTTATACAGTAATAATAATTTTGTTCTCCTATTTTCTTATTTTTTGGTTAAATACTTTTCTTAATATTTAAACTGATGTCATGAAGCAGTGATATTTTGGGAAAAGTAGAGCAATATATGTCATTTGACAGTTCTGGACACTTCAGCAATCTGTTTTTAGAATGATATGCACATTTTAGTCGACCATTTATCTAAACTATAGCCTTACCATATGACAAGGATACTTCAGAATATAGACACAAGACTGACTAAAGTCCTCCCAGAGTTTTATGAAGTATTATTTAGATGGGTCAACATTTCATATATGATTTTCACGTCTCTATTGCCGCATATAGTGATAAAGTTTGTAATTATACATTTTAAAACAGTCCCCATGTGGTATGATGCCTTAATAATCGATTTTGAAAAAATATTTTTTCTCAATCCTTGCTAATTTTTCACCATTGATTTTATTTAGCTATGATGTATTTTACTTTTATGATTTTTATGAAGAATTATATATTTAGAATTACAAGTATAAAATTTCAGATATTAGGAGTGTCATCTACAATGAAAATTTTGCTCTTAAGTATCCACTAGATACTGATACACAAGAATCAGACAACATTATTTTTTTCTTTCTGTGCTAAATAGTTATTAATATATTTAAAGTCCCAGTTTTAATTTTCACTCTATACCATGTGTCTAGCTCATAGATCTTAGAAGTCAAGCAAGGAAACTTTATTTATGGAAGGGAATCCAAACTACACTAAGCCTTTCCCTGTGATTACAGAGGAAAATTTAGAGCAGTAAAAGTCCCACACCATTTCCTTAACACAATTGGCTAATTTATTGGTTGGCCTCCTGTATTAATTACCTCTTTTTTCATTTATGCCAGAACTGTATTGATCTAATCTTCGATTCTCTTTCAGGGGCTGCTGAACTCATCCTTGATTCTGTCAAGCTATCCTCAATCTGTATAATTGGTCCCCTTGTGGTTGTAGGTAGGGAAACCGACTTCAGGGTGTTACAGGTATTTTTCACCCTTCTTCAGGGACCTGTAGTCATGTAAGCCTATATTACATTCTGTCATTTTCATGCTGCATGAAATAGCTCATATTTTTTCAGGTCAGTTTTGAAATGAGACACTTTATAATGAAGCAAATGAAAATATTCACCTGCATTATTGTTATCACTTTACAGAGAAAGGGAGAAATCAGGAGAATGAATGAATATACTAGTAATATTTGAAATATGTTGTGAAAACACAATAATAAAAAATCTCTAAGAAATCTATGTAAAATATAACAAATCAGTTATGTAGTTCACTAAATGTGGTACTAGAAGCGTAATCCATATAATAGTCATGTTACTGATATTTGTTTGAGAAGCTATATTAGAAAATGACTCTTGCTCCTGACTCCAAATGACTAATATTTTGGGCAAATTAATTTTTCTCACTGAGAATGTCTGAACTTACAGGCCAAATCATCTGTTTACACAAAGGAAAATTAAATTTGATTGTCAGAATGAGGAACACACTTTAGTGATTTGACCAGTGGCTTTATTCACAAAAGTACCAAATTAGCTAAATGATATTCATTGGCTAATAAATAATCACCTCCAACAAAGAAGGGTTTTGTTCCTGCCACTGTTGCTGTGCCGAATCTTATTCAAGTTCAATTTTGTCCTTGAGCTTCAGAGCCAAAAATCATGTAATAAGGTGCAATGAATTTAAACATAGTTAGAACCTTTGGGGGGAAAAAATGTCAATACAGAATGTGCAAATAGTATATACATAGTCAATACAGAAATAGTTTAAAGATTAACCTAAATAAACAACTTTTGGTGGAAAATTACAACTTTACTTCAGTGTATTATACCTCACCCTTTGGCAGTACAAAACAAAACAGAAAGAAAATCAGACCCTCACTTTACTCACACGAGTTCACATTTAAAACTTATCCTTTGACTTTACTAAATCCTGTCTTGAGGCATAAATTTAACGGATACACAGTGAGCCCCTATAGCCAAGAATATTTTTAAACCTATTTCCTGAGAAACTTAAAGTATTGCATTTTCTATTATTTTCTAGAGACAGGTATTTATGAAATGTTCCATCTAAAAATATTGATACATATATATATATAAAGTACATGAGTCAATAAGAATAAAAATATAGGGGCAATGGGCCAATGGACAGAGGTTGAATGTTTCACTGACTACCATCCAGTGTCCCTCGCCTCCATGCCTGCAGCTGATCCTGCACATACTCGCATGATACAGAGGTACCAACCAGAGCTTGTCATAATGGCTTTTTTTTTTTTTTTTTGTGCACTAATCACTTGCTAACATAGTTAAAGACATAATTTTCATCCTCTTGATTGTGTCTGGCTAAAAGACCATTTAGTGAATTGAGTGAAAAATCAGTTCATTAAAGCAAACCTGAATATTCTACTTTACTCAGAAGTGACCCATTCCGAGGTTAGTGAAGCTGGAGACTTATGTTTGGAAACAGTCCACAAATTTGATTTTCAGAATTCTGAAATAAAAAGCCCAAGCATCTTATTTTAGATTTTTTGCTGACTTGAGTACTCTCAATTATAGACCTCCAGGGACCAGCCAGGTGCTGGTCAGCAAAAGTGCTAATCTGTGTGAGAATGTACATGTATGGAGACGAGCTATGTGTATGTAAATTATTTTGGTTCTGTTTGATGAGGGTGGTAGTGGTATTGCAGTGAAAAGACGGTAGACAATCCATTCTTTCTCTTCATTTCCTTTCTTGTATACCAAAAAAATGCTGTTTTTGTTTTTTCACATGTTGTCTTTCTGAAAACAGTATTGTTTTCTAATATAGTGTTTCTTTCTCGCTTTGGAAAACTTAAAAATGATTGTTGTGAAATAGATCGATTTGTATCTCAATGTTGAGGACTACAGTATTCTTATTGACATTCCTATCTGTTACCTAAAATATCTAATTGTAAATTACTTATTAGGCCTATATTTATTATATTTTATAAAGTAAAATGGTCACTGTACATAAACGAATAAAAATACCCCTACTGTAGTAGCTGGTCTCAGATGGTGGGTGCTCAACAAGGGAAATAGCTTACGATTTGCAGTGAGCCAAATTTGAGTTGAATGTATGTTCATACAAACACTATAACATAACTTTGGGAAAGTTATTTATTCTGTGATTCTGAGGGTTTTCATCTGAAAAATTGAGATAATAATAGTAATACCACATTAATCTTCACAATATTTTAAACATAGCAAGGAAACGGAAGGTATTCCTTTAAAGTAAGATATGCAAATGCGTTGCCTAAAACATGATCAGATTAACTATGTACTTGCCATGTGTTGATATAACCTACTTGAAAAAAATGGAGAAATGTTCTTAATACCAATACCCTTTTAAGACAAAAAGGTATCAAAATGTAGAAAGGAGGTCTTTCAGCAATATTATCTATAGTACAACTTTCATGTTTTCAAATTGTTAACCGAATTAAATCAGACTGTTTCAAATGCAAGCACTCTGAAATTCTTATAGTCATTGTGCTAACTTAGGTTACTTTCATTAGCATTATTATTTGCAAAATTGTGTGACCACATCTTCTGTGATTTATATATAAAACTAATTAATTTTTTACCTCAAAATTAAAAAAAATAATTTGTATCCTCCAGTTATTATAAAGCAGTGAAAGTTTCACACAATCCTCTCTAGTTTAACTCATTGCAGTTATTTATCTGAACCCCAAGAATCCTGAAATGCTAAATTTATTCATAATCGAACTAGAAATTATTTAGCACTTGATACTGGACAAGAAGCCTTGACCTTTGCTTCAGTTTTACTGAAAACTAGATAGGCTGCTTCTTGCCTGTGGGCTCCTAACTTCCCTCTCACCCTGACCCTTAAGGAGTCAAGATGGTCTAGTCAGACAGATTCCCTCCCCTCCATTTTGCTAGAACATTTGCTTTAGAAAACTTGTAATTGTGAATTCTTTCTCTGTCCCTTTGAGAATTTAAATACTTCGAGAAGCTTCTTGTATGAGCTAGCAACTGCACTTCTGGGATTTACCTGAAGGAAACAAAAACACTAATTCAAAAAGATCCTTGCACCCTCATGTTGATTGTAACATTACTTAGAATAGCCAAGACATGGAAACAATCTAAATATCCATTAATGGATAAATGGATAATAAATGTGATATATACATATATACACACACAAAATAAAATTCAGCCTATAAAAATATAATGAAATCTTGCCATTTGAGACAACACGGATGGACCTTGAAGGCATTACCTAAGTAGAATGTCAGACCGAAAAATATAACTGCCATGTGAACTCACTTATATTTAGAATCTTAAACAAATAAACAAAGCCAACCTCATGCACAGCGAGGACAGATTGGTGATTGCCTGAGGCAGAGGGTTGTGTGTAGATAAAATGAGTGAAGGGGGTCAAAAGATGCCTATTTCCACTTACAAAATGAGTAAATAATATACAGCATGGTGACTGTGACTATAGTTAATAATAATGTATTTGATACTTAATAGTAACTGTGAGAATGGATCTTAAAAATTCTCATCACAATAAAAAAAGTATGGTGATAGATGTT
Source organism: Bison bison bison (assembly GCF_000754665.1). NCBI lineage: Eukaryota > Metazoa > Chordata > Mammalia > Artiodactyla > Bovidae > Bison > Bison bison. Next base: position 6,582,060 of record NW_011494948.1, on the reverse strand, counting down.
AAGTGGATGTAGGGTGGTAATCATTTTACAACATACACAAATATAAAACCATTTCATCATACACCTGGAATAAATATAGTTATGTCCTTTATATCTGAAATACACACATACATACATGAATTCCTCTTGTTAGTTTGACCACCAGAGGCTGTCTTTCTCAAGGACCTGGGAGCCATTTCTTTGCAATGTATTAATAAGCATCAAGGAAGAGACTGTTCCCCAGTCTCTGTGGGAGGGTAGGAGCCTGACTGTGATGGGAGACTTACTCTAAGGTGTAAAACTACCACCTGTCATGAAGATACAAAAGATGTTTACTCTTCCTTTGGCTAAAGCCTGTAGGCAAACACTGAAGAACTACAGTGCCCATCACACAGCCCTTACAAACTCTTCTCTTTTGTTTCCGTGGAGCTAAACAAACTTTGTTCTGGTCTCTTGTCCTTGTTGCCCAGAATGAATTTGATGTTGTCTGTTCAATACTGCCCAGTGTAATTTTTGCTTTGAGAATACTCAAATAATCTGGCTTAAAATTTTTTATTATAAAATATGTGCATAGTAACACATGCCCAGAGTGAAAATCACTTGGATAAACTTTTGTATAAATAATTATACTTGTATTGCCATACTTATAAGGAAAAACAAAAGAAAAAGCATGGTGAGTATAAAATAGCAAGGATTTTCCAATAAAGGTTGGAAATAATAAAATAACAAGCATATAAAAGTTAAAAAATATTCACAAAAATAAATTTTGTATGTGTGTTCATAAGACTTTTTTTTCTAATAATTAAAATCTAGAAACCATTTAAAGATCTGGTATTGAGCATTCGGGTCTTCCCTGATAGCTCAGTTGGTAAAGAATCTGCCTGCAATGTAGGAGACCCAGTTTGATTCCTGGGTTGGGAAGATCCCCTGGAGAAGGGATAGGCCACCCACTCCAGTCTTCTTGGGCTTCCCTTGTGGCTCAGCTGGTAAAGAATCTGCCTGCAATGAGGGAAACCTGGGTTCGATCCCTGTGTTGGGAAGATCCCATGGAGAAGGGAATGGCTACCCACTCCAGTGCTCTGGCCTAGAGGATTCCATGGACAGCCCATGGAATTGCAAAGAGGTTTATTTTGGTTTGTTTTCAAACTAAAAGTGGGGCTTACAACTAAAATTAGGATCTGATAAAGCTATGAGGGAGAATGTGGAACTTTCTCTCTTATCTCCCAGAAGCTGACTCTGAGGTCCAAAATTTAGACCACTTAGAATAAGTAACTATATCATGTATCTACATTATTCTCCACTTATTTTAGATATAGTAGTTTTAACACTAGGCCCCTTTGCTTGTATTTCCTGGGTATAAGCTGGGATACATTAGAATATAATTTGTACAAAAATTACACAAATAAGCAACACTAGAGTTGACACAACAAAATAGGATAATTGTTATCTAATGCAAATTTTCATTCTGTACTTGGTGCCTATAGTATTAAAATTTCATTTCCATGAATTTGATGGAATAAAAAATCTTTATATAATTGTTATTTATTCTGTTTTTTCCCAGCTTTGTTGTGTAACTTTGTGTAATCTTGTGTAAGTTTAAGGTGTACAAATTGTTGATTTGATACATTTATATATTGCAAAATGATTACCAACATAGTAATCATAGTGTTAGCGCTTTAATACCCCCATCCTGTCACAAAACTACCATTTCCTTTTTGGGTGAGAACATTTAAGATTTACTCTTACCAGTTTTCAAGTACACAGTTGACCCTTTGGAGAAACACAGGTTTGAACTACAGGGGTCTACTTGTATGTGGGTTTTTTTTTTTTTTTTCAGTAGTGATTATTGCAGCACTATAGCATCCGAGATCGGTTAAATCTGAGGATGTGGATTTGTGAATATGGAGGAAACACCTGTATGAAGGAACCGAGTATATGGAGGGCCACCTATAAATTACATGCAGTTTTTGGATGCGTGGAGGGCTTATGATCCTAATCTCTGTGTTGTTTGAAGGTCAACTGTGTAATACAGTGTTATTAGCTACCATCACCATGCTGAACTATAGCTCCCAGAACTTGTTCATCTTATAACTGGAAGTTTGTATCGTTTGACCAATATTTTCCCATTTCCCCTCTGTCCTGGTTGTTAATACACTATATGATTTTATATCTATTTACATTTTATTGAGTTGTTTATGATCCTGCATGTTGTATATCTAATTGACTGTAGCATATAAACTTAAAAATAATGTGTATTCTTCATTTGTAGTTTGTAGTGTCCTGTAATGGAGAAGGCAATGGCACCCCACTCCAGTACTCTTGCCTGGAAAATCCCATGGACGGAGGAGCCTGGTAGGCTGCAGTCCATGGGGTCGCTAAGAGTCGGACACAACTGAGCGACTTCCCTTTCACTTTTCACTTTCATGCATTGGAGAAGGAAATGGCAACCCGCTCCAGTGTTCTTGCCTGGAGAATCCCAGGGACGGGGGAGCCTGGTGGGCTTCTGTCTATGGGGTCGCACAGAGTCAGACACGACTGAAGTTACTTAGCAGTAGCAGTAGTGTCCTGTAAATGCAAATTAGATTCAGCTGGTGGATTCAAAGCATCTGTGTCTTTACTGATATTTTATCTAGGTGTTAAATCAGCTACTGAGATGCTGGTCTTAATAACTTACATTGTATTTGTGGAATCGTCTATTTCTTCCCTTAATGTTTTCAGTTTTCCTCATGTATTTTTGAGGCACTGTTTCTAGATGTGTATATATTTATGATTGTTATGTCTTCCTAATGAATTGTCCCTTTAATACTTATGTAAGATCGATATTTATCCCTGGTAATAAGCTTTGTCATGAACTCATCTGATACTGAAACTGTTAGCTCAGTCTTCTTATCCTGTTTTCATGGCATTTATTTGTCCATCCATTTACTTTCATTCGCTTGTGCCTTATTAAAATTTTTCTCCTAAGGGCAGCATTTGATTGGTCACAATTTTTATCCATTCTTTCAATTATCTCTTTATAATTGTATTGTTCAGGCTATTAACATTTAATGTAATGTTCCATATGGTTGGATTGGTCTACCAATTTATTATTTGTTTTATGCTTGTTACTTTTCCTTTTATTCTTCTGTTCCCTCCTTGGATGCCCTCTTATACATTATCTGTTGTTAACCCATTTAAATTTATCTTCACTTTTGGCTGTTTGTAACATGTTTCTGTGGGAGCATTGCACATCAGTGTGTATGTATTTGCTCTAGGAAGTATAACAAAAAAAACTTTCATGATTAGAATTAATATTGTTACACTGGATATAAAGTGTAGAAATCTTGCAAGTTAAATGTACCTTTAACAACTTCTCCAATGATCTTTATGCTACAGGAGTGATATACATTACATTCCTATATATTCAAGAATCATACCAGACACTGTTATGATATTTGATTTAAGCAGTCACATGTATTTTACAGAACTTAAGAGGAAAATAGTTTTTTAATGGGTTTACTCAGGTATTTACCAGTGTTATTAGTATTATTACTGCATCCTTAAAGATCCATATTTCGTCTGTTGTCATCTCTCTTCAGTGTGAAGGAATTTCTTTAGCAATGCCTATGGAGCAGTTAGGCTATTGCTGAATTCTTTATTTTCCTTCATTTGCAAATGTTTTTATTCTTGAAGGGTATTTTCACTGGTTATTTTTTATGTCTTAATCTCTTTCTTCTTTTGTTCTAGTATTCCAGTACATTCTTTTGGTAACATTTACTCCAGCAGCTGTGTTCATTTTATGGAAATTTGTATCTCTGTTTTATTCAGATTGTGTAATTTCTATTGACCTATTTTCGAGGTCACTAGTAATTTTTTTGTGATACCTATATTCTACTATTGATATCATCTTGTATTTTATTTAAATTTTAGAAACTATAGTTTTCAGTTATAGAATTTCCATTTGGTTCATTTCTATAGTTTCTATTTCTCTCCTGAATATTACATTAATTTTAAGCGCTTCATGTAATTCCCTTTGGTTTATATTAGTGAGTTATAATAACTGATTTAAATGTTTATCTGATAATTCCAACATTTAGATGATCTTGGAGATCACATCGTAGTTCAAGATGCTATATAACAAATATCATAGATTGGATTGTTTAAGCAATAAAAATTTCTTGTAATTCTGGAAGCTAAGAGTTCAAAGATCAAGGCACTAGAATATTTGGTGTCTGGTGAGAGCCCACTTCCTTGTCTGTAGAAGCCCATCTTACACTGCAGCTTCACATGGTGAAGAAAGAGAGGAAACAAACTCACCTGTGACTCTTATAAGGGCACTAATCCCATTCATGGGGGCTCCATCCTCAAACTCTCATCTAAGTCTAATTACCTCCCAAAGAGCTGACTTTACAACCATCACATTGGGAATAGGGTTTCAACATGTGAATTTTGAAGGAACACATTAGCAATATATCTTAATTTTCTTTCTACTTGAGAAATGGCCACATTTTTTGTGGATTATTGTACATTGTGTAATTTGGGGTTGTATCCTGGAAATTTTGAACCCTTTCTTGTGTAAACTCTGGTTCCAGTTATAATCTTCTGGAGAATCTTGTTTTTGTTTTAGCAGTTTATCAATCCAGGTAGTTTTGGACTATAAGTTTTGTCTCACCTCTTGTAGGCAGCAGTTCAAATAGTACATCAACTCTCTAAGTCTTTAGTACATTGGTTGAAATATGGCAAAACATTTTATCTGAGCATACATAGTTCACAGGCTAGTCTGAAGTTTGAGCAGTGCTTCAAGTTGCTGTATAGCAGTCATTGCCTTTACTCTGCTGACTTGGATTTATTCCGTCTATATGTAGTTGAAGGGTGAATAAAGCTGCTATAAACATCTGTTTGTAGGTTTTTGTGTGGACAAAACCTCATTTTAAACTCATTTAGGTAAATACTAAGGACTGTGATTATTGGATCATATGGTAAGAGTATTTTTATTTATCTAAGAAACTGCCAAACTATCTTCCAAAATGGCTAAGGGTGGTGCATTCTCACCATCTGTGAATGAGAATTCCTTTTGCTCCACAGCTTTGTCAGCATTTGGTGTTGTCAGTGCCCTGGATTTTGGCCATTTTAATACTTGTGTTGTGGTTTCATGTTGTTTCAATTAACAATTCCTTAATGGAGAAGGCAATGGCACCCCACTCCAGTACTCTTGCCTGGAAAATCCCATGGACGGAGGAGCCTGGTAGGCTGCAGTCCATGGGGTCGCTAAGAGTCCGACATGACTGAGCAACTTCACTTTCACTTTTCACTTTCATGCATTGGAGAAGGAAATGGCAACTCACTCCAGTGTTCTTGCCTGGAGAATCCCAGGGACGGGGGAGCCTGGTTGGCTGCCGTCTATGGGGTTGCACAGAGTCGGACACGACTGAAGCGACTTAGCAGCAGCAGCAGCAATGACATATGAAATTGAATATCTTTTCATACACTCATTTGCAGGTTGTGTATCTTTTCTGGTGAGGTATATGTCCAGGACTTTTGTTTATGTTTAAATTGGGTTTGTCATTCTCCTATTGTTGGATTTATGTGTTTTTTTTTTTAATATTTTCTTCCTGAATTCCTTCTTACTCTCCTTAAAAATGAAACACAATATTTCATTTTATAATAATTTCAGAAAACTATTTACAGACTAAAGTTAGAAGTATGAGTAATTAAAACCAAAAGAAAAATAGTCTTCAAATCATTGTATATAATGCAACTATTCTGTTTATGCAATTCTGAAATGAGTGAAAAATAACATTTCATTTGCTTTAGATGCCTGCCAGCCCCAGAATAGTCATTGTTTTAAAAGTTAAAGGCAAGCATAATGCATTCTTATTGGTAACAGAAACGTTTTCCTTTTTTATTCTCTGTTCTAACCCAATAGATTGTTGAGTGACACAGTAAAGCAATAAGAGAGAAAATAATTCATTTATTTTTATTTATACATTTGGGATTAATGAGATAATGTGGTTATGGAGATTGAAAAACAAAATCACTACCATTAAAATCACAGGAATGTATGGGAAAGAAAATCTAGGTACAATATGTCATGAATACCCAGTGAGTCCCATGAGAGACTGGGAGAGTCAAAAAAGATTTAATAAAAAGAGGATCATCGAACCATTTGTTAAAAGCAGGCATAGGCAAAAAGGTAAAGAGGAACAGAAGAATATTGTTCTGGTAAGAATGAAAAAATAATAAAACAGAGGTACAAAAATCCAGGGATGTTTAAGAACCTGTCAAATTAGGGGATGTTAGGAATGAGCTACCATGTAAAGTAGTGAGAATGAAAAAGTTGTGAACTGTGGAAGGTCTAAAAATGAGAGGTCTGAGTCTCCTGTTAAAACATAACTTCACATATATACACAACATTAGAGTTATCAAAGGCTTTCTGAAAATGGCAAAGTATCTAAGAGTTTAATTGGATAATTTTTTACTTAATTTTTATCTCTGTTGCTTAAAATCTATAAGCTTCAGTTTGTTCTTTTCTAACAACGGAGAAAATAAGAACTACCATTCCTCTAAATTCTTGTGTAAGTTAAAATGGAGTAATTTTTTTTTATTTCTCATTTTTTTAAATTGAGGTAGAATTGATATAAAACATTGTACTAGTTTTAGGTATAAAACATAATGATTTGATATTTGTATATATGGCAAATAATAGAGGAAAATGATAGAATGGGAAAGACTAGAGATCTCTTAAAGAAAAGAGAGATACCAAGGAAACATTTCATGCAAAGTTGGGCACAATAGAGGACAGAAATGGTATGGACCTAACAGAAGCAGAAAATATTAAGAAGAGGTGGCAAGAATACACAGAACTATACAGAAAAGACAATGACCCAGATAACCATGATGGTATGATCACTTAACTACAGCCAGATAGCCTGGAATGCGAAGTCAAGTGGGCCTTAGGATGCATCACTGCAAACAAAGCTAATGGAGGTGATAGAATTCCAGTTGAGCTATTTCAAATCCTAAAAGATGATGTGGTGATAGTGCTTCACTCAGTATGCCAGCAAATTTGGAACACTCAGCAGTGGCCACAGGACTGAAAAGGTCAGTTTTCATTCCAATCCCAAAGAAGGGCAATGCCAAAGAATGCTCAAACTACTACACAAGTGCGCTCATCTCACATGATAGAAAAGTAATGCTCAAAATCCTCTGAGCAAGGCTTCAATAGTACATGAACTATGAACTTTCAGATGTTCAAGCTGGATTTAGAAAAGGCAGAGGAACCAGAGATCAAATTGGTAACATCTGATGGATCATTGAAAAAAGCAGAGAGTTCCAGAAAAACATCTACTCTGCTTTATTGACTACACCAAAGCCTTTGACTGTGTACGTCACAACAAACTGGAAAATTCTGAAAGAGATGGGAATACCAGGCCACCTTACCTGCTTCCTGAGAAATCTATATGTAGGTCAAGAAGCAACAATTAGAATCAGACGTGGAACACCAGACTGGTTTCAAATCAGAAAGAAGTATATCAAGACTGTATATTGTCACCCTGCTTATTTAACTTCTATGCAGAGTATATCATGCGAAATGCTGAGCTGGATGAAGCACAAGCTGGAACCAAGATTGCTGGGAGAAATATTAATAACCTCAGATATGCAGATGACACCACCCTTATGGCAGAAAGCGAAGAACTAAAGAGCCTCTTGATGAAAGTGAAAGAGGAGAGCTTAAGACTCAACATTCAGAAAACTAAGATATTGGCATATAGTCCCATCACTTCATGCAAATAGATGGGTAAACAATGGAAACGCTGAAAAACTTCATTTTTTGTGCTCTGAAGGCACTTCAGATGATTTCTGCAGCCATGAAATTAAAAGATGCTTGCTCCTTGGAAGAAAAGCTATGACCAACTTAGATGGAATATTAAAAAGCAGAGACTTTGTCGATAATGGTCCATCTAGTCAAAGCTGTGGTTTTTCCAGTAGTCGTGTATGGATGTGAGAGTTGGATCATAAAGAAAGCTGAACACTGAATAATTGATGGTTTTGAATTGTTGTTGGAGAAAGACTCTTGAGAGTCCCTTGAACTGCAAGGTGATCCAACGAGTTAATCCTAAAGGAAATCAGTCCTGTACATTCATTGGAAGGGCTGATGGTGAAGTTGAAACTCCAATACCTTGGCCTCCTGATGGAAGAACTGACTCATTGGAAAAGACCCTGATGCTGGGCAAAATTGAAGGTGGGAGGAGATGGGGACGGCAGAAGATGAGATGGTTGGATGGCATCACCGATTTGATGGACATGAGTTTGAATAGGCTCTGGGAGTTGGTGATGGACAGAGAAGTCTGGCATGCTGCAGTCCATGGGGACACAAAGAGCTGGACATGACTGAGCGACTGAACTAACTGAACTGGTATATGGCAAAATGATCGCCTCAATAATTTATCCTAACATCTGTCACTATACATAGTTATAATTTTTTTTTTCTTATTTGTGTTAAGATGAGGCCCTTTACAATCTACTGTCTTAGCAACTTTCAAATATGCAATATGGCATTATTAACTATAGTCACCATGCTGTAGATTGCATCACAATGGGGTAACATTTCTAATGTTCTTCCTGCCATTTGGCAAACATAAAAAATGATAATTGTTATCATAACCATTACAGCAATTATAAATGTTATTTGAATAAAAACTTTGAAAACAATTTTACCATGGTTCATTCACATCCAGATGCTTAAACATATTTTGTTTTCCTTTAGAACACTAAAAAGACTCTCTTGTGTATCTCTGAAACATTTATTTCTAAAAATCTTTTCCTCAGGTGAAAGTGACATTTATTTGATGTGTTCAGAGAATCTCTGAATATATTTGAGGCTTCAACTACTTTTACATTTTCCTTCCCTTTATTTCTCTTTGGGAGGAGATAAATTGATCATCTTCCCTTGAACAAATTGGACCGGGGACACTTTCATTTGGTTCAGAGATTACATTATATTTTGGAATTGGAGAGGACCCAGAGGTTTTTCTGATTGTTATTTTTGGAGTTCATTACATTATGCTCATCAGACCTCTCTTAGCACATGTGCACATTGATTAAAACAGCAAAATGATTAAAGCAATGTATCAAGTGACAATCTCCAAACAACTTGAAAACCCCAAAGAGCTTCCTTCCCCAAGCAAGACAGGCACAGATGATTAGTATTCATTTTATACCATTGGCAAGACTGTTTAAAAAATCTAGGAAACATAGTTTCAAATGGCCAAGGCTGATGTACAATGGGCTATTTGAAAAATAGCTAACTTTTCCCTTTACCTCAAGGAGGATGTTGATGCAAACTGGGTACAAGTCCCAGCATGATTTGTAAAATTTAAACACTCTACTTGTTCCCCCATCATATTTGGTGGTGACTGCAGTGTGTAGTTAGGGGCTCATAGGCTAAAATATATATATATATATACAAAATATTTGATTGTTATAACAATATATATGATTTTCATTCATTATTATTATAGATATATAAAATATACTAAATAAAATTTTAAAATATAGTTTTATGTTGATGATATTATTATATAGTATGTATTCTAAAAATATTTAATGCCCCAGGATAAAAGGAAAAGAAGTAAAAATGAGTGCATGCATCAAGGTATTGATAAATATCAGTAGCAATCAAACTGAGATAAAATCGTATTGAAGACAGCAAATCCAATTTTTGACACAGAATAAAAGGTGGATTTTGATGGCAAATCTGATTTTATAGTCATTTTTCAAGGAAAAACTAATCCTGAAAACAAACTCTATCTGGTCTTGATGTATCGTGTTTGAGTGTAATACTTCCAGAATTCTTGAACCCTTCAGTTCAGTTCAATTCAGTCACTCAGTTGTGTCTGACTCTTTGCGACCCCATGAATCGCAGCCCGCCAGGCCTCCCTGTCCATCACCAACTCCCAGAGTTCACTCAGACTCACGTCCATCGAGTCAGTGATGCCATCCAGCCATCTCATCCTCTGTCGTCCCCTTCTCCTCCTGCCCTCAATCCCTCCCAGCATCACAGTCTTTTCCAATGAGTCAACTCTTCGCGTGAGGTTTACATTGCCTTAATAAGGCAGAGCTGGGGTGTGAGGCTAGATTGGAAAGGCAGAATGAAGAGAGACAATAGTTTTTGATTAGTGGGTATCTCTGGATAGGATGGAGAAGGAAATGGCAACCCACTCCAGTATTCTTGCCTAGAAAATCCTTTGGACAGAGGAGTCTGGTGGGCTGCTGTCCATAGGGTCGCATATAGTCGGACACGACTGAAGTGACTTAGCATGCATGCATGCATTGGAGAAGGAAATGGCAACTCACTCCAATATTCTTGCCTGGAGAATCCCAGGGACAGAGGAGCCTGGTGGGCTGCCTGTCTATGGGGTTGCACAGAGTCGGACACAACTAAAGCGACTTAGCAGCAGCAGCTGGATAAGAAAGATGATATTTAAAGATTGGGAAAGAATTCTAGTAACTCCTTAGAGTATGTGAATAAAAAATGAAATGATACTTTTTTTCTATTTGCTTACACACTCCCTGAGCAAACCAAAACTAAAAATGAATGACGAGGTATCGAATAATCACGCAAAAGAGATTAATGGTGAGGCTAATTTAGACTAATAGTCTAAAGGTAGCAATGATCACAGTCAAAATACCTAGCCTTCTCCTTTGGTGACAATTACCTCCTGACCACAGATTCTTTCTAATCTTTTTGCAATATGCTACCCAGATCTTTGCCTGGCTGATTGCCTCTTACCTATCTCAACTTCTGCTTTTATTATTTAACTCTTGCTAGTAATATGTTTCTTTTCACTTTCATGCATTGGAGAAGGAAATGGCACCCCACTCCAGTGTTCTTGACTGGAGGATCCCAGGGACGGGGGGCCTTGTGGGCTGCTGCCTCTGGGGTCACACAGAGTCGGACACGACTGAAGCGACTTAGCAGCAGCAGCAGCAGCAGCAATATGTTTGACATATATGCTTTTTTTTTTTTTTCCTCTCTCACCCCTGGAATAAGCCTCCTGAAAGAGGGGTCTGAAGAAGGTCACCCTTTTGCCAGTGTGTAGCACAGGAGAAGGCAATGGCACCCCACTCCAGTACTCTTGCCTGGAAAATCCCATGGACGGAGGAGCCTGGTTGGCTGCCATCTATGGGGTCGCACAGAGTCGGACACGACTGAAGGGACTTAGCAGCAGCAGCAGCAGCAGCAGCAGCAGCAGCACAGTGGTGAGCACAAAGAAAGTAATTAATATACTTTCTTTTTAAAGACTGACTTTTTTTTGAGTTTGTGAAACAAATTAATCAGTGGAAACACCTGGTCCTCTTGGGGTTGATTAGTGTTGATTAGAAAGCTGATAAAACACTTTATTTACATAAATAGATGATACAATATGTATTTATAGCCGGAAAAATCAAGTCCACCTCCCACTAAATGCCCTCAGTTCATAATGTAAAACAGAAAACCGTATCCAGTTTTATTTTTCTGTGACTTGCTTCATCATGTTCACTGGCTCAGGTATGTCCTTCAGACTTCTGTACATCTACCCAAGTGTTCTGTCTCATTAGGTCTCAACTCTAAAGGTAACTCTACAGTGAAGGCTTCTGGACCACTTCAGTGAGAGCTAATGGCATATTTTTATCCACCCCTCTGTACAAAAAACTCAGCTTGTATTATAATTAACAATTTTTACTCTGCCTTATTCATTAGCAGTTTATGTGGGATAACTTCCCCTTACATAGCAAGCTAATTAATGAAACAAACAGGATTATTTATCTTTTGCGTTATTGACTGCATCTAGCAGAGTAGCCTGCTATATGCCTACTATGTTCTGAATTAATAAAATTAGTATAATTAAATTAAGATATATTTAAGATTTCATTTCAAAGTGCTAGGAAAAATAACTAGAAATTATATCTGTGAAAATGTTTCTATATAGCATCTTCTTACTAAAATAAATTAATGTAGCTTATATTTTCAATAGGTGTTGTCTTGGTCTACATTGTCAGATACCGTGGGGTGGGGGGTAGAGTAGAAAACAGTCTATTGTGAGAAGGCAACAATGAAGTGACTCTTTCTTACCATAAAAATGGAATAACATTGGTAATAATTATTGAGGGAAATTTGAGAAATTTGTATCAGTTTCTAAAATAAGTATGCTCTTCGACTAAAATAAATCTTCAACAAATTTATCTCAAGGTGATAAGTGGAAAAGTATAGAAAAATGTGTAAGAAATTCACCATTAAATTCTATATAATAGTGAAAACTTTGGCAAACCATATTAATTTTCAAAGTAAGAGTTTGGTAATAGACATTATAATGTATGAAAACATGGGCCATTAAACCATATTGACTAACTATTGATACAATCAGGCTTGATAACTTACTAACTCTCTGAACTTGAGCAAATCACTTAACCTTTCTGTGCCTGTTTTCCTTGGTGGTAAAACCTGGTTAAAAATAGTGCCCTCTTTATAGGGCTATTCTGAGTATTAAATATGATAATATTGGTATAGTAGTTACAATAATCTCCAGTTTATAGTATGAGCTAAAATGTTAAACTATACTAAATATTCTATATATACATGGAAATAAAATTTGCTGAGATGTTTATAAGTTGCTATCACTAAATTGTGGGTGTAAAGATGATTTTCAGAGAAGGCAATAGCACCCCACTCCAGTACTCTTGCCTGGAAAATCCCATGGATGGCAGAGCCTGGTAGGCTGTAGTCCATGGGGTCACTAAAAGTCGGACACGACTGAACGACTTCACTTTCACTTTTCACTTTCATGCATTGGAGAAGGCAAAGGCAACCCACTCCAGTGTTCTTGCCTGGAGAATCCCAGGGACGGGGGAGCCTGGTTGGCTTCCGTCTATGGGGTCACACAGAGTCGGACACAACTGAAGGGACTTAACAGCAGCATCAGCAGCAGAGATGACTTTAGATTCCTCCTTTTCATTCTTTTTCTGTTACATATAAGCATTAATTTTACAATAATTATAGCCAAACTTGTTTTTAATAAGCTTCTTAATGTCAGTTTCTCAAACAGTGCCGATGTTTGGGAAGCAGGACATAATTATACATATGAATATTTATAGTGAGAAGATTCTTCTTAGTCAGCCTTCTTTCAAGCTGCAATAACTTTGTAGCATGACTTAAAAGTAACTACCCTTTCCAGAGGTTATTAATTCTTGGCATCCTCTGTATAATTCTTCAGCTTGCTTGACTTTGCTGAAAATAGGTAACTGAGTATGGGGACCATCATAATGTTAATTTATCACTAGAAATATGAAGGAGTCCCTCCAATTCTTTACACAGTATTTTTAGTGTGTTTTGACAGAAGAAATGATGATTCTGCCTGGGTTAGACAGCAAGGCACAATAACACTCAGGAAGGTGGCTATATTTTTTGATATTTGTACAATTTGGGGGGGGGAATAGTACCTCCTTTTCATTATTTATTTTTCTAAATATGTCTGGAGAAAAATATGACCATTGGAATTGTATGTATTCTCAATCTAAGCTTTTAGAAAAACATTGAGGTTTCCTGAGATACTATAATTTCTGAGAGTGCTTTCACCTCTCCATCTCTGTAACTTCATGGGTAACAGCTAGTATTTAATGAAAACATTTTTCAATGAGTTTGTACCTGCTTTTAAGGCTGCCATTTGATTCTTCCACTACATACTTTATCCTTCTAATTTTTTTCCATACACATATTAAAACATTTCAGAAAGGACAACTTTTGGAAATAAACTTTAGTTCTCACTGTCAAAGTACAATGTTTTACCAGCCAAGGTTAAACCGGGAAGGAATACTTTATTCAGGGCTATTTGAATAGGAGAGAGAGGCCACACATTGGTCTTAATGGAACAACATAGAAAGCCCAGAGATAAACCCACACACCTATGGACACCTTATCTTTGAAAAGGAGGCAAGAATATACAGTGGAGAAAAGTCTCTTTAACAAGTGGTGCTGGGAAAACTGGTCAACCACTTTTAAAAGAATGAAACTAGAACACTTTCTAACACCATACACAAAAATAAACTCAAAATGGATTAAAGATCTAAACATAAGGCCAGAAACTATAAAACTCCTGGAGGAGAACACGCAAAACACTCTCTGACATACATCGCAGCAGGATCCTCTATGACCCACCTCCCAGAATATTGGAAATAAAAGCAAAAATAAACAAATGGGATATAATTAAACTTAAAAGCTTCTGCACAACAAAGGAAACTATAAGCAAGGTGAAAATACAGCCTTCAGAATGGGAGAAAATAATAGCAAATGAAGCAACTGACAAACAACTAATCTCAAAAATATACAAGCAACTCCTACAGCTCAATTCCAGAAAAATAAATGACCCAATCAAAAAAATGGGCCAAAGAACTAAATAGACATTTCTCTAAAGAAGACATACAGATGGCTAACAAACACATGAAAAGATGCTCAACATCACTCATTATCAGAGAAATGCAAATCAAAACCACAATGAGGTACCATTTCACGCCAGTCAGAATGGCTGTGATCCAAAAGTCTACAAGCAATAAATGCTGGAGAGGGTATGGAGAAAAGGGAACCCTCTTACACTGTTGGTGGGAATGCAAAGTAGTACAGCCAGTTATGGAGAACAGTGTGGAGATACCTTAAAAAATTGGAAATAGAACTGCCATATGACCCAGAAATCACACTGAGGAAACCAGAATTGAAAGAGACACGTGTACCCCAATGTTCATCTCAGCACTGTTTATAATAGCCAGGACATGGAAGCAACCTAGATGTCCATCAGCAGATGAATGGATAAGAAAGCAGTGGTACATATACACAATGGAGTATTACTCAGCCATTAAAAAGACTACATTTGAATCAGTTCTAATGAGGTGGATGAAACTGGAGCCTATTATACAGAGTGAAGTAAGCCAGAATGAAAAACACCAATACAGTATACTAAAGCATATATATGTAATTTAGAAAGATGGTAACCATAACCCTGTATACGAGACAGCAAAAGAGACACAGATGTATAGAACAGTCTTTTGGACTCTGTGTGGGGGGGGCGGATGATTTGGGAGAATGACATTAAAACATGTATAATATCATATAAGAAACAAATTGCAAGTCCAGATTCAATTCAGGATACAGGAAGCTTGGGGCTGGTGCACTGGGATGACCCAGAGTTATGGTATGGGGAGGGAGGTGGGAGGGGGGTTCAGGATGAGGAACACGTGTACACCTGTGGTGGATGCATGTTGATGTATGGCAAAACCAATACAATATTGTAAAGTAAAATAAATAAATAAATAAAATAAATAAAAAAAAAACAAAGCTGGGAAACTTTTTAAACAGTGGGGTGAGACAGAGGTCAAGGGACATCTGTGTTTACTATTGACTTTCAAAAGGAAAACTAATCTTGCTCATATCTTCATAACAGGAGGTAGTTTTTCCACTTGGAGTAAGGCACCCAACTCAGGCTCCTACCCTCCCACAGAGACTAGGTGATAGGAGCCCTATATTCCTTGATGACATTTCAATGAAATGGTTCCTTTACACTTGAAAATGTGTAAAGGGCACATTTACACACAAAACTGGCAAGAGAAATGTTTGAAAGATTTATATCTTAAAGAGGATGAAAAAGAGTTTACAAGATTTTCTTAAGTAAATTTCCTAAGAAAAGGGAGGAAAGGGGCCTAGAGTCAGGAAGAAGCCTATTTACAATATAGTCCAGCTGAGGGGAACATTAAGATCATCTTGATAAACATTAAATAATGAGCAGTTTAGGCTTATTGGTGGCTCAGTGGTAAAGAATCCACCTGCCATTCTTTGATGCAGGTTCAATCCCTGAGTGAGGAAGATCCCCTGGAGAAGGAAAAGGCAACCTACTCCAGTATTCTTGCCTAGGAAATCCCATAGGCAGAGGAGCCCGGCGGGCTGAAGTTCATAGGGTTGCAAAAAAGGCAGACATGACTTTGAGACTAAACAACAATGACATGTGCAATTTAGTATTTTACTTTACATCAGATGAATAAGATAAGAATGGATAAAGAATTTGTATTGTTTCTTATTATTTATATCCTTTTGTGCATAAACTATTTCACTGAAATCTCATGACACATGTTGTGATATAGCTATTACTATTTTCAGTCTTAATTTACAGCTAAGTATCCTTCAGAACAGAAAGGTTAAGAGAAATTTCCACAACTCCTACACATGACAGAACTGGCAATTAAGTTCAGATGTCATGTTCCCAGGTGCTGTCATTACTCACTTATAAATGAAAAAATAGTTTTCAACAGCTTGAATGATCTTTGAGGCACCAGATTAACTCTTGGGGATTGACAATCATGAACAAAAACAGTGTTAAGTGCAGGGCCCAGCACAAGTAAGATCTTCAAACAACCTTTGTAACAAGATGAAAAATAACCCTTTCTTTTAAAAAAAACTCAAAGTAACTTTGGTGTATACTTTTGACAATGCCAGTGAAATAACTTTGGAATTTATTAAAATATTATAAAGTATAAGATAGCTTATTAATATAACTATTGTCCTATGTTTTATTTTAAAATCCACATTTCTGTTTTATTTTTCTTGAACAGAATTTAGTTGATTTTTATTGTCTTAGATTTTTTTTTTTTTCTGGAGAAATCACTCTATGAAACTGTAGCCAAATTTCCCAGAAGAATTCTTGTGTTTACTACTTGGGAGGGCCATTGACTTCCTTAAAATTTTGCTAAAATAAAAGTTAATCATGACCGACTAAAAATGATTTTATTTTGAAAACATGCCTCCATTACTGTGAGGGGAATAAATATGCACTTCCTTAATCTGTCTGATTCATTAATGCTTTTAGCATTGCTACAAAAAGTATTAGTTACTCTTTCATGTGAGGTGTCCTAGGGTGCTCTCGGGAAGGCAAAGAAAGGGAATCAGATTCAGCAGAGTGATAAGCTGAGAAGGAGAAGCTCTGAAGCTGCACTGGCTCTTAAAGTCACCCTGCACTGTGTCCAGGGAATTGACATTTATACATAAGAGTGGATCAGTCACTGGATGCAAGCTTTCCTGGGGGCAGAGGGTATGACACTGGGCTCTCTCCAATCAAGGGCCATTTTTGAAGAAGGATGACAGCTGGAAGCTGTCAGTTTGAAACAGTCAGCAGTTTGAAGAACATATATTTTAATCATGAATAGGGACTAGAGTGATGTATCACAGCATCCAGTACAGTTGAATTTCTTAGATATAGAGATACTGATACATATATATGAAAAGAAATTCTCCTGAAATAGGAGAGATATATTGTTTCAACTCTTGGATTCATTTTAGAATTCATCACAAATTTTTGAAATATTATGCCCAGTTTTATAGTCATGTAATTGTTTATGAATTTCAATTGTATAAATATTAACATGGATACTAGTAAACATATTAATCTTAATTGTTGTAGTTTTACTTAGTGAATATATATGGGAAATGTACATTTTAGGAAAAATTAGGGAAAATATAGTTTAAGTAAGTTCTTTATTTTTCCTAGAAATCTAAGTCTGGGTATTTTCCTTGTAATGAATGTTCTACTATTTAAAAGATTATTAATTTGGATTAACAGGATATGACAGTGTTATGGACTAAATTGCACGTCTCTAAAATGTATATGTTAAGGCCATAATCACCTATGTCATTGTATTTGTATTAATTACCTCTTTTAATTAAAGGGTAATTAATGTTAAATGAGGTCATAATGCTAGGGTTCTAATTTAAAAAACTGATATTTTTATAAGACAAAGAATAGACAACAAAAGCACAGGTGCAAGAAGTGGCCACGTGAGAACACAGTGAGGAGGTGGCCATCTGCAAGCTGAGGACAGAAGCCTCAAGGTAAACCCGCTTAGCACCATGATCTTGGACTTTCAACCTCTAGAGCTGTGAAAAAATCAATGTCTGTTGTTTACACTACCTGTGCTGCTGTGCTGTGCTCAATTAGGTCCAACTCTTTGTGATCCCACGGATGGTAGCCTGCCAGGCTCCACTGTCCATGGAATTTCCAGGGCAGGAATACTGGAGTGGGTTGCCATTTCCTTTCCTAAGGGATCTTCTCAAGCTAGAGATGGAACTCGTGTCTTTTGCATCTCCGGATTTGGCAGGCAGATTCTTTACCACTTAGGGAAGGTGGGAAGCCCTTAAACCACCTAGCCTGTGATACTCTATTGTGACAACTCAAATAGAATAGTAGAGACAATGTATCAATGTTATGTTGATATCATAATATTACTTGTCAGCTTGTATCACTGGAATTTTAAGAACTTCTGCTTCAGAGATAGCCCTCAATTTAGGTCAAGTACAGATATATACAGATGTATCTGTATATACCTGTATATATACAGATGCATATGTATATAATTTGTAGAGTTTTGTAGTCCACTTTATACTTTAGATTTATGTATATAGAAGGTTAAAGCAAACCAGAAGGCATAAGTGATCATATATTTCTAGAACCTTTCATTATTTCCTAAAGAATCTAAAAATTGTTTTGCCATCTTAGCTTTTCATGTAGAAAATAGAAATCAAGAAGTGGCTTTAAAGCTTATTATCTCTGTCTATCTGTATCCTTCTTTGGCTAGCAGTTATAAATAATAGGGGGAAATAATCAACATGGAAAATAATAGGATTTGAAATCACAAGGGCTAGGATTAAATCTGGACTTTGCCATGTTATTCCTGAGCTAGTCATCAAAGATTAGAAAGCTATATTTTTTTTTTCTCACAAACCTGGAGGACTTTTGAGGGCTTATGTTAAATGCAATGAGCAAATTGAGGTAAATGAGTTAGACTTAGTATGTTTATAAAATGAACAAGGTACTCTGAAGATTCCCTAATATGTGTCTTCATTCGATTATTAAAATTCTGTGTTGTAAATTTTTTTAGAGAAGAAATTAATTGAGACTTAGAGAGTTTAAATAACATTATTAATATTATATAGCAAATACCTGATGGAGGCAGTCTTAAATTCTAGGAAGTTTATTTCTTTACACTGTGCTGTTAACCTTTCTTCCATGCTATGTAGCTGACAACAATCATGATAGTAAAGTTAACAATAGCAAAAGTGAGTGAAGTCACTCAGTTGTGTATGACCCTTTGCAACCCCATGGACTGTAGCTTACCAGGCTCTTCCATCCATGGGGTTTTCCAGGCAATAATTCTGGAGTAGTTTGTCATTTCCTTCTCCAGGAGATATTCCCGATCCAGGGGTTGAACCCTGGTCTCCCACATTGTAGGCAGATGCTTTACCGTCTGAGCCACCAAGGAATTCAATAGCAAATTTTACTCTTGTTACAGTGATCATTTGCAAAGGCAATTTTAAATTATCTAAATAAAGTAGGAAGGATAATTAAAGAGGTGAGACCAATCTGGTTTGACCAGATAGATAAAGTATTCTAGAAGTATGACAATTACAGGTACAAAGAAAGGATCCTGGAACATGAGTCACAGGTATCTGAGAAAGTGGCTTAAGGTCAAAGATGTCTACTTCCAATGTAGAGTAGTCAAGAAGAGCAGACAGAGCTGTGAAGAAGAGGTTATGGTTATGTGAGTTTCCATGGTACCAGAAAGATAACAAGGTCACTGACAATGGTGTTGGCCCTGTAGGGAGTTGGGCATCGTTATTTGCATTCAGTAAAAGTGTCCCTCACAAATGCACAACTCACCTTCTCAGGTTCAAGAGGGATATTCTTTACAATTGAAACTTGGTAGGTTTTTTGCATATAAATCAAAGATGTTGTTTTAGGGTTCATGTTATAGTTTATTGCAGGATGTGAACTGGAAACACATTGCTAAACTCACTAAAAGAGCAAAGCTAGAAAAAGAGCTTCTTTAAAATTAAATTAAAACAAAAACCCCAGTTGGTGTTTTATCATTTCACAATGGATTTATTAAGATATCATTGTTCAGTCACTCACCGGTGTCCGATTCTGTGACCCCATGGACTGCAACACTCCAGGCCTCCCTATCCTTTACCACCCCCTGGAGTTTTCTCAAACTCATATCTTTGAGTTGGTGATGTCATCCAACCATCTTGTCCTCGGTTGTCCCCTTTGCCTCCTACTTTCAATCTTTCCTAGCACTAGGGTCTTTTCTAATGAGTCAGGTCTTTGCATCAGATAGCCATAGTATTGGAGTTTCAGCATCAGTCCTTCCAACAAATATTTAGGACCGATTTCCTTTAGGATTGACTGGTTTGATCTCCTTGGTGTCCAAGGGACTCTAAAGAGTCTTTTCCAACACCACAGTTCAAAAGCATCAATTCTTTGGCGTTCAGCTTTCGTTTTGGTCTAACTCTCACATCCGTACATGACTACTGTGAAATCTATAGCTCTCACTAGATGGACTTTTGTCTGCAAAGTAATGTCTCTACTTTTTATTATGCTGTCTCAGTTGGTCACAGTTTTTCTTACAAGGAGCAAGTGTCTTTTAATTTCATGGCTGCAGTCACCATCTGCAGTGATTTTGGGGCCCAGGAAAATAAAGTCTCTCACTGTTTCCACTGTTTCCCCATCTATTTGCCATGAAGTGATGGGACCGGATGCCATGATCTTGGATTTTTGAATGTTGAGTTTTAAGCCAGCTTTTTCACTCTCCTCTTTCACCTTCATCAAGAGGCTCTTTAGTTCCTCTTTGCTAAGGTGGTGTCATTTGCATATCTGAGGTTATTGATATTTCTCCCAGCAATATTGATTCCAGCTTGTGCTTCAGCAAGCCTGGCATTTCACATGATGTACTCTGCATATAAGTTAAATAAGCAAGGTGACAATATACACACTTGCCATACTCCTTTCCCAATTTTGAAACAGTCCATTATTTAGGTACATTTGATCAATACTATAAGATAATTCAGAGCTTGCTGAAGAGGCTTGATCAAACTGTACATGGCCTTTAGTGGATATATACCTATTTAAATGGATAGCACAGTATGGTAACATTGAATTTGGAAGAATACTTTTCTGGTAAAGAATAAAAACTTAATTCCATATAGTAAATTATTTTAGTATATGTCCTGCTGAAGTGAGTATATCCATATAGGAAATTAAAACACAGCAATGAATGTTGATGTGAGATGGCATCATATTTTTCGATTAGAAACCTCTGGTACTTATATTAACCTACAGTTATTTTTGGCTCTTTGGACACAACATTCTGCATTCACAAAATGTATTTAGTCTGAGGAGTTGAAAGTTCTTAGCACTGAGAAATTCAACAGTACAACATCAAACAATATGCATAGCTACACTCTTATTTGTCCTCACTACAAAGCATTGAAAGGTCGAGAGTCTTGTTAAAAGTCACTTAAAGCTTCTTTGTTTTAATTTGTATTAGAGAAGAAGCAGCTTCACAGAAAAGCCACAAGTGGAAGCTTGAAGTTGTGATCAGATACTGGACAATTAAGGCCATATTATGAAAGGATCTAAATGATAATCTAATTTAAGTAGACTATAATAGTAAATGAGAATCCCTTGAAAATTTAAACATGTTGCCCTTGAGAATGACATGTTTAAAATGGTGCTTTAGGAAGGGTATGATCATACAAATGCACAGTAGGACAAAGTGTCCAGAAAACCTGTCAGTGGAATAGCATAATATTCCTGGTGAATTAGGGAACCTGGAGTAGGAAAATGAGAATGGAAAAAAGCAATACATTGCTAATTAAACATATTTCTACAAATGTTATAAAATAATATATAATTTACAAATATAATATATATCATATGTAAGGTATATATTTTAATGAATATAGTTATAAATCATTAGTTCCAGGCATCATGATAGCTTTAAAGGTATGAGACATGTATGTGAATGAAAGCAGATCATTGAGACTGTAATGGAAATTTGGTGGAGTAATGGAGAAGCTCTTTTGTTCTGGAATTGCTGTGAAGATAAAGCATGAGAGAGGAGCTGCTGCTAGACAAATGACCACTACAAGGGAATATCTTGCTTGAATGAAACCAATGTAAAGAGCAAAAGAGACACTGATGTATAGAACAGTCTTATGGACTCTGTGGGAGAGGGAGAGGGTGGGAAGATTTGGGAGAATGACATTGAAACATGTAAAATATCATGTAAGAAACGAGTTGCCAGTCCAGGTTCGATGCACGATACTGGATGCTTGGGGCTAGTGCACTGGGACGACCCAGAGGGATGGTATGGGGAGGGAGGAGGGAGGAGGGTTCAGGATGGAGAACACATGTATACCTGTGGTGGATTCATTTTGATATTTGGCAAAACTAATACAAATATGTAAGGTTTAAAAAAAAAAAAAAAGAGTGAGAAGAAGTTTCCTGTTAACTCGAGTACTGTGTTCAGCAGTACCTAAAGCTATATAATATAGACATTTACATTATGTGAACAGATTCTTGTCACATTTTAGTCTTCATTGGAGACTACACAGTCTTCAGTGGAGTTTTCAGTCACTGATAAGTGAAAAAAATTTTATTTTTTTTAAAAGTTATAAAATACAAGGGAATGGAATTTTGAGAGAGACGTCAGTTCAGTTCAGTTCAGTCGCTCAGTCGTGTCCAACTCTTTGTGACCCCGTGAATCGCAGCACGCCAGGCCTCCCTGTCCATCACCAACTCCTGGAGTTCACTCAGACTCATGTCCATCAAGTCAGTGATGCCATCCAGCCATCTCATCCTCTGCCATCCCCTTCTCCTCCTGCCCCCAATCCCTCCCAGCATCAGAGTCTTTTCCAATGAGTCAACTCTTTGCATGAGGTGGCCAAAGTACTGGAGTTTCAGCTTTAGCATCATTCCTTCCAAAGAAATCCCAGGGCTGATCTCCTTCAGAATGGACTGGTTGGATCTCCTTGCAGTCCAAGGGACTCTCAAGAGTCTTCTCCAACACCACAGTTCAAAAGCATCAATTCTTCAGCGCTCAGCCTTCTTCACAGTCCAACTCTCACATCCATACATGACCACAGGAAAAACCATAGCCTTGACTAGACGGACCTTTGTTGGCAAAGCATTGTCTCTGCTTTTGAATATGCTCTCTAGGTTGGTCATAACTTTCCTTCCAAGGAGTAAGCATCTTTTAATTTCATGGCTGCAGTCACCATCTATAGTAGTGGGGTTTTAATTAGCAATTTTATATGCTACTGAGTTGAAAATTTCATCAGTTTGTTATTTACAATGTTTTACAGCACAGTTTCAGTAAAATAGCAGTGGTTATAATAAAATTTTAGTTTGTTAGAGTCTGTGAAGCAGGTAAGTGATGAACAAGAAAAAGCAGCATTCAAGCATAGGCAATCTTGTTGCAATATTATTAGATGAAAATCAAAATAAAAAGTAGCCAGAAAAGTAACCATGGCTGAAAAAAGGTTTACTCAGGAAGCAGGGCAATGGAGGCATTTGGAATTGAAGACAATGCTGAAGCCAGAATCAGACAAAATAGAGAAAGGCCTTTGGGCAAAAAAAGAAGGTATACACTTATATCATAAGGACATTTAATATTGAATTATTTATGATAGAAAAATCTCATAAGAAGCAAGGTACTATTAAATAATTAATTCAAAATAAATTAGAAATATTTAATAGTACACAAAATGCTCATATTAAAAGGTCAAGTGAAAAGTCATGTGTATCATCGTGTATAAAATGGAAAAGTCTTATAACAGTAAGAATATATTTTCTGAATTTTTATAATAATTTATAGTAAAATGCATTTTAAAAGCTTAAGGATGTGTAGAATGCATAAAAGGGCAATGAGATAAAAATTTATAAAAGACTTAACATTCAAGAGGGAAAAAGCCACTTGTCATTTGTCAAAACTATGTAGTGGTTAAAATGATCCCAAAACTGTTCTAACTGTTTTATAAACATTAATTCTAATGTTTATTCAATAAGGTAGACAACATATTATCTATTTGAAGAAGAGGAAACTAAACAGAAAGTAGAATTAACTTAGTTAACATCATGTCTGAGATATGAATTAAGACCAATCTGACTTCAGAATCTACAAAGCTAAAAACTCTTCTATGTGGCTGCCATGTTTTGTTTTGTCTGTCTTTTGAATGGTGCAGGCTATCAATATAAAACCATGCATCGCTGTCATAATATTTGCTTGTCACTTACACTCTTTTATAGGAAAAAATCCTATAGATTTCTTTAATTCATTATCATTTTTCACATAAAGCTACCAACCTAGACTCTTAACTTTTTCTAAATACTATTTTATTGAAATATGGTTGTTTTATAGTATTGTATTAGTTTGTAGTTAGAGCAAGGTAATTCAATCCTGTGTATGTATGTGTGTGTGTGTGTGTGTGTGTGTGTGTGTATATATATATATATTTATTTACATCTGCTAATCCTAAACTTCCAATCCATTCTTCCCTCACACCCCTTTCCCCTTAAAACCACAAGTCTGTTCTCTATGTATGTGAGTTTGTATCTGTTCTGTAGATACGTTAATTTGTATCATATTTTAGATTCTACATATAAGTGATATCATATTGTATTTCGCTTTCTTTTTCTGACTTATTTCACTTAGCATGATAATCTCTTGGGCTATCCATATTGCTGCAAAGGCATTATATCATTCTTTTTATGGCTGATTAATATTACACACACACACACACACACACACACAGCCGTACACACACGCATATAGATAGATATATAGATATCACATCTTCTTTATGCATTTTGTCTGTCAGTGGATATTTAGGTTTTTTCCCTGGCTTAGCTATTGTAAATAGTGCTGCTGTGAACATAAGGGTACATGTATTCTTTCTAATAATAGTTTTATCTGGGTATATGCCCAGATGTGGGACACCAGGTCATGTGGTAACTCTATCTTTAGTTTTTTGAACTTCCGTACTGTCATTTATAATGCTTACATCAGTTTGCATTTCCACCTACACGATGCGAGAGGGTTCCCTTTTCTCCACACCTTCTCCAGTATTTGTTATTCATGGGCTATTAATGATGGTTATTCTGACCAATGTGGGTGTGAAGTGGTACTGCATTATAATTTTGATTTGCATTTATCAAGTAATGAAAAATCTTCAGCATTTTTTCATATGCCTATTGGCCATTTGAAATATACTCTTTATGTTTAAATTAGGAAGATGAAGTAAAAAATATACAAGGTTTAAATGTCTCATAATTCCATGAATCACAATACTACTATTAAAGAATAGGTGATATGGTGTGATGGAAATTCCCTGGATTAGTAGACATGTTTCTGAATTTTATCCTTTATATACTACTGACCATAAGTGACATTAATCAATGAGTCTCTTAATATCTTCAAACCTCCGAAAGAAGGGGTTTAATCTTTTCTCAGTTCAGTTTAGTTGCTCAGTTGTGTCTGACTCTTTGCGACCCCATGGACTGCAGCAGCGAGGCCTCCCTATCCATCACCAACTCCTAGAGTTTACTCAAACTTATATCCATTGAGTCAGTGAAGCCATCCAACCATCACATCCTCTGTTGTATCCTTCTCCCACCTTCAATCTTTCCCAGCATCAGAGTCTTTTCTAGAGTCAGTTCTTCACATCAGGTGGCCAAAGTATTGGACTTTCAGCTTTGGCATCAGTCCTTCCATTGAACACCCAGGACTGATCTCCTTTAGGATGGACTGGTTGGATCTCCTTGCAGTCCAAGGGACTCTCAAAAGTCTACTCCAACATCATAGTTCAAAAGCATCAATTCTTTGGCGCTTAGCTTTCTTTATAGTCTAACTCTCACATACATGACCACTGGAAAAACCATAGCCTTGATTAGACGGACCTTTGTTGGCAAAGTACCGTCTCTGCTTTTTAATATGCTCTCTAGGTTGGTTATAACTTTTCATCCAAGGAGCAAGCGTCTTTTAATTTCATGGCTGCAGTAACCTTCTGCAGTGATATTGGAGGCACCCAAAATAAAATCTGTCACTGTCTCATCTCCACTGTTTCCCCATCTATTTGCGTGAAGTGTTGGGAACGGACGCCATGATCTTAGTTTTCTGAATGTTGAGCTTTTATTTTTTATTTTTTAATTTTATTTTATTTTTAAACTTTACAATATTGTATTAGTTTTGCCAAACATCGAAATGAATCCACCACAGGTATACCTGTGCTCCCCATTCTGAACCCTCCTCCCTCCTCCCTCCCCATTCCCTCCCTCTGGGTCGTCCCAGAATGTTGAGTTTTTACCTAACTTTTTCACTCTCCTCTTTCACTTTCGTCGAGAGGCTCTTTAGTTCTTCACTTTCTGCCATAAGGGTGGTGTCATCTGCATATCTGAGGTTATTGATATTTCTTCTGGCAATCTTAATTCCAGCTTGTGCTTCATCCAGCACAGCATTTCTCATGATATACTCTGCATATAGGTTAAATAAGCAGGGTGACAGTATACAGCCTTGATGTATTCCTTTCCCTATTTGGAACCAGTCATTGTTCCATGTCCAGTTCTAACTGTTGCTTCCTGACCTGCATACAGATTTCTTAAGAGGAAAATCAAATAGTCTGGTATTCCCATCTCGTTAAGTATTTTCCTCAGTTTGTTGCGATCCACATGGTCAAAGGCTTTGGCATATTCAATAAAGCAGAAATAGATGTTTTTCTGGAACTCTCTTGCTTTTTCAATGATCCAACGGATGTTGAATTTCTGGTCAAACATCCAATTTGATCTCTGGTTCCTCTGTCTTTTGTAAAACCAGCTTGAACATCTGGAAGTTCATTGCTCACATACTGTTGAAGCCTGGCTTGGAGAATTTTGAACATTACTAGTGTGTGAGATGAGCGCAACTGTGCGGTAGTTTCAGCATTCTTTGGCATTGCTTTTCTTTGGGATTGGAATGAAAACTGACCTTTTCCAGTCCTGTGGCCACTGCTCAGTTTTCCAAATTTGATGGCATATTGAGTGAAGCACTTTCATAGCATCTTCTTTTAGGATTTGAAATAGCTCAACTGGAATTCCATCACCTCCACTAACTTTGTTCCTACTGATACTTCCTAAGGCCTACTTGACTTCACAATCCAGGATGTCTGGCTCTAGGTGAGTGATCACACCATGGTGATTATTTGGGTCATGAACATCTTTTTTTGTACTGTTCTTATGTGTATTCTTGCCTCCTCTTCTTAATATCTTCTGCTTCTGTTATGTCCATACCATTTCTGTCCTTTATTGTGCCTATCTTTGCATGAAATGGTCCTTTGGTATCTCTAATTTTCTTGAAGAGATCTCTAGTCTTTCCCATTCTATTGTTTTCCTCTATTTTTTTTGCATTAATCACTGATGAAGTTATGACCAACCTAGATTGCATATTAAAAAGGAGAGACATTACTTTGCCAACAAAGGTCCCACTAATCAAAGCTATAGTTTTTCCAGTAGTCACGTATGGATGTGAGAGTTGGACTGTGAAGAAAGCTGAGTGGTGAAGAATTGATCCTTTTGAACTGTGGTGTTGGAGAAGACTCTTGAGAGTCCTTTAGACAGCAAGGTGATCCAACCAGTCCATCCTAAAGGAAATCAGTCCTGAGTGTTCATTGGAAGGACTGATATTGAAGCTGAAACTCCAATACTTTGGCCACCTGATGTGAAGAACTGACTCATTAGAAAAGACCCTAATGCTGGGAAAGTTTGAAGGCTGGAGGAGAAGGAATGACAGAGGATGAGATGGTTGGATGGCATCACCGACTCAATGGACATGAGTTCGAGTAAACTCCGGGAGTTGGTGATGGACAGGAAGGCCTGGTGTGCTGCAGTCCATGGGGTTTCAAAGAGTCGGACAAGACTGAGCGACTGAACTGACTGATGATTTAAAAATATAAAATGTGATTATAAAGCTATTGATTATAAAAAAAATTCATTATTTTGCAATAGTACAATCATCACCTATTTTTTCAATAGCACATACCTACATTTTCATATCCAGACATTGAATTAATTTTGTTTTCCTTCTGAATTGTTTTCTTTCCCCTTGGTGACAAAGTTTGATAGAATAATTTTTGTTTCAAATATATATACGTAAGTTTAGTGGGACTAAAATTCTAGCTTCACTTTTTATTACAGTAAGCTCTTAAAACAGAAACTTGACACATGAAGTTTTGTCAGGTTTTCTGGGATTGAGTTTAGAGTTAGCTTTGATGTTTTATACTGTGCTTTTCTTCCTTTACCATTTTCTGGTGAGTTTCTATATTTTCTGTCTTGTTATATAGCCTATTTTCATGTATACTTGTCAGCTGCTTTTTTTTCTGAGCACATATCAATATGAAGGACATAGCAAAGTGAAAGAGAGTTTCCATAAAGACATAAAGGTATATTATGAAAATGTAATTGGAAATTTCAATGCTGTTTTTAAAATAACTATTAAAAGTTAATATTTCTTAAATATACCCTTCACTCCATTGCCTATTGCATTTATTTTTTCCTCAAATGGAAAGTAAAAGCCCACTGTTATAAATGGCAGACTAAACTCCTATTTTTATAGGAAAAGAAAACCGAAAAACTCTTTTTTTTTTTTATGACTTCCACTTCAAGTAATTCACTAGTCCTAGAAATGCTTTGACAAAATGTTGAATTCTGCTCAGAAATGGAAACTCGTATAATGAATGAACACTTTATGTAAAAGGAAGAAGGACAGGAAACAAATTCTGATAGAAAAGAAATTCAAAATATAGATATTTATGATATTAAATCACCTATTGAAAACAAATTACAGACTGTAGAAGGTTAGTGTTCCTCCTCTGAGAAAGATTGGAAGAAGGTGTCAAATGTCTATCCTATCTTTACTTATGGAATAAAGCTATTCAAAATTTTCTTAATTTACTTTTGTCTATGTGGCCTTAAGCTTGGGGAAAAGACATAAGATTAATCCATCAATTTCAAGCATGATGCTTTTAAAATATACAAGGTAGACAATTGAATAAGAGCATTTCAAGTGATCTGCTATAGTTTCAAACCTGCATAAAACAAAACAGAATAGGAAAATAAAATACTAGTGTAAGGATTATGGTTCATAACCACACTCCTGTGTCTGGCCTTTCTTAAGAGGAAATACAGTTTACTGTGTAGAGAACAAGGGAAAACATCTGGAGAGAACAACCAGAATGATATTAAAAAAAAAAAACAAAAACACACCTCAGAGCCATATTTAAAAAAAATAGATTAGTATGATATTTGTCAAAATTTTCTGGTATATATGTATTCACCCATATTAAGAGAAAAAATATTTTAATTATTTTAGTTAAACTTTAAACTTTTATTTATTTAAACTTTTATTTCTACTATGTTACCTGAATAAAGTGTAAACCTATGATTTATCATTTACATGTAGCTGAATCCTCAGGATTGGCAGGAAAATAATATATTTATTATCCTGAAACAACCTTTTTTAATTTAAATCTCAAACATTTGTTTCTGAGAAATAACTGAAAACTTAATTTAGCCAATTCAGAAATAACTTGATCAATTTATTTATTAACCAATAATCTCATGCTTAAACATAACCTGAAATTCTTGTTCCCCTACTATATTCCAGAGAAGATTTCAGGTCAGAATTCTCATGTCTTTTAGTGGTAATGTTTCTATCCCAAGATTCTGACAATTAAAGAATTTTTGCCTTCTTGCATTGTTATTCTCAAATTCTAAGAACCATCACTAGCAGGATAGTTGGCAGGTTTGGGGTGGGAAAAGAGGCATGTTAAAAATATTACCCAATTTTCTTTGATATAGAACTCGTATTTACTCTACTACACAGCTGCTTCAGAAAAGATACTTATCGATCACTCACTATCGTCATCTGTTTATCAATGAATCTGTCTATGTATCTATATCTGTGCATGCTTTATAAGTGGTATTTGGAAGAAATCCAATGTTTCAAAAGATTTATTTGGTGTTTAAAATTATGCTAATGGATTCTTTGAATTTTATGGCTATACTTAAGCTTTCTATCTTTATACATTATTTTCCAGACAATTCAATAACTTCTGTTAATAAACTATCATATTTTTTATTATTTATACTAATATATTATTATTGTGTAATATATATATCAGTAGAAAATTCCATTTTTTAAAGTTTAAAGAGGTTCTTTTTTTAAAAGTGCTTTTCAGAATTTTAAAAAAGATTTATTTATGTTATTTTTGGTTGCTCTGGCAACCCACTCCAGTACTCTAGCCTCGAAAATCCCATGGACGGAGGGTCCTGGTGGGCTGCAGTCCATGGGGTCGCTAGGAGTTGGACACGACTGAGCGACTTCACTTTATCTTTTCACTTTCATGCACTGGAGAAGGAAATGGCAACCCACTCCAGGGTTCTTGCCTGGAGAATCCCAGGGACGGGGGAGCCTGGTAGGCTGCTATCTATGGGGTTGCACAGCGTTGGACACGACTGAAGCGATTTAACAGCAGCAGCAGGTCACCATTGCTGTGTGGGCTTTCTCTATTTGTGAAAAGTGGGGGATTAGTCTTCTTTGCAGGGCACAGACTTTTCATTGCAGTGGCTTCTTTCTGCAGAGCATGGGTTCTAGGTGCGTGGGCTTCCCGTAGTTGCAGTGTGTGGGCTCAGTAGTCGTGATATGCGGATTTAGTTGTTCTGTGACATGTGGGATCTCTCTAGATCACATATTGAAGTAGTCGTGATATGCGGATTTAGTTGTTCTGTGACATGTGGGATCTCTCTAGATCGCATATTGAAACCATCTCCCTCTCATTGGCAGGTGGATCTCTTACCACTAGACCACAAGAGAAGCCCCCAAATTCTACTTCTATTTTATATTCAACCATGAATATCAACACCTGGGCTTGCCTTGTGGCTTAGCTGGTAAAGAATACCGCTGCGATACGGGAGACCTGGGTTTGACCCCTGGATTGGAAAGATCTGCTGGAGAAGGGAATGGCTACCTGCTCCAGTACTCTAGCCTGGAGAATCCCATAGAGTCCATGGGGTCACAAAGAGTTGGACACAACTGAGCAGCTTTCACTTTCACTTTCATTTATATCAACAGCTATTTAGATTTAACTCAGATGTTTAACTGAAACATTTCTAACCACAGTCCTGTTTAGTTGATTCCCAAATGTCCTTGATATTCCCTTATGGTGTTTATGAATACAACCTCAGTTTTCAGCACACAAGTTGCTCTAGGGTCATCTTGTATATTTACTGTTACAGTCCTAGAATTAGCCACACTCCCAGAAACCCCAATTCCTCTTATTTGAGAAGAGTGTTTGAAAACAAGTTATGCACACTAGGTTGCTCATTATTACTGAGATACTCTTGCTGCTAGGCATTCTCTGCTGATGGAACAAGGAAATAGATGGCCCATAAAGAAGGCTGAGCACAGAAGAATTGATGCTTTTGAACTGTGGTGTTGGAGAAGACTCTTGAGAGTCCCTTGGAATGCAAGGAGATCTAACCAGCCAATCTTAAAGGAAAACAATCCTGAATATTCACTGGAAGGACTGATGCTGAAGCTCCAGTACCTTGGCTTACTTGTGAAGAACTGACTCATGGGAAGAAAAGATGCTGATGCTGGCAAAGATTGATGGCTGGAGGAGAAGAGAATGACAGAGGACAAGATGGTTGGATGGCATCACCGACTCGATGGACATGAGTTTGAAACATGCTCCAGGAGATGATGAAGGACAGGGAAGCCTGGCATGCTGCAGTCCATGCGGTCACAAAGAGTCAGACACGACTGAGCAACTGAACAACAATGGATATTTATATGTATGCCCATCTGTAAGTTAATCATGAGTTCATACGGATGTCTCAGATTATAATCCATTATCATGTGGATAATTCTGTCTTCCTCTTGGTAGAACCTTCTACTCCAATAGTACAAAATCTGACTCCAAACATCTGGCATTTGTTTACCTAATTGTTCACTTCTGCTATGCATCTATATTGGTTTCAGAATTGTCAACCCTTACCTCCAAGAGAAACAACTCAGCGAGAATACAGTGCTTATATACTGTTCTTTTTTGCTTTTAATATTATAGGCTCCACTCATTTCTGTAGTTACTTAGGTAAGCTTCTTTCCCCTTACATCATTCACTGAGGCTGTGTCTCACATTTGTAATACAGTTAAATATTTTGCCACATCCTACATTCCATCCTGTGACCCACTGACCTCTAACAAAAGTAAATCTTCCAATAAATGAGTATAAATTATCTCCCCATTTATCCTTAGAAAATGTTTGATTTCTTTCACCAGTATTGTATAGTTTTCTGCAGGTGTATTCTGAACATATTTTGTTAGATTTGTATCTGACTGTTTCATTATTTTGTTTCTAAGTAGTATTTTAAAATTTCAAATCTCAAAGTTTCATTATTGATTGTTAAAAACTGAATGTTTATGTCTTCCAAAATGTGTATGTTAAAGCACCAAATCCCATGAAGACTTTATTCGGAGATAGAACTTCTATGGAGACAAATAAGGTTAAATGATAGATCCTTTGGGATTTTCTATGTATTCAAGCATGGCTTTTGGAAATAAATACAGTTTCATTTCTCTATTTCCAAACTGTATGCTCAATTTCTTTAATTGCACTAGAATTTCAGTATATTGTCAACATAAAAATGAGAGCAGACATTCTTATCTTGTTCCTAATCTCAGAGGAAAGCATCCAGTTTCTCACCACTGAGTATGATGTTAGCTATAGGGTTTTCTGGTAGATGTTCACTATCAAGTTGAGGAAGTTCTTTTACATCCAAGTTGGCTGAAGGTTTTTATCATGAAAGCTGTTGGATTTTGTCAGGTGGTTACTGTCTCAAGTAATATAGTTAAAGAGTTCTTTTTAGCCTGTTGATGTGTTGGAAAACACTGGGTGATTCTCATGTGAAACCAGCATTGCATGCATATGGTAAACATGCTTGTGATGTGGAATTCTTCTTATATATTGTTGGTTTGAATTTTATAATATTCTGCTGATATTTGCATATGTTATTCCCAAGAGATACCGGTCTGTAGTTTCTTTTCTTGTAATTTCTTTATTGGCTTTGATATTAGGGTAATGCTGCCCTAGAATCTTGGAGAATTGATATATTTATCACCATGTAATGTCCTTCTCTGACTGATAATCTTCTTATTCTGGTCTGCTTTGTGTGAACTTAAAGCCATACCAGCTTTCTTTTGAAGAGTTAGGATGTATTCCTTCTGTTTCTAATTTCTGAAAGAAATTGCAGAAAATTGCTATTATTTCTGCCTATAATATTTGGTAGAATTCATCAAGGAAACCATCTGTACTTGCTGCCTTTTATTAGGAAGGTTATTCATTGTTAGTATCATTTATTTATTAAATTATGGGTATGGTTATCTATTTTTTTGGTGTGACTTTTTGGTAGTTTTTGGCTTCCTAGTAATTGGTCCACTTCATATAAATTATCAAATTGGTGGGCATTTAGTTAATAATTTTCCAAAGTTCTGTTAAAGATATATAGCTTTTATTCCATTGTGGGCAAAAACTGATTTCCCTGAATATTCCATGGAAGCTTGGGAAGGATGGATACTTCGATGTTGGATGAATATATAAATATCAGTTCACTCATTTTTTATAAACCTGTTCAGGCCATCTATATCTTTGATTTCTTTCTGCTTGATTCATCAGTTACTCATAAAGGGATACAATTAAGTATAATAGGGTGTTTGTTTTATTTTTTCCCTGCTTTCTTTCGGTTTTTGGGTCACATGTTTGATGCTCTGTTGTTAGATGCATACACATTTAAGATTGCTGTGTTTTCTTGGGGAACTGACACTTTTATCATTAACTATGCTCCTTTTATCTCTGTCAGGCTTCCTGTTTCTGAAGTCACCTTTATGCAAACTTAATATAGCCACTCCAGCTTTCTTTTGGTTAGTATTGGCCTGGTATAACTTTCTCTATCTCTTCTCTGTAACTTACTTGGCCATTTATATTTAAAACTGATTATTTTAATTAATATAGAGTTGATAACTTAAAAATATTTTTTAGAATATCAGGCTTTAGTAGCTGTATTTATGTTATTCACATTTAAATTGATTATTGGTATAGTTAATGTCTACCATCTCTTTCTGTTGTCTACTTATTACATTTGTTTTCTTGGTATCTTTTTTCACACTCTTTTTCTGCCAAACTGGTTTTAATTGAAACTTTGATATGATTCAATTCTATCTCACTCTTAATATATAAATTTTTACTTATTTTTAATTTGTTCAGAAGTTAACTTAGAGTTATCAATACATATTTTAAACTACTGGAAATCTGTCTTCAAATATAATAATATTATATATGTAATGCTGATGACTTATAACACTATTTCAATTTTCTACCTCATACCATTTGTGACATTACTTCACTATTTTCACTTATAAATATATATATATATATTATTCAACTATTATTGTTTTTGCCAATTAATTGTTATTTTAATTCTGTAAGAATGATAAATATATTTTCCTTGTTTATTTTTTTTTCTGGTGCTCTCTCATTCTCTGATTTCCAGGTAGTTGTATGTTTCTGACCTGTATCATTTTCTCCTGCCTGAAGAATTTTGTTTAACATAGCTCACATCAGCTGACAATGAATTCCCTCAGTATTTTTTGGGGGCGGAGGGGGTCTGAGAATATCTTTAATTCTCCTTTACTTTTGAAGGATAATTTTCCTGGAAATAGAATTCAAATTTTGTAGTTTTTCTTTCAGTAATTTAAATGTTTTGCTTTATTTTCTTTGTTCTTGAATGATTTTTGAGTAGAAGTCTACTGAACTTATAATATTTGCTCCTCCATAGATATGGTGTTTTTCTCGCTCTCTTCTTTCAATAATTTTTGCTTTGTCTTTGATATCTTGTACTTTGACTATCGGAGAAGGCAATGGCACCCCACTCCAGTACTCTTGCCTGGAAAATCCCATGGACGGAGGAGCCTGGTAGGCTGTCGTCCATGGGATCACTGGAGTCGGACACGACTGAGTGACTTCACTTTCACTTTTCACTTTCATGCACTGGAAGGAAATGGCAACCCACTCCAGTGTTCTTGCCTGGAGAATCCCAGGGATGGGGGAGTCTGGTGGGCTGCCATCTATGGGGTCTCACAGAGTCAGACACGACTGAAGTGACTTAGCAGCAGCAGCAGCAGTTTGACTATATTATACATATGTGTAAGATTAGAAAAAAATTAGTATTCATCCTGAGGGGTGTTCTCTGAGCTCCTAAATCTGTGGTTTGAGGCCCTTAATTTTAGGCTCTTGGATATTTCATGATGATTCTTCTTCCTCTTCCCCTGCCAGAGATATGAAGGAATTTTAAAAAATTTGTTATAATCTTCAGTGAAGATTATATTCAGGAAACTGGTAGGTTTCCTAAGGTGAATCCCATCAGAGTGTAGTGGCCTTTCTGATATTTTGATCCACGGGCATTTCTCACTTTCATTCTAATTTGTATTCAACTTCAATAATTCATTGAACATAATGTATAAATGTTCCTTCCTCTTTTGGTGTATTGGTTTCTTCTCCAGGCTTACATATTTTGGCTGTGATTCTCTGAATACACTCATGTCACTAGATTTTAGTTGGCAGTTTGGCCTGAAACCTTAGTACCTCAATGGATCTCAAAACATCATTGTATTACAGTTTGTCCACTTGAATGGCTGTAGGTGATAACTTCCAAGGTCTGAACTGAACCGGAAGTCCTCTGCTCATAATTGTCCATATTTACTTTGCAAAAAGATATTGGTAGACCACTTTGCAATTGTAGCTATCAGGCTTAATGACCCAAAAGACTTTTAAAAAAATAAATAATAATACATTAAAAAATTTGAAGTTGCACAAGTACGTATTTAGTATCTATCAATTCAAAAAGTCCACTTTAAGGTAGAATGTTCTATGTATCTTTCATTTTGTCTATAACAGTTCGTATATAAAAACAATAATTTGCAATCATTATTTATTTGATGAGCAGATTGATAGAAGATGTTGAAGCTATAGAGGGAAACATTCATGGATTGAGGGAAACATACATGGATTGGGGCCATATTAAGAAAATTTAACATTTAAGATATCTTAATTGTCAATTAATATCTAGATTTCAAATATTTTCATATAAAACTTATTTCTTATCAAATTAATTTCCATCGTTTATAGTAACTTTGAAATCAATGGAATTTCTACTAAAGAAATTTGAAACAGCAGCCAAACATTCTGTAATTTAGCTATTCATTTAAAGAGGATTATCTTGAACTGATAGAATCTTCAAGTTTTAATGTTTATTTAAAAAGTGTTAGAGGAGAAGATAGGAAAGAACTGTTTGGGTTACCTTCCTCTGTTCTTTTCAAGCAGTTTCTTAATTAAAGATCTCCATTTTTACTTAGATTTGAAAGAAAAAGTAGAGCTGTGGAAGTTTAAGTTTATTACATCCCAAGGGAATTTGGAATAACTTAAATAATAAGTTCATCTCTTTCCCAATTCCTAAGGACATGTATAATGGACTTTCAGTAGAAGATTCATAACACTTCACAGTGGGGTATCAGTTTTCATCTGAATTCAAAGAAGAAAATGACGCTTTGATCCCAAAGAGGTTAAAGTGCCCTTCGCTTTACCATTACAGAGAGAAAAGAAATCTATAAATGAGTGAAAAGTGATTGTGGAAGAGAAAATAAATTTGTAAAACCACATAGAACTACATAGAAGTAAACTGCATGAAAGCCTGAAGTTGAGAGACCATATGATTAATTTCTAACATATAAGAATTTACTGTTTGTATAATTGTATCACTATCAAAGTGGCTCTACTTCAGTTAATTTTATTATGGCTCCTATATTAAACACACAAACTTAGCAAAGATATGAACTTGTTAGTAAGTAGTCCTGTAATCTATTATTAGCTTATGAGGAAAAGGTGCCCATTTGAGAGACACATTTTTAAAAACCTTACCTTGTTAAATAATGAAAAAGTCCATTTTCTATGAATATGACTATAATCAACAAAGATAAAATTACTTTGCGTGTATGCTAGATCTCTTCAGTCATGTCCAACTCTTTGCGACCATATGGACTGTAGCCTGCCAGGCTCCTTTGTCTATGGAATTCTCCAGGCAAGAATATTGGAGTGGGTTGCCATGCCCTCCTTCAGGGGATCTTCCCAACCCATGAATCGAACCCATGTCTCCTGTGGCTCCTGCATTGCAGGGAGATTCTTTACCACTGAGCCACCAGGGAAGCCCAAAATTAACTAAGCACAGCAAGCAGATGAATTATCAAACAGACCAAAATTTAGAAACATCAGAAATGGGTCAATCAAAGTAGAAAAAGTGTTCTCTAAAATAAATGCAAACATTAAAACTGCTGAGATTTGGAGGGAAAACAATGAGTCATCTCCTGAGTTATCAAGTCCCTATTTCCTCTGAAGTACAGAATTTGAGACAAACTTCGACAAAATGGCACAATCCAGTTAGCCATATTAAGTTTAAAATCATTTTACAAAAAAATTCTTAAATATTTCAATGATAACTGAGATATATCTGTGATGTTCCATAGAATAAATTGATACTCTTAAGTAAATTGTGTTCAGAAGTCTTACTTTGGTGTGTGCTATATATGATCATTATAAAACTCTGGCACTTTAAATTACTGTTTCAGAATAATAAGCATTGTATACCCAAAAGGCAACAGTTAAATAGTGGGTGTTTGAAAACAATTATTTGCTGTACATGCTCAACTATCCTATTTAAAGTGACATTTTTGAGAAGCTGAGTAACGTTTCAATGTTATTGAGTTAGCTGTAGTATCATTCAGTCAGTTCAGTCGCTCAGTCGTGTCCGACTCTTTGGGACCCCATGAATTGCAGCATGCCAGGCTATCCAGTCATAAATATAGTATTAGTAGTTTATGTGATACTGATATTAAACACTATACAAACTCAGACTATACTAGCAGCTAAAAAGATTATGGCCCTTATGCCATTTAGATTGATATTTAGTTTATATATAGGTTTTCAATTAAATCAAAATAGATGATAAGCAGTTTACATTAAGTAAATTTTTATTTATTTATGAATATCTAATTAGGCAATAACTAACTGACATTAAGAGGAGACCAATAATTTGCATTTTGAATCTTTACAAATATTAATAAACATTTGACTGCATTCATTGGGGTTAAACTTTTCTAGGCTAACTTAGCATATACTTTCCCTGGTGGCTCAAATAGTAAAGAATCCGCCTGCAATGCCCGAGACCTGAATTTGATCCCTGGGTTGGGAAGATCCGTGGAAGAAGTCATGGCAACCCACTCTAGTATTCTTGCCTGGAGAATCCCCTTGGACAGAGGAGCCTGTTGAGTACTGTCCATGGGGTTGCAAAGAGTCAGAAATGCCTGAGTGATCAACACTTCCGCTTTCACTTCTTTCATTTTATAAGACTAGATGACTGAATAAGGATTAAGGTAGAGGAAATTCTAGAATGTGATCAGTGCTGTGACAGAGGCACAAGACTGTTAGCTGTTTTCATATAAACTAAAATGCAGAGCACACGCTTCATAATAACACTTTTAGTTTAGGCCCCACCTACACACCAAAATTCTGTTTCCAAAGTGTCTGCTCGTCCGTGTCCAGAGAGGAACGCTCAGGAGAGAAATACTTGATTTATGTTTCCATCTGCCAATCACTACCCAGGTGTCTTTTTTAATAAATAAAAATTATATGTGTTTCAGGTGATCAATATGATGTTTTGACAAATATGCAGAGTGATATGACTACTGTTGTTCAGTCACCCTGTTGTATCTGACTAGGCAACCCTGTGGACTGCAGCACACCAGGCCTCCCTGTCCCTCACCATATCCCAAACTTTGCCCAAGTTCATGTCTTTGCATTGGTAATGCCATCCAGCCATCTCATCCTCTGATGCCCTCTTTTCCTTCTGTCCTCAGTCTTTCCCAGCATAAGGGACTTTTCCAATGAGCTGGCAATTTCCATCAGATGACCAAAATACTGGAGCTTCAGCTTCAGCATCAGTCCTTCCACTGAATATTCAGGGTTGATTTCCCTTTAGATTGACTGGTTTGATCTCCTTGCTGTCCAAGGGACTCTCAGGAGTCTTCTCCAGCACCACAGTTTGAAAGCATCAGTTCTTTGGTGTTCTGCCTTCTTTGTGATCCAGCTCTCACAACCGTATGTGACCACTGGGAAGACCACAGACTTTACTATATGGACCTTTGCCAGCAGAGTAATGCCTCTGCTTTTCAACACACTGTCTAGGTTTGTTATAGCTTTCTTGCCAAGAAGCAATTGTTTTCTGATTTGATGGCTGCAGTCACTGTCTGCAGTGATTTTAGAGCCCAAGAAGAGGAAATCTGCCACTACTTCTACCTTTTCCCCTTCTATTTGCCGTGAAGTAATGGGGCCGGAATCCATGATCTTAGTTTTTGTTAATATTTAGTATTAAGCCATCTCTTTCACTCAACTGCTTCACCCTCATCAAGAGGCTCTTTAGTTCCTCTTCACTTGCTGCCATTAGGGTGGTATAATCTGCATATCTACAGAGAAGGCAATGGCACCCCACTCCAGTACTCTTGCCTGGAAAATCCCATGGACAGAGGAGCCTGGTGGGCTGTGGTCCATGGGGTTGCTAGGAGTGGGACACAACTGAGCGACTTCACTTTCACTTTTTGCTTTCATGCATTGGAGAAGGAAATGGCAACCCACTCCAGTGTTCTTGCCTGGAGAGTCCCGGGGATGGCTGAGCCAGGTGAGCTGCTGTCTCTGGGGTCGCACAGAATCGGACACGACTGAAGTGACTTAGCAATCTGCATATCTAAGATTTTTGATGTTTCTCCTGCCTATCTTGATTCCAGCTTGTAACTCATCCAGCCTGGCATTTCTCATGATGTGCTCAGTGTATAGATTAGCAAACAAGGTAACAGCAGACAGCCCTGTCATACTCCTTTCTCAATCTTGAACCAATCAGTTGTTCCGTACAGGGTTCTGTTGTTTCTTGACCCACATACAGGTTTCTCAGGAGACAGATAAGATGGTCTGATATTCCCATATCTTTAAGAACTTTCCACAGTTTGTTATGATCCACAGAGGCTTTGGCATAGTCAATGAAACAGAAGTAGATGTTTTTCTAGAATTCCTTAGCTTTCTCTATGATCCAGAGAATGTTGACAATTTGATCTCTGGTTCCTCTTCCTTTTCTAAACCCAACTTGAACATCTGGAAACTTTTGGTTCACATAATGCTGAAGCCTAGCATGAAGATTTTAAGCATGTCCTTAGTAGCATGGGAAATGGTTACTGATGCTGCTGCTGCTGCTGCTGCTAAGTCACTTCAGTCGTGTCTGACTCTGTGTGACCCCATAGACGGCAGCCCACCAGGCTCCCCCATCCCTGGGATTCTCCAGGCAAGAACACTGGAGTGGGTTACCATTGCCTTCTCCAGTGCATGAAAGTGAAAAGTGAAAATGAAGTTGCTCAGTCATTCCAACTCGGGACCCCATGGACTGCAGCCCGCCAGGCTCCTCTGTCCATGGGGTTTTCCCAGGCAAGAGTACTGGAGTGGGGTGCCATTGCACTTACCTTTTTTGTGTGTACATGGCAAGAACACCTGAAATCCACTCTCTCAGCCAGTTTCCAGGATATAATACACTAGTACTAACTGAAGTCACCATCCTACACATTGGATCTCTAGAATTAATTCATCCTTTATAGCTACAGCTTGAAGCTGCCTTGCCTAACATCTTTCTACTTCCTCCTTGGTACTTCCTTCCTCTGGTACAGGACTCGTAAACTAACAAATACTGTCTTCAAAGTGTACTATACTGCATTTCGTTGAGCTAAAGATGCCACTGATTATAAAGGTACTACTTAATATGGAAAAAAAAGCACTGGCCATGAAACTATGATGCAATATTTTCATCTCATTCTTTTGGTCAGAGCCCAAGACATACATTTATATTATTTATCATTTTTGTATACAGATAAAACAGAATGTGTAAATTAAGGAATTAGTTAAGGTCTTTATAAAGCTTCCTAGCAATCATATCAAGCATTTGTTTTCTGCTCAGGGTTGTTCATATTCATGTTTTTCCACATAGTATTATCTTCTCAAAAATGAAAGTTTTTGAAGCAACAATTTTAAGGTAGTTCTCTCTCTTGTCTCCAGGGTTTTATTCTAAGCCATCAATATTTTAATACTGGCACTTTTCTTTTTAATTGTGCATCACATAAATTAGCTATTTAAAGTGAGCAATTCCATGTTTGACATCTTGGCAATGTTGCATAACCACTACCCGTATCTAATTCCAAAATATTTTAATCACGCCCAAACAAAACTTGAACCCACTAAGCAGTTGCTCCCCATTTTTCCTCTGGCTTCTCTAGTCCCTGGTACTGCAACCTGCTTTCTGTTTCCATCGATTTAGCTAGTTTGGATATATGATATAAATTGAGTCAGTGGAATAATATAATATGTGACCTTTTGTGTCTGTTGTCTTTAATTTCACATAGTGTTTTTTGAGTTTTATCAAGATTGTAATATGTATCCAGACTTCATTCTTTTTCATGGCTGATATTATATTGTATGCATATCCCCTAGTTTGCTTATCTATTTATCAGTTAGATACTTAGGTTGTTTCTACCTTTGACTTTTTAGAGTGATCCTGCTATTATCATGCATTGTCAAGCTTTTTTAAAATCTCTTTTTATGTCCTGTGGATATATGTCTAGAATTCAGATAACTGGGTCATTTGATAATTCTTTGAGTAACTTTGTAAAGGACCCACTTAACTATTTTCCACATATATAAACACAACATTTAAAAATTATGCCAGAATATATTATGGAAGATTTTAAAAGAATACCTTGGAATTATAATCCTTCTTCAAATGATTCTTAAAACATCCATATACTGAAAACTCAAAGAGTTATTGGAGAC
>NW_011494948.1:6536875-6540097 GCF_000754665.1 Bison bison bison | reverse complement strand
CTGGAGAAGAAATGGCAACCCATTCAATATTCTTGCCTGGAGAATCCCAGGAATGGGAGCCTGGTGGGCTGCCGTCTATGGGGTCACACAGAGTCGGACACGACTGAAGTGACTCAGCCGCAGCAGCAAAGAGTTATACTTGTCTGTTCTGACATCTGATGTACTTGTCAAGTATTCACATGTATAAGTAAAGACAACTACATCATTACTGCCAACTCACCATCAATTAGGAAATGTTAAATTGAGTGTAAAAACATGTCTCTTAGAATTAGTGAAATTAGAACTAAGCATCATCCTACTTTCAAATAGATTTAAGAGATGCTTTTGTTTACTTAGCAATTGAAAATAAACAATGTTTAATGATTACTATGGTAAAAAAGTTTTTAAATGATAAAATATATTCTCAAACAAGACAAATCTCACCCTATCCTTTACAACTTAATGCAAAAATAGTTTAGTTTGTGTATACAATATGTTTATTTCATTTTCTCTTAAATTTTAGTGTGTATTTTAAGATAACTTATACATATATGTATGGGATTTTATCTTCTCTACTTATTTATTTTTCTAATGGGACATTTCAAGAAGGAA
Source organism: Bison bison bison (assembly GCF_000754665.1). Taxonomy (NCBI): domain Eukaryota; kingdom Metazoa; phylum Chordata; class Mammalia; order Artiodactyla; family Bovidae; genus Bison; species Bison bison. Next base: position 6,539,506 of record NW_011494948.1, on the reverse strand, counting down.
TGTCAAGTTGCTAGGCAATAACAAGACAGGGCAAATCCAAATTCTGATGGTTCTCGATCTTTTAAAATCTGGATGGTTCTTTTAAAGAATAGTAAGAAATTATAATTAAAATTAGGTACATATGTTAATGTTTATCTAGAATTAAGAAGAAAACACACAATGAATTCCAAATTTTAATCTGTTGATTTCCACAAGCATTAAAATCTCCTAGGAACTTGGGAGGTATCCACATAAGTGAGAGATCTTGAAGTTTGAGCTTCTTTCACTTCTCAGAAAATCCACCTGTATATTATGCACCGTGTGTAAACTCATAATTTTTGTCTGTATATTTGCATGCAAGAAAAAAATGGACTGAATCTCAGAAACATGATAAATGATTTGATAAGGGCTTTGGACTGAAAGAGGCTCCATGTGTTTCATAATGAAATCATTTTGCTTGTGAGAAATACCTGTGAGGATGACATAGCATGCTGCCGCTTGAAGATGTAAAGGTATCTAATCTAATATTCTTTATTTATAGATGAAAATGAGTCATAGAGATAAGAACTGACTCAAATAATGTCATAATTCTAGCTAAAAGAAGACCTGATTGCAGCTTTTATCCAATTTCAGTATACTTATTTTTCTAATGTTGAAAAAATTACTCTAGAGTTATCCAAACTTTAGTAATACTAAATTCTGTAAATTGATGCAGGTACAGAGACATAGTTAGGGAGGAAGGTAATGGGGAAAACAAAGGAAACTAGGAGCCCATGGGAGTTACTATGCATTAGTATTAATAACTGTGCTGTTTTCTTTATAATATTGCCTCCTACTTAGTAATCACAAAATTCCTGTCTTCATTTTATACATGAGGACACTGAAACTCAAAGATGATATCTGACTTCATTCGGTTTTTCTTTCTACTGCAAGTTGCCTTGTAAAAACAAGGGGGTCCCACGTATTGCTGCATGTATGTGCCTTGTCATTTCTACCTCTACATCTTTCCTTGATCTTTTTCACCTGTCAAATGATTGACTGTCCTTTGAACACAAGATTAACTGTCATAGATTCTTCCCAAATAATCCACGGGAATGTATCACTGTATTCACACGCAGAGCTCCCAGAGAGCAAGCCCCCCAGAATCAGCAGAAGGCTGACTCACCTCTGAAAGAATGCCCACCTTTGGGTTCAAAAGAGCATAGACTATCTAGGCTGAACCTGGATCAAATTTCTTTTCCTTCCCTTTCCGGCAGTGTGTCCTTGGCTTGTACCCCTCATCTGTGGATTGTGGATGACAGCATTTACTGTGAAATGTTGCTGGGACGATTGTCCATCACCTTGGTTTTTCCTTGGACTGTTGGGCAACGTCTGGAGCTTCTTTTTTTTCTTTTTTTCAATTTATTTTATGGAAGGATAGTTGATTTACAGTGTTGTGTTAATTTCTGCTATACAGCAAATTGTTTAAGTTGTATGATATGTATATCAATATATACAATACACTTTTTCATATAATTTTCCATTATGGTTTGTCACAGGAAATTGCTATAGAGTAGGACCTTGTTATTTATCCATTTTATAATATATATAACAGTTTCCATCTGATAATTAACTCCTAATCCTTGGGACTTCTTGATTGGTCCTGGTGCTCAAAGTTATGGGCTTACTGGAATTCTACAGATTATGGCTTAAAGCAGACCTATATCATTTGGCTACAGTTTTCTTAAAGATTCATCACTGCTTGTCTATTCCAACTACTGTGAAAGTCTATTTGCTTTTGCAGAAATGATTTTACTTTGTGTTTGCCTTTTATAATCCCCATTTTCACTTAAAGTATTATTAGACCAGGGGAGGGAGAGGGTTGATTATATATCTTAGATCAATTAAACTCAGGTTTTGTTTACAAAATTTCTGCTTATAAATATTTCCCTGAGAACATCAGTGTTGAGAAAACTAAATTGCCTTGTAGATTTTAAAATACTTTAAGACCGCATAGTATTTTAACTCTACTTTTTGATCTCCAACTTACAGTTCATGCTTTTCAAACGCAGTGTAGTCATTATATCATTGGGTCCTCAGGACAATGGGATATTATTTTATTTTCTCCCAGATTAGGGATATTTAGTTCAGGAGTATGTGATTCAGCAGCCACAGAATGACATTAGAATTCGGACTGCTCATTCCAAATGCTGTGTTCCCAGTACTTCAACTTTACCATATTCAGTTCAGTTCAGTTCAGTTGCTCAGTAGTGTCTGACTCTGCGACCCCATGAATGGCAGCACGCCAGGCCTCCCTGTCCATCACCAACATCTGAAGCTTACCCCAACTCATGTCCATCAAGTCAGTGATGCTATCCAGCCATCTCATCCTCTGTCATCCCTTTCTCCTCCTGCCCCCAATCCCTCCCGGCATTAGGGTATTTTCCAATGAGTCAACTCTTTGCATGAGGTGGCCAAAGTACTGGAGTTTCAGCCTCAGCATCAGTCCTTCCAATGAACACCCAGGACTGATCTCCTTCAGAATGGACTGGTTGGATCTCCTTGCAGTCCAAGGGACTCTCAAGAGTCTTCTCCAACACCACAGTTCAAAAGCATCAATTCTTCAGCACTCAGCATTCTTCACAGTCCAACTCTCACATCCATACATGACCA